>NC_141086.1:30181197-30784947 GCF_041138505.1 Cibotium barometz
CAATTATGGCTAACGAAAGTGTATATACACTTTCTTATAACAGATGTGCGTATATTTATACACACACATACACATAGATAGATAGATATGTATGTAGATAGATAGATATGTATGTATGTTTGTGCCATCTCTCTACCCACATGAAAGTGTGGTTATATATGCGAGTTCCAATTATGGCTAACGAAAGTGTATATACACTTTCTTATAACAGATGTGCGTATATTTATACACACACATACACATAGATAGATAGATATGTATGTATATATGTATGTATTTATGTATATACATACATATCTATCTATCTATGTGTATGTGTGTGTATAAATATATGCACGTCTATTATAAGAAAGTGTATATACACTTTCGCTAGCCATGATTGGAACCTGCAAATTACAAAGCTCTGAAATCGATTCACTAAAACAAAACAACACTTGTAGATTACGAAAACTAAGAGGACACACCACTTAACTCAATTCGCTGACTGCGCATTCTTGTTGATGAGTTGTAAATAGGTCCTTGAAGGGGCTGGGGACATAGGCATACATCTCTCATTGTCATGGAATGTAAATACAATCCCACAAGGTTTAGAAGACACTGTAAGACCAGAATTGAGGGCTGTCTTTGATGAAAACAGGGGACAAACCTCGGCTCAGCAAGCTCCGTTTCTCACATTCATTGGTTTCAGCTCAACATTTCTATACAATCATGTTGACTCCATTGTACTGAATATTCATCAAGACCCACATGAAAAAACCCAACCCATCTTATTCTACTTTTGTTCACATGACAGTCTCCATGGACCAACTTCTCCCTTTGTTAAGCTATCTAAAGCTCCACATCACAGACTGTTTCAGTTTATTCAGTATGCCATGATCCCATATCATCAGTTTCATCAACTACACTCTGTGAAAGTTGAAAGCAGCACATTTTGACGCCGCACCAAACTGACATCTATTAAGAAAATTCATGAGGCTCTGCTCTTCACGAGAGTGGATCACCATGCAAGTCCCATAGCAGTAGATTTCAGGACAACCTATATTTCAGGACTCTAGGCAGCATCTAGCCTTCATAATTCGGAGTAAGAAGCCTTGTCAAGCTCCCTTTCTCCAGTTGACAGCAGCTTCCATGGGCTTCTTCTCCTTCTTAAAGGAAAACAAGCTACCAAAGCCAAAGAGACCAATCTTTGGTGTGTTTCCTCCCCTATAGATAGCCACATTGAGCACAGGTGAAACCCTCACAGCCCCAGGATAAGAGCCTCTCTTATTCGATCCTTTCCACACATCCCTACCAAGCTTCTTCTCTGCACTACACCTTTCCAAGTTTCTCATCACAATCTTGCCTGCATTCACTTTAACTCCAGGGCTACTTGAAGCCCCCCCTCTTCTGCCAGGGCTACCTCGTGCAAAGTTACCTGTTGCACTAAAAGTTTTCTTTTTCAAGACGTCGGAAGAGCCCCTGGAACCTCTCTCTCTGGTGAACCCACTCATGACTGTGCTTTCTGAAGCATCTTGGAAAGCATCAGCTGCACTGTTAGTAGACTGATCGAGATGTTTCAGGCTTTCCGAAGTAACCTCTGCACTTGCAACCTCAATTGGTGTTGTAAACTCAGTGAAATGAGGGCTCTCCTCATGTATGGAGGCCATGGGACCTGCATTTACACAGGGAACAAATTTTTGAATCAGAGATCATGACAGCACATGAGTTTATGGGATGAAAATGACAGCAAATGCCAAATATGCTTTCGAGAGTATGAAGTATTTGGATCCCCTCTTAAGTGCTTTGAAGTTACTAGCACACCTCGCATATGCACACACTAAATCAAGCAAAGTTATGGCCACAGAGAAAAAAAAAAAAGAAGCATATGATGCAAAGGATGCATTTTTACCTTGCATTTTCAAGGGCTCAATGGTTGAAGTGCTGCATTGTCTGGCTGCTTCAAGGCCATCAGACCTCTTGGAAACACAAGAGGTTCTACTCGTGTTGCTTTCACCAGCTGAGTTACTCCTGCAATGAAGGGGAGGAGTTGTGGTAGTTTTACTCTCACCAGCAGAGTTGCTTCTGGAGAATGGCCAGAATGACCTCGGAGAAATGGGGAGCCTACAGGTGGATGTAATGCTATTGTCCCTGGTAAGCTGGGAAGGGGAGAGATCCATAGAAACACTCTTGAACTTGAAAAAATCCTTGAATTTAGTACAATATTTGGATGAAGATGTTGATGATAATGATGATGATGATGATGATGATGCTGCTGCTGGTGATGATGATGATAATGACCCTGATGGTAATGATGATGATATTAATGATGATAGTGAGGATGATGAGAAGGCTGTGGACGAAGAAGGGGTTGTAGAAGGAGAGGCTTCACAAGGGGAAACCCTAGAAGGTGAAGAAGTACAGGAAAATGTTTCAAATGATAGATGTGGTGTAATAAAAGATGAAGAAAAAGAAAACGAGGGCTTGGAGATCTCAAAGCTGAGGTGCCTTGCCATGGACCTGTTGTTATGTGATTTTTGAAGAGAAAGCTTGACTTGTTGATGGTGGTGCTCAGATGTCCGTGGAAAACAGAGATCATCCCTTGCTGCCCAGTTGTTAGGAAAGGGAAGGGGCAAAAGCTTACCATCAGAAAAAAGCTCATCTGCAGACAGCATGAAACCCTTGGCTTGATCTGAGGCGCCATAGACAGGATCATTCTTTAAGAACTCAAAGTCTGCAGAATAATCATCTTGCTGGTCCCACTTTCTCTTTTCTGGAGAAACCCTAGAGCTGCTGCTATTACTGTTGTTGTCTGAGAGTGTGTCAATGTCTGCCATGGCGAAATCCTGCGAGAAGGAGATGCGAGGGCTCACCCAACCCTGCATTTCTCCATCGCCCACTTCACAGAGAGCATTTCCGCCATCGCCCACTTCGCAAAACAGCTTCTCTTCATCGATCAAAGCTCTTCTGCCATCGCGCGGTTCACGAAACCCTTTTGTTCTATCGCCCATTAACTTTTTCCCATCGTCCGCAGCTTTTCTGCCATCGCCCACTTTGCAGAAAGCTTTTGCGGCATTGTCCAGCTCGCAAAAGGCTTCCATGGAGCTCGACAAAGAGAAAAGAAATTGGCACTGTTGCGGAGTAAAGCCAGGTGCACTTTTACTCTCAAAGAGGGGGCATGCCTCGAGCAGCTGCCAGCAGAATTATATGCGCAAAGGCAGCCTTTTCTAACAACAATCACAGGCATAAAAGTGATGCGGATAACCAGAAAATTTTGCTTAATAATGAGAGGGATAAGATAGAAAACAAGCAGAAACCGCCATGTATATGGAAGTGCACACGAGTGCCGAGCTTTTAGAAAAAGAGGGTGCAAGTTCAAGTTCCGATGCATGGAAGAGAAGGGACAGCAGATATAAGAAAGAGGTGGTTGGGTGCAGCTTGCAAGAACGTGTTGGTGGGGAGAGAGTACCCACCCACATACAGAAGAGGAAGGAGAAGAGCCAAGCTGTCCATGAGAAGTGGTGATTCAATTCACCAAGGTGGGCCAAACTGCCAGCCGTAACACGAAATGGAAGGAAGTGGCCTGCTTTGATCGCTTACATACGGCTGTTTTTCAGGTTATCAAAGCCTACAACACATGCCCGGACACAAGTTTGGATGGAGAGTAGGGCGCCCAACATCCAATTTTAGGGCACGGTGACCAACATCCTCCAATTTTGGTATTAATTTATGAAGACTATTCCTTCCTCCTTATGTTTGCCTCCGAAGTTTATTTTTTAAAGGATAGGTATGACAAGTGGATTTCATGCACATGGGGAATCCTACATCTCTCTCTCTCTCACACACACACAACTTGGCTAGTGTGAGGGCCCTTATAAAGGCCATGATCCGCCCAAGTTCAAGTCCCACCGTTGGTCATATATGCCCTCGTGTTGCATTCTACCGATGTTAATACCTCTCTCTCTTTCTCTCTCTCTCTCTCTCAGCTTGCTTCCACGGACGTCCAACCCCTGAGGCTCCGTGAGGCATGGCAACTCTCTCTCTTTCTCCTCATCAGGCGACAACTATTCACTCCATGCTCCACGTATGTGTTCTGGCTCTTTGTGCCGCTATAGGCACATGAAGGCTAGGGAAGAGGCACTTGGGAGGATTGAGGGAGGGTGAACCCCCCCCCCCCTCTCTCTCTCTCTCTCTCTCTCTCTCTCTCTCTCTCTCTCTCTCTCTCTCTCTCTCTCTCTCTAGCCCCGTTTGTAAGGAGACCCGTGCTATGGTAGCACGAGAGCAAGACGATGCAGGCATGGAGTGAATCGGCAAGTAGAGGAGGATGAGGAGGAAGGATGGGAGGAGTATGGAAAAAAAGTCAATGATGAAGCCTTAAGGTATGCCCCCACCACTAGCAACCTATTAACTAAGAGAAATGTGGAAACATCTTTATAAGCATCTTAATAAGTCAATATTATCTCTAGTTACCCAAAAATACTAGGAGAAATGAGGAAACGTCTTTATATGCATCTTAATAATTCAATATCTTTAGTTACCCAAAATAGCATTTGAAGTGCCGCTAAAAAGCAAGTTCAATGGGCACATTAGCATTTCTCTTTAATCAACCCATTCTTGTGTGGGGAGGTATGTAGTGATAACCTAAAACAAGGCCAAGAGGAATAGTTGGAATGTCATAAAGAGTAAGTTTTATACCAATCAACAATGGACACGTTATCATTTTTCATGCGAACCTAAAACAAAGCCAAGAGGAATAGTTGGAATGTCATAAAGAGTAAGTTTTATACCAATCAACAATGAACACACTATCAACTTTTCATGTTTTTCTAGATTTGTTCCAAAGTTAGGAACACATACATTGGCACATGTTCTATTTTGGTCCTCTACCTTAATTTATATGCCTTGCTTAAGTAGCAATGGGTAATAAATATGTTACATGGGAATCGAGATGGCCAAGCCAACTTCCATTTCCTTGTTAGCATCATTGTATTATACTTTTGGAATTGCATTAATTTTTGCATACCACATTGGAAGTATGGGGGCTACTAAGAACTACGTTCTTTTCTAAACCATGTCAAGCTGATTGCAACAAACACCCTTGCAAAGCTAGACAAGGATTAGCATGCAATACCCCCTCTTGAACTAAAGATGACCACATGTAGAGGGTAACAACGCTTGATAAAAACCGTCTTTTCAACCAATTCGAATAAGGACGATTTATTAAATCCATGAGTTTTTGTTATGAGAATATATATATATATATATATTTCGGTTTTATAACTAGAATGTGTATTCCTTAAAACAAGACCTTGAAAAACATTTAGCTGATTTTCTTTGATCTAAACGAGTATAAATACAGTACAATCCAACTTCAACCAATTCAAATAAGGATGATTTATTAAATCCACGGGTTTTTGTTATGAGGATATATATATAATTAGGTTTTATAACTAGGATGTTATTCCTTAAAACAAGAACTTGAAAAACATTTGGCTAATTTTCTTTGATTTAAACCAATATAAATACAGTACAAAGCCAAAATTTTCAAGCTCGAGATTGTAACTTAAATCCATAAAGCAACATTTTGCACATGAGTTCATTTTTAACTTTTCAATGCATCAACTTTTCCATTTCAAGTGTAAGTTCCTTAGTCCAAACTTTTTCTAACTTTTCAATACTTTAGCTTGGGCGGGGTGTGTGTGTGTGTGTTAGCTTGGGCGGGGTGTGTGTGTGTGTGTGTGCGCGCGCACACACACACACGCACATATGCATGTGTTTGTGTGCATGCATGCTTGTGTGTGTGTGTGTGTGTGTGTGCGCGCGCGCGCGCGTGTGTGTGTGTATGTGAGAGAGAGAGAGAGAGAGTGTGTGCTTATGTCACATCATGCTAAATCATTCTTGTCCAATGGCTCCTCTACATTAAGAGGAAGGAATATTTAGATCCTATGAGATCTTTAATGGCATAGTGACATAACATACATAATTTTCATTTCAAAGCTATCATTATAACATGTTAAACCAGAGGTATACAAAGTACATGTACCTTTAGGAATGTATATATGTAATAATTCATGTCATCTATTTTAACCTACTAGAGAAGTGGGAGGAAAATATAACCTTACTAAAGAAGGGCATGTGAAAGAGAATTGTTATTTGGGGGGGGGGGGGCGCGGAAGGGGGGAGAAGTGGACCTTCACATGAAGGGAGCTTGTATGATTTCTTTTAAAGATTTTTTTAGTATTTATAAATTATGTTATGACTTGAGTTTTTATTTAACGTATTTTTGTTCGAGGATTTATTAGCTTTATTTTAGGCTATATTCTCGATTGTAGACGTGAATTATATTTATGCTTGCTTGAAAACATTTTCATGGGGCACCTTTTGCAATAGCTCATCTATGGAAGGGCAAAGTATTTAAAAAAACCTTCTTCAGAAAGCTCATTTTCATGGGGCATCTTTTGTACTAGCTCATCTTTGGAAGGGAAAAGTTAAAAAAAATGATCCCTTCTTCAATTGGCATTCCTACAAAAATAATGTACCCCACTTGTAAAAATGATGGACCCCATTTGTAAAAATGAAGTTGTACACACCATCTTTGCAACATGCTACCATTTTTTAAATTGTGGCTCATCACCTTTGGTTCTTGTCAACATGAAAAGGAGAAAAGATTGCTATTGTCCCTACTTTTCCAAGCCACACCATTTATGTCCCTGCTTCATGCCACTTCCATCACCTCATGCCTGTTGGTAGTGTTTTTGTCATTCTTTTGAAATATAAAATAACTCTAGTTCCCAATGATGAAAAACAAATCTTAACCTTTTGGACAAGCACCTGATTTTGTAGCACACATGTCTAGTAAAAGTCAACCACATTTGCACACATACATGTCCTACACATGGGATTCTCAAGTTGCCATTGATGATCACTCACTTGCCACATCCTACACATTTGTATACAATAATCTTACTTGGAATACTCTTTTCTAGTGTGTAGTTAATTATTTCTAACATTACTTAATTGTTACAACTTCACTAAAAGTTGGCACATTTGCAATGAGGTTGCCTAACTTTAAAGAGTATTCCATGCGCATTCAATATATAAGATAAATTTCAATCTAGCATTACTTAGTTGTTACAACTTCACTAAAAGTTGCACATTTGCATTGAGGTTGCCTAACTTTAAAGAGTATTCCATGCACATTCAATATTCTTGGTCTTTTGCATGCGAGACCCCTAAAGTTCTATATGTCAACTATCTTCACATAAAGGTATCACAAAATGGTGGCATCGGCATTTTCTTTCTATGCAAGTTACAACCAAGCTTGGACTTTGTTAAATGAGCCCAATAAATCAAGGTGTGGAAATATCAACTTATTCTTCCCTTATTTCATCATGGAACCTTAAATAAGTTTAATGTTTAGTCCACCTTACATACGTACGCCGTATCATGTCTTTATCTCATATATTTTGTAATGTCTTATACATCCTAGAGACTCAAGCCTATCTTAATCCATTTCATTAATATTGATCATGGCATTGTAGTACCTCAATATTTAGCTTACCTTGTTTAGCTCACACTTGCAATCTTCATTTCTATCCTAACCACACACCTCTACCAAGAGCCCTTTGTATAAACTCAAAGAATTTTCACAAGCTATGCTCCATTGCCCTAACTTACATACATTCTTTCTTTCAAGAGTACATAAGCTTCATAGTTTATTGTGTAAAGGACTAGTTTAATGAGGAAAATAATGAGTTTTCCTTTTTCTTGAATGCATGCATTAAAACTCATGTATTGGTGTCTTTAAGCAGGCTTAATTTATTCCAATTGAACTTATTTACCTAAAAAGTCCTACTCCCAAAAGCATTGATGAGGAAAACAATATGGTGAGAAAGACAATCTTGCAAGGATATCCATGTGCTCCAACTTAATGTTTACCTAAATTCCTACCTTACAAGCAAGCATTAATGAGGAAAAACAATATGGTGTGTAAGACCTAAGATATCCATATGCTCCAATGCCGAATTCAATGTTGCTTGGATAACCATCAAGGCCTCCACCTCCAATTATTGTTGGTGGCCATGATTGGGCTCCATTAACCTAATAATCACACTTTGATATACCTATTAATTTCATGTCGGGCTAGCAATCCTATAGCTCAACATTTTTTTAGCAATAATTAATGACTTATGTTCCTCTCGTGAACTGGGGATTCTAAAGCTACTACCAACAAAATGACTATGTAAACAATGCACCCTAAAATCATGGCAATTTTAGAGTGGATTGTAAGGCCATGTAGAGAGAAACATAAGGAGGTGGAGAGAGTTTCATAAAAGGGTGGAGAGAGGGGTTTTCACACATGACTTTTGCTATAGAGGGTTTGGACTTACATAGGGGAGTAGAGAGCATGCACACTTCTGTGTGTGTGGTGTAGGATCTTGGTACAAGGAGAAAACTATCACCACTCACTTACCTTTCCTCATAAAATTGGACTTGTGTTTCCAAAAGTAACCATAAGTCTTGTAAATATGGTTGTAACCATAAATAATTGCACTAACATGGGCATAAAATAATTGCACTAACATGTGTTTTACAAAAATAACCATGAGCCTTGTAACTATGGTTATAATTGCAGTCACATGGGCATAAAATATAATACCCCCAACTATACAAAAACGAGCGGTAGAGACATAATAACAAAATGTTAACACGTGGCCAAACAAATGAAGTAATTCTAGGTGACTGCAAAGCAATAAATATGTGCTATGCACAACCTTGCACCCATATGACAACCTAGTCGGCTCCATCATAGTGCGCATCACCTATTACTAAATAATGCTAATCATGTTAGTTACATACAGTCAATTGGACTCCTCATAATCAATCCCAACATGATAACATATGACAGGTACAAACAAAAACGCCAATAACACTAGCTCTTTATGTAACAATGTAATGGATCTTGTCTCCAAGTACAAGTTAATATGAATTAATTCAACAAATACCTTTCAACTACCAATCTCATTTGCATATGAAAGATGATTAAAACACATATACAAGTGAGAGGGATAAAAAAACCATTAGCAACATACAACACAAGATTGGGTTCAATCTCCCTCTTCCACCCCCATGTATGTGGCTCTCTCCACACAACATGGTATTTTATTCATATTGCAAATTTTAGCCCTTGAGCCAATAATAGAGTGCACGTACAATATTGGGCTTTCCTTTTACAAAATTGGCAAGGCACTTATCCTATTCACACCTATGTTCCTTCCACCATAAACTTTATTAACGTGCACCTACAATTTAAGCATCCATGCCCATACACAAAAGGGGGCGAATAAAATATATACATCAAAATCATGGCACATTGCTATAAAATAACCATACAAAATAGTTGACGCAAGGTAGGATCCTCCACATGCGACACACTTGCACTTCTCATCATCATTTACACCTTGTATAACCCTTAAATAAATTAATCAAATTAAGGTTGTCCTTCGCATATATTTAGCACTTGCACCTTGTGCAACCTTTCAATAATTTGCTCGCACATTCGACATAGGGTTTGGTTCCTACACATATATTACTCGAGCATATGTTCTTTATAACCACTCAATGTCATGACTCATGTGCAAGAATTAAATATAGTCAAGGGAGAACCATTAGCTAAGCCTTATACATGAACTATGGGAAGGAGAAGAAGAGAAAATAAGGTGGGAGGAGACTTTGCTGATGAGAGAACGGTGGGACGAGTAGACTTTGCAACAATTATAATTCAAGATGGTTCGGATGAGGGAATGGTCAAAACCGCCCACCACTGATTCAAGCCAGAAAAAGGTGATGACAAGGAAAGAAGATGAAGTAACATGGAAGGACCCGATAAGCAGACTTGGTTGCACGTCATGTAGTAGCGGACCCGGTTGTCCCCGTCGTGTCGGCACACTAAAGATCACTAGGGTCCTCTCTAGGGCAGTATACCCTTAGGAGTTGGCATAGGCTAGGGAGATGGCGACCTCTCCATCCCACTCCACTACACTCTCACACAAGAACGGAATACAATGCAGGAGCCAAGAGTGACATGCACATGCACAAGACTGAAGTCAACAAGAGTTAGAACATCACAAAACTATGTATTACATTGGGGGTCCTCCTCAATACACCAAGGTCTCTATTGCATCAAAAATACAATAAATTTCATACCCGTAAAGCAGTTCTCCTGTTTTGAAGAGCAATTATCCTTAGTTGTAAAGAATTTGAAGAGCAATTATCCTTAGTTGTAAAGAATTTGAACTCTGTAAACAATCATCCCATTTCGAAGAGCAACTATCCCGATTTGTCCCATGAAGTATACTCAAAGGTCGAATAGTGAAGCATGGCTCAAAGGTTGATCAGGCATGGCCAAGAGGCTCACATAATCATGGAATATAGATATCTCGTACGACACCTCAATTGTACCCTCATATGGTCTATGCAAGACCTCAATCGGTGATCCTCGCATGAGTACGACACCTCATTCAATACCCTCATACTAAGCTTTGAAATGTGTTAGATTTTCCTAAGAAGGTTAATTGTTAAATTAAGCTTTGAAATGTGTTAGATTTTCCTAAGAAGATTAGCAATAAAATACTGCATAGTTTCAATGTAAAATAACAAATGAATAACATGTATTATTCCATGAGATCGATCAAAGGATTTATTTATAGATCATATTTTTAAACTCATATAAGTAATTGGATAGAGGTCAATCCTAGTACCTTACAATTCTCACTAGTCCCGCTATGTTGCTTAGGCTCATCAAGCCTCAAGAGTTTAGTTCTCAAGCAATGGTGTGAGAGGTTTTCATTGCTTACAATTCTCACTAGTCCCGCTATGTTGCTTAGGCTCATCAAGCCTCAAGAGTTTAGTTCTCAAGCAATGGTGTGAGAGGTTTTCACGACTTAATTAATAGCCTAAGAGGCTATAAGAAGGTGCCTTTGCAAGACATTTTATGGATTCTTAAATAGACCAAGGTCTACTATAACTTAGGAAAAAACAGTGAGAATTTACATTACCTTGACTGGACTTGAGATTTTTATCCTTTGAGAAAAGGCTTGAAATAGTTTTGGGGTTAGGTTTGTCAGTGTATAAGATAAGTGTATATAACATAAATCTTTAAATTCTCAATTAATACAAAGATTACAATTCTTTAAAATTTAAGCTTATGAAGGCTTAGTTTGAATTTTTGGGTGTTGTAGTCTTATGGGGCCCAAGGAAAAATATATGTATATTAATAAGCTTTGATTTTTAACTTTATGAGCCTTGGGAAGTAAAGCTTAATAGCTTCATGCTTTAAACTGCCGCATGACTGAGATAACAAAGGGACAAAAAACACTCCTCATTTCTAATAAACTCTCAAAGAGTTCCAACTAGATGATCATTGCTTAGATCCAAGTGACGAAGATTTGGTAGGCTTCCAATGTCTTGAGGTACACAACCTACCAATCAGTCCTTGTGGAGGTACATGTATCTAGCTATAGGCTTTAAACTGTCGTGGGACTGAGATAATGAAGAGATGAAAAACACTTCTCATCTATTTATAATATAAAGGGGCTTGCACTCCCTCTTGCCACGTGTCTTTATTTTTAGGCATGTCCTATTCTCTCCTACTCTCTCAAAGCCTAGCAACTTTTTTAGGCATGTGGTTAGGCGCAGTAAATGGATGGACGAGAAAAAACCAAAGAGTTGTTACCAATCTGAATCCCATCTTCCCACACACCTCCCAACTTTCCAAACAGGGCCAAAACAGCATTGCATAGGACGTGGGAGGCCCAGTGTGGTTGACGGTATGTACGTGACGTGCATGTATGTATATATGTGCGTATGATGCGGGTATGCAAACTAATGTGTGCTGAGCATAAGATTCACAAGGAGATTACCACACAGAGGTTGTTAGGGACTGATAGTGTGCTTGGCAGGGATAATGTCTACTTTGAACCATGCATAAGGTGTTCTTGGTATCTCTTGGACTTCTCACATTCAACAATATCTATGTATAGATCTTGTAAAAGTGTAATGAGTGCTTGAGGAGCTTCTTGCTCGACATATGCCCAGCAAAACCAAGGTGCAGAAGCTATGAATTGTTTTGAACAAATGCATCATGACTACCTCTCTCTTGCTCTACATATGACCAGCAGGACCAAGGTGCAGAAGCTATGATTTTTTTTGAACAAATACATCATCATGACTACCTCTCTCTAGACACAATGACCTTTGCTTGCATGTTGAAAGTATGTGGAAGCATAACAGCAATTGACAAAGGGCAATGCATGATGAGATTGCTATACAGATGTTGCTTGGAAAAAATATTGTGGGGTTGTTATTGCTTTGATGGATATTTTGAGATTGCAGTGCTCTAATGTTGTCTCTTGGAATGTATTACATGTAAAATATAGCCTGAAAATAATACCATGTTTGGCAACGCACTGGTGGATTTGTATAAAGTGGCATGCTATGGGGAAAGCTGATGAGATCCAAAACAAATATTTTTTTGGACCAAAGCTAATATAATGTGTGTGTGTGTGTGTGTGTTTTCTTCCTATGTATACACATGTGCATGTTTTTTCCCATGGTAGACAAGTAGGCCCAAACCCACATATTTGTACTCATTTTACTTGGTGTTATTAGTAGATAACATGTGTACTTTTGCTCCTTTGTAGAATGGTCTGCCCACTCAATGTAGTGCTTGGTCTGCACTATTTGCACAATGTGCCCAATAGGAGGAGGTCAAGGAAAAGTGAACTTTTTTTAATGGTTATACAATTTGAGGACCTTTGTCTAGACATGGTCAAATTCACTTGCATCTTAGGCATGTGGGCAGTAGAGGAGCAAGTGACAAGGAAAACAATTGTCTGTCAAGGGTTCTTGGGCAACACCTTGGTGGACATGCATATCAAATGAATGATGCTTGCAACGATAACACAAGTGCTCTCGATGAGCTACAAATTAAGGCTTGCCTCCATGGTATGCATTCCTCCCCGTCCAGAAGACGGGTGGGAGGCTAGTTTCTAATAAGCTCTCAAAGAGTTCCAACCAAATGATTATTGCTTAGACCCAAGTGCCGAAGATTTGGTGGGATTCCAATCTCTTGAGGTACATGACCTGCCAACTGGTTCTCATGGAGGTACAAGTATCTAAGCTCCATCAAATTTCCTAATTCCTTGGAATGGGACCCTTCAAGTTGTTGAAGCTCAAGTATAAACTTTTCAAATTCTTTAAGTCTCCTATTTCAGAAGGTATTGAATCGTGCAGTTTATTCCAGCAAAGGTTCAAAGTTTCCAGGTTCTTCAGTCATCCAATCTGAAGGGGTATAGATCTCGTCAATTTATTACCATGAAGGTCCAGTTTCTTAAGGTCCAACAAATTTGTCATTGCTATGGGAAATGGGCCCACAATGGAGACTCCAAAAAGCTCTAATTCTGTAATGACATAATGCTCACCCTGAATGGGAGGAGAGCAAGTAATTTCAGCCTAAGGAGCAACATGCCCCTTTCTGCAATGATCATCTCCAACCCAAGCATACACTACCTTCCAGCCAAGAGAAGCTTTGATATTGACCAAGGGATGACGGAGCCGACTAGAACGTTGTATGGGTGTAGGGTTCTATATAGTGCATATTGGGGATGCCTAAAATACCATTGCACCATGCTAGGAGTTGGTATCATGGGTGATTCCATATTAAATACTAATGGGCTAGTGTTATTGGTGTATGCACATTTGGGGCCATGCTAGTGTTATTTGCATTGTCTTGCCAGCGATTCTGTGTTATATACTAAGCTAGTGTAATTGGTGTTTACGTTTGTGCCTTTCATATTTTCTCATGTTGGGATTAATTGTGAGCAGTGTCTGATTGATTGTATGTAACTAGCATGATGACATTGTTGAGTAATAGGTGATGAGCACTAAGATAAGGTTGACTAGGATGTCGTATGGGTGCAAGGTTGTGCATAGCACACATTTATCACTTTGTTGTATCATGTGGAGTTACTTCATTTAATTAGCCATGTGCCAAAATTTTGTTATTATGTCTGCCACCCTTTTTTATAGTTGGGGCATGCTATATTTTGTGCACATGTGAGTGCAATTATTTATGTTGCAACCTTAGTTGCAAGACTTATGGTTATTTTTGTAAAAGACAAGCCCAATTTTGGCCAAGACATCCAAAAGCACAACAAGAACATAAACTCAAGTGCCAGGAAGCTCAACCATCCCCAACATGCAGCAAATGAGCAAGCTGCCAAGTTAGAAGACAAGCTAAAAAAAAGCAAAAAGAGAAGTCCACAAGATTGAGAATACACTCAAGCTGTCAAAGGCCACCTCATAGGAGCTTGCTAACTCTCACAAATAGGAATAGGACATGGAGGAAAAGTAAATGAGTAGTGAGAGATTTCTCATTTACCAAGATCTTGTTGTGTGTGTGAGAGAGTGAGTGAGTGAGTGAGTGAGTGTGTGTGTGTGTGTGTGTGTGTGTGTGTAATAGTAGATGGACAAAGGGCTAGATTTCTCCTTGTACCAAGATCTTGTTAGTGTGTGTGTGTATGTGTGGTAGTAATAGTAGATGGACAAAGGGCTAGATTTCTCCTTGTACCAAGATCTTGTTAGTGTGTGTGTGTATGTGTGGTAGTAGTAGTGGATGGGCAAGGGGCTAGATCGTGAGAGAAAAGGATCTATGGAACCTTATATTATATTAATTAAACAGTGCTCATAGGGACCACATAGCGTTGTCAAATGTTGTTTTTAGGGCATACAAAAGTTTACATTTTTCTAGGCATACAAAAGCCATAATGTATAATAATTTAAGGCTATAAGTGTAATTACGTATTATGTAATGTAACTAAGTATTATAAGTATCTCTTTAATACTTGTCTCTAAGGAAGTCAAAAAATTTAGTAACATTTTTTTTTTGTGTGTGTTATCTTGGGTTTGAGAAATTTTACGGATCTCTGAACTTGGCTATTATTTTTAAACAAGGTGGCTTGAAAAAATGGGCTCTCCAAAATCCCATTTTGTTGCAGTAATAAAGATGGAAACTCAGGAAGTTGGACTGCATTCCCCAAAAAAAACCCACTTTGTGTGTGTGTGTGTGTGTGTGTGTGTGTGTGTGTGTGCGTGTGTGCGTGTGTGCATACTACATGTGTACATGTGTTTTTGAGTAAATGTTATATTAGCCACAAGTCACCTTTGTGATCAAGGGAATAGTTTTAAATACTCTTGACACAAACCCTTTTAAGAGTACAAGTCACTTTTGTGTGATCAAGGGAATAGTTTCACAAACACTTGTGTGATAGAAACCCTTTTAAGAATACAAAAGGTGTTTGGTAATCCAACATTGTAATTTTTAAGGTTACCTTTAACTCTAGTAGCACCCTCCTTTTAAAACTCCCAAGGGTGTTTGCGATGCCAACTTTGATTGATTATCCCCGTATGCCATCCCATGCTTTATGTCCTAGCTTATTAATGGAAAAAAGGCATGCCAACTTTCATTGACTTTCCTTGTACGTCATCCCATGCTGGATGTCCTAGTTGCATGTTTTGTGTTTGTCTTCACCATTATAAACAAAACTCATAGGGTATTTACAAACCTAGATTGTTGTGCTAAGATTAATGACAGTCTCCTCCTTTTTTTGGGAACAATAATTATATATATATATATATATATATATATATATTCCATAAATTCTTTTACAATAGGGCCTACACCAAGTTACAAAATTACATCTACAAAGCTCTATCCCCTATATGATAGTCTCCTAGTTGGTGACAAAACACACTTTTACATTTGGAAGCTCCACTTGTTGACATGGTTAGGCAATGTTCCCCTTTGGGCTCCAGCCTTCAACCACTAGGTTAGAAAATAGGGCCTCCAACCACACGATTGATAAAACTGTTTGTTCACACAGAGCCACAGGTGGATCCATGATGGCAACAGGTAGCATACTATTGTCACCCTCCCTCTAGGCGACAATGTTCATTAGAGAAGGGGTCACGGGCGCACGCTATGAAGGCACCCTTAGAATACCATCCCATGAGGCATTGGAGAAGGGTATATGACAGCAATAAACTGGATGTTATGCTTCTTTAGTCAAAAGCATTATGGAACGGTTGGAACTTTCTTCCTTTGGTTCTATAATATAATATGATCGCCCTTTACAAAAAAAGAAAGAGAAAAGAAAAGAAAAACTGGATCAAGCCTCAATTTTTAAGAATAGATTAGAAAGATGCATAGTTTTAAAAATGTTAGTTGTTCTCTAGTTTCAAAATGGTGCTAGGTGAGGCTCTTTTTTTTAACGGGCGCCCTCGCCCTTCAAAATTGACGGGTTTGGTGAAATATAGCAAGTTTTTTTAAATATTTGAGTGTAATTTTTGACAAGCGGGCATGACGCGTGTAAAAAAGAAACTATGGAGGAAGGGTAAGTAGGCAGGTGAAAAGAATTTAGAGCATACACTCCTTTCATGAAACTAAATAAGCAGCCGGTTTTTTTTTAACAATATTAAAAAAAATAGACGGTCTTTAAATGCCTCTCCCCACCGAATTATATTCAAATTTCTAAAATGAGGATAAATATATTTATCCACTTTGCTAAATTCCCATTGGCGGCACCGTGCGACCATAGGATCTAGATTCTAGTCTCTACGATCTACGCACGTGAGGCATTTAATCAAGCCGATTAATCATTGACCTTTGTAAGGTTAAGGTTGTTTGCTTTATTTATACTTTAATGCAGCTTGACAGCCACCGGAGGGTCCGTGCGATACGTCACACGTGTCACTAAATCCGTCATCCGACAAAGAACCCATCAAGTAACTCGTCCCATGCCCCGTGGCCCACCTTACCTACATCATGACACAGTTGAAAGCTTTCCCCCCTTTTTTTCTCTTTTTTCTTTTTTCACCTCGCAAAAATATTCCTTATTTTCTACCGCTTGTTGCTACTAGAATCACATTCCAAGTTCCAACCACTGCCCGAAAAAAACTATTTTCTCAAAAATTGGAAAACCTTCATACATAAAATTGAGAAATTATCAACGAAGAGTTTTTTTAATTTTTGAAGATATTTGTACTATATTCCCTCAAATTCTCTCTGCAAGTATTGGCACCTTCAAGCTATAAATTTGCAGGTATTTTTTAAAATTTGAAGGTGATATTACACTAAACTCGGGTTTTTTTCTTCGAGCAATGATTCCAACCTTTTATATCCTTTTTATTAACACTTACAAAGGCCCCAACTCTTCTGGCTACCGCTAAATACCGTCATGGTCGGCAGGGCATAGGTTCCATGTGTTGACATGGGTGGCCGTCGAGGCACGACAGCCCGTAAAAATGGTCATCCATCGGCCATTTTCTAGTAGTGGCTGCCCGCCGCGCCGCCATTCACCACTGGCTCTAGAAAATGGCCTCCCATCAACCATTATGTACTGTATGAATTTTTAGAAATATCCCAAAATATCATGTGACATTGGGGATACAGGCATCTGGTCATTAGGTTATAGCCAACTCGGTGTGAACACTCTAGGTGTAAACAACCTCTTAGTTAGAGTCAAAAGCTAGGGTTTAATGCCTATAAAAGGGTATTGTACTTGGTGGTTCATTCATATCTCATCTCATAATACAATCACCTTGTGTTATGCCCAACTTGCTCTCTCTTCTTCTTCCTCCTTAACCATGGAGAGATTTCATCCTCCATAGCTCCATGGTTGAACCTGTAAAATCACCAACATGGTATCAGAGCCTTGTTTTTCATTGCCAAATCATGACCTAATCTCTATCTAATCATTTCTTAGCACCATTCATAGGTTTGATTAGTTGCTAATTATAAAAACCCTAGATGAGAAGCTTGAGGGTGTTCTCCTTCATTGCCCATAGCTAGTGGAGGATTGATTTCTCCTTACACACCCATTCATTGAGCAAGCCATTGCTTAAGGCATGCTCTCAGCTCAAGGGTGCACACCACAACCGCATCAATCGATTAGAAACGCGCTAGATTAAGTCGGGAGAAGACGATTGAGAAAAACACAATTGTTTGGGCAAAAATGCAATTGATTAACGCAGCCAAATCGGCACAATTAAACTCATCCTCGGAGGTTTTCAAGGGTGGAAAATCCGCCTACAGCGTCAGAATTTCGAATAAGCACTTGTATCAGAGGCCTCGACTCTGTGTGCTTCACAAAAGAGAGTGCGAAAGGTGGGATTAATGCATGATTAAAAGGGTTAATCTCATGACTATGGGCTTCAATCTTAACTTAACCTATTGCTATAAGTGCCCCTTGAGTTTTTGAAGAAGATTTGTGAAAGGGCTTCAATTTCACACTCCAAGTTGCCCCTTCTTTTTTTGCACTACAAACAATAAATTGCCTCTTCTAATAAGTAATTAATCAACACTAATCCTTTTATTATTGGACCATTGAGGGTTCAATCATACCATTGGGGACTTGCTATTACTTGCCAAACGCTCATATCAAGAAAGCCCTTTGATTTCCCCCTCCGATGGTGCTCTCCAAATTAGGGTATTTTCTGCTCAAATATAAAAATTGCTTTCACCAATACCTTGATTATAGTGCTAATCATCTAAGGTTTTTAGGGCCATTAATGGTTCATATCTCACATTCAAGTGTTGCTAAACCTCTGTAAAGCATCAAATCAAATTTGCCCCTTGATTTGAGTGGCCAATTTATTAATCCAAAATCGGGTATAAATCTGTATTCAGCATTTTTTGGGACAATAGGATTTCTGAGCTTATATGCTTCATGTACCTCATCTATCATGCTCATAAATCAATTGTACAAGGGCAAGACACTGGCCATTGAGGCTAAGACCTCCTTAAGCAGATTCAATGCATTATCATTTGGAAGGGATATGCATCATCATCATGCCAAGCTTTATGAATACATTGAGAATATGATCCATCTTTGCCTACATGGATTTCATTACAGAATGAAATCTACATCAACATAAAGAAGATCAAGAGCTACATCGACATTACGAGGAGCTACATCAAGAAGATCTTCAGCATATTGGTCATCAAGGGGGGACTCTCCCTTTATTTCTAATTCCTATTTTATGTTCAGTCAAGGGTTCTCTACCCAGGTCATCTCCCAAAATCTAAATCTTTTGGACTTTTTTTTTTGGGGTTTGTAGCCTTTATGTTATAAAAGGCATAGGTGGCTTCCTAAACCAGCCAAGGTCACCCACCTGCGGTCACCCCTCTATCCTAAGTGAAATGTAATCATAATTAGATGTCTAGCATTTGTCATCATTATTACTGGCATTGTAAACCTAATTGGAGTAAGACCTACGGGCACCAACATGGTCATCACGTTTGTAAATAGTAACTAGAGCTAGCATTGACATCATAGTAGCCATGGATATGTTTTTGAGGGAGGGTGTTAGAAATACACCAAAATATCATGTGACATTGGGATATAGGCATCTGGTCATTAGGTTTATAGCCAACTTGGTGTGAACAACCTCTTAGTTAGAGTCAAAAAAATAGAGTTTAATGCCTATAAAAGGGTATTGTACTTGGTGGTTCATTCATATCTCATCTCTCATATCATTCGTAATACAACCACCTTGTGTTGTGCCCAACTTGCTCTCTCTTCTTCTTCCTCCTCAACCATGCATAGATTTCATCCTCCATAGCTCCATGGTTGAACCTATGTTGCCTATATGAATCTCCTCTCACCAGGAAATTTTCAATGTATTGTCTTCGGGCCAGTTTCCACGAAGCCTATGGCTTCGGGTAGAGGCCCCAGTTGGTTGGAATCCCAGCTCTAATTATTGTTTTCTATGGGCTATGGGGAAGTTTCGAGGTTGTAGCTAGATAGATGATGCCCCCCATTAATCTAGTTCACACAACCACAGTGAACCATTTGCATTGGACCCCTCTTAAATCACTTTTTTCCCCCAAATTTTCCTTTCTTAGGCTATAATTTATTACAAGGCATTAGAGAACCCTTGAGAGTTTTACATAGAACCATGCTTGCCATGAATCACCCAATTCCCAAATATGATGTACATTGAGAAACAATATGTAATCAAAAAGTTGACAAAGGGATTAGAGCACTAGCTTTCAGATAAATACATCAATTCATAAAGATATCAGGCCAATGAAAGTGCAGAGGATGCAACTCAAGATGCGATGATAGTTGACCTTAACACTAGCAAAAAATTCAATACCTCCAAACTACCAAGATAAAGAAGCTTCAAGAAACCATTAAACAATAGCATGAATAGCTAAGATCCCAAAAGAGAGCTCAAGAAGAGGAACAAGTTGAGCTTTAAAGTAGACTATAAAACTTCCATGAAAGTTAAGGTAGATTGTGTACCAAAATGAACAATTTAACAAAAGAGCTGGAAGATAAATCCAATAGCTTAGAAGATGACAAGAAACTTCATGGAGAGATGTAAATATAGGTGCATAATATGTAGGATAAACACATTATGCAACTGTGGCTGATGTAACCAAATAGCACCAACACAAAAGTCCAGAGTTTGTTAAAAGAGTTAGAGACAAAGAAAAAATGTTTAATGCTCAAAACATATTGTAAAATGTCGAGCAAAATATAAACTTGATAGAATGCACCCACAAAAAGCAATTGGAGACAATGGATGAGGAAAAAGTGCAAAACAAGGCAATATTTTTGTGGTTTGCAGCAGTTATATGTAGAGACATGTGAAGCGATAAACAAAGAACTACTACAAACCTCCAAAACAAGGGTACAAGATATAATGCAGGAAAAGGAGGCCATGATAAAGAGCTATCAAGCTATCTCATGGCATATTTAGACAGACAAATCACAAATGCCAAGGTTAACATCTCAAGATTAGAAAACACCAAAGAAAAGGAAGAATTAACACACAAATTGGTGGCTAATAGATTGATGGAAGAATAAATTACCTAGTCTTTGGAAGATAAGGAAGTACATGTAGTATTTCTTAAATTATGATTCACTTATATATATTTTTGCATGTAATGGAATGGATGTAGCGAGCTTCCTAGTACACTAGAGAGAGGATAGAGATAAAAGCTTCTCATTTCTAAAATCGCACGAGCTCCGAAAGGAAGCTCACCAAAAAATCGAACCCTCATGTATGCATATAAATATCCTTAAAATGTTTAGAAAAGAACAACACATTTTCTTTGAGATAATGACATAGTATATTATAAATGTTACAAATCAAGGAATACTGACATGCATTGCTTTGTATTTTTAATAAATACATAGAGAATCCCTTCGCTTGAATGTTGATGCAATTAGATTCTTGATCATGTGTCTAAATTTTGAATTTTCTTCGTGCTCACTTGGGTCATGTGTCGTATGTGTGTTGAACTCTTGATTGAATAATTGAACAAACTTGGACTACTGATGCTCAAAATCCTATGGCATAAACCTATGAGATGGAGATAAGTAGGTGGGTATGTAAAGCATGACAACTAAGGCCATTTTCCCAAAGGCAAAATTAACTTGGCTAAATACATTTATTGTAATAAATTTTGGATTTCATACACATTTGGGTCCTGGTGTCAAATGTTTCTTGAACTCTTGAATAAATAAAATAACTTAACTTGGATTGCTAATGCTTAAAATCTTATGGCATAAACATGTGAGATATAGAAAAGCGGGTGGGTACATAAAGCATGTAAACTCATTCCATTTTCCCAAAGGCCAAATTCAACAGATCAATCACTCCCCCAATGTAACATGCTACTCAAGGTGGTCAAATGTGGTATTAAAATATGTCTTCACCCCCTGGGTGCATAAGTTACTACCCTCAAGGAGTCAGGTGTGATAAAAACAAAAGACTAGGTCTACTCATTTGGTGACCTTTTACAATCATGGGCTAAGGTGGTAAGGCTTGTTGATGTAGCTTTAGTTTTTACAAGAGATGCTCATCGAGGGTCTTCTCTTTTCTTGATGAAGGCTCCATGTAGTTTGGTTCTTTAGTCTGTATTCCTCTTCTTTGTGCCCAAGTTTGTTGTAGTGTCCACATTTGGGCTTGTGTTTAAGTCTACACTCACTTTTGAAGTATCCTTTCCTTCCACAGTGGTAGCATTCTTTTATGCCCTTGTTGGTGTAGAGTTCTTGTTCCCTTGTCATACCTCATGTTCCATTCTTTAACAACTTCTTTTCTTCAAATATAGGGAGAAAATACAACCCTCAAATGTTGGTTCAGGTAAATTCTTTAGAGTGGCCACTAGTACACTATATTCCTCATGCATGCTTTTGAGAAGTATGGCAAGTGTATCCTTTTCACCTATCTTGGCATCAATGCCATTCAACTGGGTCATGATGCTTTTCATTTTGCTTATGAACTATACTAGTGACTCATGAAATTCCATCTCTAAGCCATAAAATCCTATTTTCAAATCAATATCTTGATTTTTGGCCTCCTTGGAACCAAATACTAAATTTAACTCATCCCATGCTTGTTTTTTTATGGTTTTGGAATCAATAGATGAATGAGATTGGTGCCCAAGTTCAATCCAATTAATAACAGTGCTTGTTCATCTTTTTCAGTCCAACCCTCAATTGAATTAGAGGGTGCATTATCCTTAATTAATTTCCATAGCTTTTTGTGAAGATACTTCATTTGTGTGGCCCACGTGGTGTGAAATCCTTCCCTAGAGAACTTCTCAACATTTGTGATAGTGCCTAATGCCATTGCTGCAAAGGCCTTACACCAGAGTTTTGACTCTCGATAGTATCTAATTACTTACAAATTGGCCCTATAGTGAACTTTTGATGTATGTGAGAGTTTTCAAGTGCCAAATACAATCCCCTCTTATGAGTTACAACGTCAATTTTTACTCATAATACATAATTAAATACTAATTATCCTAATTATACCTTAATTATAGTGATTAGTAGGGCTGATTTTTGGATGATTAAATTGAGCTTGGAGAAGACAACATTGATGGGGAATTTCACATGAGAATGTTTTCCTTGATGAGGAGATAAGGCACACTTAAAAGAATCAGCTTAATCCATGCTGAAAACATGCAAAATGCCTACAAATCGACCGACTGGTTTTTCTCTCTTTCCAAGTCGTACAATGGATCGTTTGGGCTGGGTGCCATGAACTGTATCTTAGTGGTGCAATGCTCTAGCTATTTCTAAGAGCAATTAGAAATATTCGAAGTGTGCGTGATTAATGAGGCGAATATATAAGTGGCAAGAGCGATAGCAAATTTGACCAATTCAGGGCGAAACGAAGGAATTCCTCCGGTGCTGCATATGGACGCCTTGATGTGCTTGAGATGCCCCTAAGTTTTGGTGGTCAATGGTAAAATAAACAATGGTGAGCTCAAGAAATTTTGGCTATAGATGGAAGTTTAGATAAGGAGGGCTTAATCTAGAGATTATGGCTAATGACATGGGAATGAGTGATTTGGGAGCTAAGAGAATGATTTGGAGAAGCTCAAAGAGGACATGGAGGCACTAATACCATGTTAAGAATTAATCATAGCACCTCAAGCATGGCTATTGTGTGCATGACCTAAACCCTAATTACCATGATTAAGAAACCTTAATCCTATAGTGGGTGCAATCTAAGTAAACACATAATGTGATGAAGAGCTAAACTAGTTAAGCTTGACTCAAGCACAATTAGGTTACAAGATTGAGACTTGTACTCATATAGAGGCTTGAGAGAAGCTTATGTTCATTGCTTGAAAATTATCCTTTTATATGAGGATGGTACACCTCTTACAAATGTGCTCATGTGGGATAATGTCAAAGTGTGATGTGGATGCATGCTCCTGATCCTGGTCCTCTACTCATGCCTTGCCCTAAATGGCACCACAAATCTCAACAGTTAATAATGACGAACCAACCCCTTCAAAAGGACTGAGATGCCAAAGAAGGATAGTGTGTATGATTGATGATGATGAAGAGTAATTGTAAGTACCACTTGCTTCAGAGATGTTTAATAAGCACATAGCATGGAGAAACATTTATCATGTTACCCTTAAGGACTAAAACCATTGCCAGGGTGATAACAAAAAGACCAAACTCACTGATTTCTGTCAGCCTTAGTAGAGGCCAATCAATTCAAGTTTTCATTCTTCACAAACTTCATGTTTTACTAGTAGAAAGTCTTTTGATGTAGATATTAAGGGGGGCAATGGAAGTCTACACTTGTAAAATCGAAGGGTATAAGGACCTCAACATCTCCACAGGGTAATGAGAGGTCTACTAAGATTAACCTTGAGGATTCAGATGAAGAGAAAGTCCAAGGAAGGAGCACATCCCTTGGCTAATGGAGAATAGTAAGGCCAATGTGTTGAGATCTCGAATTGGGAGTATAAAGAATGTAGTACAAGTGACACAAGTACCTAGCATTTACAATAATAATCTCATCAATGTTCCCTCCAGAATTTGGGAAGGTAAATGGTATGGATGGGATGGAAAAAAAAATTTGATGGTCATATTTGGACAAGACCCACAACTACTAATTTATCCATCCAATGCACTGTGAGATTGAGTTATTGTATTGGTTCATTAAAATTACATAGGACATCTTGTCCTTTCTATGCCAATCGTAAGAAATTCAATAAAACTTACTTTAGAGGACATGTCCAGAAGAAAGTTTCCCTTGGTCTACTTGTAGAGCAGAAAAGTGATAAAATTGTGTGTCATTTTGGCTAAAATCTTGCACATTGCATTTGTGCACTGTACTATGTCGTGCCCCCATAATGTTAATATGACATGACTCATGGTTCATATTGGTGAACATCAACATCCCATTCAACCAAGAACATCCAAGGCTAAGATTGAGAAAACAAAGAAGTTAGTTGCTGATGTCCTTAAGGTGGATAAACATGTAGGTCCTTGGAAAGTTCAAATGAATGTGACAAAGGAGAGTATGTCATCTATGATGCAAGGCAATGGTCTAGAGGGGTCCACAATACTTGGAAATGTAGAGATAACTAACTTTCATGAAGAGGTAGTCCCACATGTGGAAAACCAGAGGTATGGTCCTTTATATTGAGTAATTGTTGTCTTTGTGTTGTGCTCCAAATTGATTTTAATTATTTTAATTTCACATCAATTTTATAGGTTGAGAAGGATTGTGGCACAAGAGAAAAATCAAGGGTTCCTGTGGGTGAAGGGTTTAATAGCATTTTATTTTTGAAAAGAAGGTCAACATATTGCTTCTTCCAAGGAAGTCACTTTCTTGGCCAAGAGTTACTTGAAGATAGATGCTTTGTGTTCAAAATGTCGACTAAGGGACTAGCATATAAGATGTCGATTTGGTTAACCACATGAGATGGGGAGGGACTAGAGATTTAAACAATTCTTGGGCTGCTTTGTGTTTAAAATGTCGACTAAGGGACTAGCATATAAGATGTTGATTTGGTTAACCACATGAGACAGGGAGGGACTAGAGATTTAAACAATTCTTCGGGCAAAATTTGACCGCACTCATCAAGTTGTTAATTGGAACATGATAGCATGCCATGTGTATGATCCTAGGTAGATATATGGTTGTAGTTTATCAAAATGATATTTTAGAAAATGAAATTTAACCATGGTGTTATGTTAGAGAGTAGGATCTCATGATTATTATGACTTGTGAAATGAAAGAGGAACACACCAAAAGCTAGATTCTATTCTGGGAGTTGTTGAATGCAATAATCATGCAACAAAGTGGTTATCCACTAGTCGACTTCCATGGATTCATGGTAGATGAGGCTGGGGCTAATTAGTTATAGCGGTAAGAACAATATTCAATGGTGGCCAAAAGAATGCAATGGTGGAGAGAGAGCTCTCATGTTTTTTTAATTGGGAGCACATCCTACACCAATACACAAGGAAATTTATGAAGGAAGATGTGAGGAATGAGCACTTAGTAATGTGTGAAAAATGGAGGTTGTGCAAGACAAAGGAGGAGGCCACCAACCAAAGCAATAAAATCAGACAATGGTGGCATGAAGGAAATGTGCAAAATAATCACATTCCATCAATGGACATTTGGTTAAGCTAATGGAAACTGTAGATTATCGCACATAGGGTTAACTTATGTCTGTGTGGTAAGCTTAATTCATGATTACACAATATACTAGTAGCTTGCAATGAAGCCAAAAATGACTAGTACTTTGTCTTATTGTTAGATGGTAGATTCCATTGGAGGATGCATATACTCCAAGAGTAAACTTGGCTGAGAGCATGCATGGGAGCTGGCTAGCTAGGGAAGGATACAAAGCTAATATTACTCTCTATGATGCATATGTCTTAGATATGGCAAATGTTACAAAGTTACAAAACTAAGATTACTCTCTATGATGCATATGTCTTAGATATGGCAAATGTTACAAAGTGTTAAGCAATATGCTTATTTGATGGGTAGGCATGTTGGTGATGGTCCTAGCTTGAACATAAGTCAACAAGGGTAGAAGTGGACAATATCTCGCATTATCCATGTTACATTATGGAGAATCAAGATAGAAAGCAAAGAGGTCAACCAAGCAAGATCAACTTCCAAGTGCAAGGAGGTGGTGTTGCTTAAGTAGAAGTTGTGTTGAGATTTGAGGTGACATGTGAGCTAGAGAGAAGAGTTGAGAATTATCCCACATTTATGTACAAGCACAAGAGTGTACCTCCTCATATAAAAGGGGACCATTTCAAGCAAATGAAACATGAAGCAATCTCTCTGACGTTCTTTATGAGTACAAGTTTTAATCTTGTAACCTAATTGTGCTTGAGCCTAAAGCTTAATTAGTTTAGGGTATTCATCCTCATGATTGTGTTTAGGTATCATCCTCCCTAGTTTAGATTAGTATTAATCACGTTGTTAATATAGGATTAGTACACTTTCATCTCCATGGGAGCCTGATCCTAAAGCTTCAACAAGATGGTGTGGCTAGCCTAGACATTCAAACAGGCAACCAAATGGGCCATGTGGTTGAAGAGACAATCTATAAAACTTTTTGGGCAGTTCAAAGAACTCCACTCAACTCAAAAGTCAAGTGTTTTGGCTTGATGGTGGATAAGAAACTTAACTGCAATCAATATAATCAAAACTATACTAAAGACATGTCATCGCCTTGCTTCTACTCAAAGAGGAAGCACCCAGGACTAGGAGGACCCAAGCCACAAATGATGTGGTTCTTTAATGATGATGTTACACATACTTCACACGTAGATCATAACATCACACATGTTCCCAAAGAAGTTCCATCAATGTGGAGGTGAAGGCGAGGACTAGCCTGACAATGACAGAACTAAAAGCCCTGGTTAATGTGGGTTTTATCTTGCAAACGATGCATCCTTTCACTCATCTTAGAGCATCACTCATGTACCCCAACCACCAGATTAACACCAAATGATGCACATCATGGATCAACATCAATTCCAATGATGCACATTATGAATCAGCATCCCCAAGTGATGTGCATCATGGATCAGAATCCACACCCATGACTCATGGAGCTCATCATAGCACATCGTGATGCTCAAGGTGGAGGCCTATGATATCCAAGGAGGCTTAAAAAATAATTAAGAAAGCTGAAGATATGGGAGCTGCTCTATCATAGAAGAAATCGTAATGGAACCTACACAACACGTTATTTTTCATGTGGCCACGCATGGCTCTGAGAAGGAGGGGTTTGTATATGACGTGCATATAAAAAATTAAATGCCTAGATTCCAAAAAAAAATCTACCAGAAAACTATACCTAGCATGCAAGCATTTATATTATATTTTCTTGTGTATCTTGGGGCATAATAAAAATGAGCACATGTTTATACATTAGCCCACACTATCAACTATGGATGTATCATCAGCACTTAGCCATCCTAGGAACAACATTTAGTCGCAAATACCACTACTCTTTTGCCCATTTTTGGTTGTGAACTTTTACATCCCACCATCTAAGGAAAATTGCCACAATATGTAATGAAGGTTTTGGTTTTGAAAATTGCCATAATACATATTATATTTAATGCCTTCCTATCTTGTCGAGATGAAAGTTTTGTTATATTGTAATTAAAGTTTTGTTTTTGAAAATCGTCATAATATGTGTTACATCTAGTGCCTTCCTATAATGTCAAGATCTTGACACCTTGAAATATATTTTAACCAATGAATATGTTTTTCTATAAATTAAAGTCACGTTTTTAATAAATTAGTATCATAAAAAATCAAACAATTTCTTAGGAGTGACATAAAAGCTCGCAGGCGATAATTTCACCAAATGGGCAAAGGCATGGGCTACATGAAAAGTTGACGGTCGTATATTAGCTAAATTTTTATAAGAGCATGTAATTTCAATATATGGGTGCCTATTAGAGCTAGTTAGTGCTAGTGGTCACACTTCATTAATGAAGTGGTCGAACACCTTCTGAACAGGTTTCTTAGAGGTGCACCATAAATCTTCAACCTACTACCCATAGGCCAATGGTCAAGTAGAAAGTACCCAAAACATTTGTGCTCCATAATGACTAAAATTGTGGAGGCATGCCGAAGTGTCTGGTAGCACAAACTGAACTATGGCCTTGTGGGCATATTGAACCTCATACAAGGTAGCCACCATTAAGTAAACACCTTTTAAATTGGCGTATGATGAAGTGGAGAGAGTGATGCCCATGGAGTATCTAGTGCCAAGTATAAGAGAGATGGATTGAAAATGCATTTGCTAAAAGTATATTGTACTTAGAAAAGTTGGATGAAACTTTCTTGTTTAGCTATGCATGGTGTTATGGTAGAAAAGTATATATGCAATTGACCACAACCTCAAGATGAAGGAGCTTACAGAAGGGGGTTTAGTGCTTATATATGGAGGTGGCTCAAATAAACACAAAAAGTAAAAACTGCAAGGGCTAGGACCATTTAGAGCCACAAAGTTCGCTTAACAAGGGTCGGTGTGAATTGAGACCATTAATAGAGTGAAAATGGAAGGCTTCGGGTCAATGGCAACAACTAAAAAAGTAATATAGCCCTTGATGCTAGCTCAATAGCATAAAAAGAAATAAGAAAAAGGGGCTTAGGAGGAAGTCAAGGCCAAACAAAATGTCAAACATCAAACATTGTAAATGAATATAGCTATTCTTAACCTGATAGAGGAAAAGGATATGGAAATTGAACCTACAAGGTTAAGCGTAAGTGTGTCTATTTCAAGAAATTATGCACCTTGAATTGAATTAATTAACATGGAAGCAAACCACAATTTTCTCTCGTATGAAACTTGGAAAAAAATGGGGCAGTGTAAGATGGAGCCAATAAGAGCTAGAATTTGGAGTATACACTTAGGAATAGTCAATACTTTGGGAGTCTTAAGTTTCTATATCGACCCAAAATAATCCCCTACCAGGGAAGGTATATTTTGTGCTTGCGTGTATGATAATTGGAGAGATGTTGCTAGGAAGAGGATGGATTAGTGCATCAACATGCACCATCAACTAGGCTCACAGGATGTCACAGCTCCAACATGGAGGGATGTCCCTACACATGCCACTATGGGAAGACAACAATGAAAAATTAACCTAGAAAATCCAAAAAGATCCGGATCACCATCCCAAAAAGATCCGGATCACCATCCAAAAAGATCCGGATCACCATCCCAATACACATGTTGCTTGCCCTTGAACAAGGAAAATGTCAGAGTACCAGATTAAGAGAAGAAGCCAAAAGCAAAATCCACTCAGCAAGGTGGATTTTCGAGGATACTAAGGCAAAAACAATGGGTATTAAAAGAACTCTTAAGGATCCAAGGGTACTATGAAGGATAGACACAGATTAGGATTCTAAAACAACATGGAAAAGTGAACAAGGACACAATTGTTGCTAATGGGAGGCCTCTACCATGACAACCAAAGAGAAGAACAACTAAAGTTGACTAGCACCACATGAAGCTATGGATACCAGTGGGAAGTTTGGAAGCCCAAAGATATTATGAAGGGAGCAACAAAATCCAAGGATCATAACTAGTAGAATACTGGAATAGAAAAATAAACCTCAAAGGGAGAATGTTCAAATGGTATTAGCACCCAAAATTGAGCCCAACAGTGTGATGGACAAGAACCTATGTCAAAGCCATAAAAACCTTTTCAAATAAAATCACACTAACCCTAAACCATGGAGGAAAAGATGGAACCCAAACAAGAGCTTGCTCCAAGGGGGGTAAGGAAAAATTCGCAAAAATGTAAGAATATAGTCTAGAGAATACAAGATGTTACCCACAAGAACCTACCGGTGAATCAACATAAACCCAAACAAGAGCTTGCTCCAAGGGTAAGGAAAAATTGGCAAAAATGTAAGAATATAGTCTAGAGAATACAAGATGTTACCACAAGAACCTGCCGGTGAATCAACATAGATCTTAATAAAATGGATGGAATAGGAACTCCTATGCTCTAAATAGAACCTAATAGGTCTACAATAACACCACCATCCACATCTAGAACAACCTCAAGGTATGCTTGGGCATAAGTAGTGTGCTCAAGAGACATTGCCCTATAAGAGAACTAATGCACTAACATATTTCTATAGCCACTAATTAACTGATGTTATGGAAGCCAACAAAAAATGATGGGAAGATTCTAGTAAAATATTCCTTATACCCCCACCATCATGAAGACAATCACCTTGTGTTGACACAAGCACCGCAATGAATACAATCACCTTGTGTTGTATTTACTTCACTCCACCGACCAAGAGTAGGATCTTCGCTCAACTTGTGCAAGATTTAATGTCTTATCTTCTTTGTGTAATCTATTGTATTCCCTATATTGTTTACACTGAAAGGGATGTTAGCTATATTATACAATTGTTGTGATAGACACAATCCGCATTCTTTTTCAATCAAAAAAGGGTAAAATCTTGAAAACACCTATGATCACAAAAAATAGATAAGTCAATCGGGCACGATTCTGCAGTCACACGTCTACCTACAAAATCATGCCTCCCCAAGAATGCCAAAAAATGCATGTACCCCCCAATACTCTAATTGGGTTTACCAATTAAGTAATAAAACCATCAATGCTTCAAAATCACTCTCGTGATTAGTAGTAATGTCATGATCAACATCACGCCCTATATTTTTGTGACTGCATAATAACAGTCATGATTGGCAGTAATAACGCAATCAGCAACCATGCCCAGTGCTCGAAAAAAATATGTTTTTTAACCCTTAGAATTAAAGGCAATGCTTATGCTTAATCGACATTTGGACTTGAAAATCACTAGAAATCGTACAAATGCCAGGATTTTTAACTAAAATGTACAAATTTAAACCCTTAAAATTAAAGACAACGTTGAATTCCAACCGGTATTTCTAAATTTTAGCTGAGAAAATTATACTACAAATCGGGTAATGTGAGCTGACCACGCCCCATATATTCATGCATAATAATGTTTGTGATCAGTAAAATCATGCCCTATATTTTCGTGGCTACATCATAAATGGATGTGTCCAAAACCTTCATAATAACAACATATGATCGGTAGTAACGTCCCATATTTTTGTGACTGCATAACGAATGTATCCAAAACCTTCATAATTACGCCATTCTAAATTAGGATTGGCTCCCAAAAATAAGTCCATCCAGTTATATTTTTAACAAAAATCAACTATGATTGAACACCATCTCAATCAATGGCCATGAGATCTCTTGGAAGAAACTAGAGAATAAAAAAGATGTTTATTAAATTAAAAAAAGGAGATCACCCTCACTTCGCTGAATTGATCTTGGTAATGAAAGACCCCAATCTTACCATGATGATTGAGAGCCAACCCTCCCACACCTGGCCTAAGACATGTGTGTCTCGAGATGACAAAAACCTAAATAGAAGACTTTTGGGCCTTGGGCCACTCAATGGGACTCTTCTTTCATGCCTTGATGGGGAGCCTAAACTCCAACCCGAACCCAATATGCCATGGGAAACATGCAATGCATTAGTGAGGCAACTCTCACTTACCTCTATCTTGTTTGCTTGAATTGGGGACTCCTCATGGTAGCTATATCAATGGAAGCACGCCGACGTAGCTTAACAAGGCTGCACCACTCCTCTCTCTCACTCTCTCCCTCACACACACACACTCACACAAGCATTGAAGGCAAGTGATAGGCAAAGTAGAGACTCACACACACACTCACACAAGCAATGAAGCAAGAGATAGGCAAGGTTTGAGAGAAGAATAGAGCACTATCTTCACTTGAGAACATACAAGAGTGCATACATAAATGAGGATTCAGAGTTACAATTTGACCTTTATACTTGGCTCATAGTGTTCACACTTGGCTGGCCAATGTTAAAAATGAGGTCCTAGTGCATCCAATTTTGCCTACACTAGTGTAAATACCTTGTCCTAGCTAGTAACTCTAACCTTTTTATCCCATGGTGTGCCTTTCATATACAAGCCAACGATCGCACAAAAATAATCCATTATAAGATAAATATGAATTCTCTAGTGTCTAGGCCAACGAATGTGAAAAATATGTGGTGGCCAACCGTGGTGCCATAGAGGTCTTTGACAGCACTTAACATGCCCCCCTTCCTAATACAAATTCCTCGAAAGATGTCATTGAAGAAGTTTTGAATTCACTGGATAAAAGCAATGCAAGGCTTGGGATGATCTGCAAGGCAACATTAATAACAAGTAATATGTTTTTGGAGTAACAAGTAGAAGTTAACAAAGAAATAGCAATACAAGAAGTAATGAAATCATGACTGGCTAAGCTTCACAAAGATACTACAAAGATGAAGATTAATGATGCGGATCTAACTTAGAAATAGGTATAAGTCTACGATTGATGAACTGAGTTCAAAAAATATGCCTATGGTTACAACCATAGTCTTAAACACAATGACGCACGTACAAACCATCTAAAGCCATATGTTAGCTCTAGAAGTAAAACTGCATGTGATTTGACAATTACTTACAAACCAAAAGTGTGTTTTTTAAAAGTTTTTTTTTGCTTTTTTTATGAAATGAAGAGTGATAAGCTACCACCCCCCATGGAGACCAAAGCAATGGCCTAGTGACTCTCGCCAAGGATATCAAGAACCGCTACGAGCCTTCGATGATGATGGTTTATTACTGAAGCAAAGACACAAGGTTTCACCCTATGAGAAATCAAGGCATTGGTCTTATGGTATTATTTCTAGTTTGCCAAAAGACCTACTAGGATTCCACATGGCGATGGCTATCTTCTTGGGCATGTTTTTGTTTTTTATTTTTTATTTTTGTTTAATTATGCTTTTATATAATGTAACAACCATAGGCATATCATTCATTTCATAGCTTGTGAGCTTAAGCTAGGAAACTCACTCTCCTTGGCTACCATATCCACATTTTTAGTGAGATTCTTGTTGCCATCCCCCTCATGTGGAGGCATATTTGGAGTGAGAGAAATTTGCAAGGTTGAGGCATGGCCAGAAGAAGCGATGGCAACAATGCTCGTCAAAAACGGCATTTACATGTATTTGTACTACCAGCTAAAATTTGAAAAAACCCGCTATAACTTTATCAAGCCTTTATGTGTAAGGGTTGAATTTTATCACTTTGAGTTACAATACTGGAAAAATAGCCAAATTTGGCATAAAAATCCAGTTAGACATGTGAGCATGCCCTTTTTTTTTAACGGTTGATAAAAATGTTTTTGTTAAACCCTAAATGGCAGTTAGCCGATGCAGCACTAGTGGAGCAGATGGGTTGGCGTGTAGTCACAAGGAAGAGTAGGCAGGGCTTGGTGCCTTGTTAGCATAAGCATGGTAGCCAAGTTACAATAGTCGTGGACATGGCACCGGCAAGTAGGCGGTGAGTGTAGTTTCCTCCTTCACCCTCGTCTACACGAAGCTCACGTGCTGTGTGCCCCACAATGTCATCATGAGAGTTGATTGGTGGGCTTGGGCCTATAGCTAGTTGCACGCATGGACTCAAAACTGGCACAAGCCATGAGCCAACTTGGTGATGGCAGGAGCTGGCTCATGGACTCAAAACTGGCACAAGCCATGAGCCAACTTGGTGATGGCAGGAGCTGGCGCAAGCAACGACCTCCTGTAGAAGCAATAATGTGCCATGGTAAACATGCAATGCATTAGTGAGGTTTATCTCTATCTCATTTTCTTGAATCAGGGACTCCTTGTGGTAGCTACATCCATGGAAGCATGCCAAAGTAGCTCAACAAGGTGGCCACCACCATGCCTCAAGTGTAGCCACTCTCCTCTCTCACTCCCTTCCTCACACAAGCATTGAAGGGAAGTGATAGGTAAAGTAGAGACTCACACACACACTCACACAGGCAATGAAGTAAGAGATGGGCAAGGTTTTAGAGAAGAATAGAGCACTATCTTCACTTGAGAGCATACAAGAGTGCATCCAAGAATGAGGATTTGGAGTTACAATTTGACCTTTATACTTTGCTCATAGTGTTCATACTTGGCTGGCCAATGTTGAAAAGGAGGTCCTATAGTGCATCTAAGATTGCTTACACTAGTGCAAACACCTTGTCCTAGCTAGTAACTCTAACCTTATTATCACATGGCATGGCTTTCATATACAAGAAGAAATCACACATGTAAAATAATCCATTACAAGAGAAATATGAATTTTCTAGTGCCTAGGCCAATGAATGTGAAAAATATGTGGTGGCCGACCATGGTGCCATAGAAGTCTTCGACATCACTTAACAAAGACTATGAAAGACTCCTCCTACTGGCCTAAGATTCAAGAGGCAAAACTGTTGCTCAATGTTTACAATAGGATGGCAGTCAAATCAAACTATGCATCTCTCAAGGAGAGGACTCCAACAAAGTAGAAGGCCAAATGCACACCCGAGAAGCCTAACTGACAAAAAATAACATATCTTGAGGACTACATTTACAATGTACAAGGGAGAATATTGTTAGTAGATGAAGAAAAGGTATAGAATAAAAAGTTATACTTCCAATATCACTTACCATAGTGTATGTAGATGAAATACTAAGCTCTGCATAGAATACTTAGCCACATATGATCAAGGTACCAAAAGGGGTGTGGTAACCTACTATGATGGTAAAAAAGTTCCCGTCTTGGTCACATAATAGCTTATGTGAGATGCCTTGCATTTTCCAAAAGGGAAGAAACCCATTTTCCAAAAGGGAAGAAACCCATTTATTTCAGCAAAAAGAATATGGATTATAAAGACATATGCTAACTAGACAAAGTTAACAATGGGGTAGAATTTGCCCACATCAAAGACCATTAATTAGAAAATGCATGCAGGGCGGTGAGACCATGATAATGCAAGTGAAACCCACCAAACTGTATAGGTTGCACAAAGCTCAAAAAGATAAATGGGCAGAGATGTTCCATAAGGATTTCACCACCTATATGACAAAGCATGGATGCAAGGTGGTGAATCCATATTTGATGACAAAAATTCTCAGCCATGTGGCGGCATTGCCTTGTTGGATGAGCCACTCAGGGCCCCTTCTCTGTGACCCTTAGGGCCTATTCATGCCACTGGGTGAGTGGGAGGCTGGGGGGCAGTTGGCTACCCTCCACAATTCACACCAAGAAAAAAGAAAACTTCAGAGGCCCTCCAATGGTAAATGTAACACCACCAAAAACAGTCAGCTAGATATACCAAAAATAGTCAGCTAGATATACCACTGCGTTAGAGTTGATGAAGGCCCGCCATCATGTCCAAGAGCCTACAGCTTTTCATGACCATCAACCAATGGCTTCTTCCCGTTTTGGTATAAATATTTATCTTTTTCTTTTTTGCTTGTTTTTTCAAGTGAGAACCAAAAGCCCACCAGTGGCATCCACTGGTGAGTTGCTGGTGGGAGATAATGGCTCATGCGTGAACAGCTCCTCAGATAGCAAGGAGTTACAAAAGGATATTGGTATATGTAAAGTAGTCATCACGACTCCTTGTAGCTACTAGAGATTTAATGAAGAAGATAACAATAAATAAAGGCGGACAAAGTTGCAGAAAAAACTCCAAGAAGAGAAAAAGAAAAACGAAGTAAAGGAGGCCAAGCCTTGAATGAAGCACACACATGTAAGGCCCACTTCCACATCAAACTACGAAGGGCCTGTTCATGCCACTGGGCGAGTGGGAGGCTAGAGGGCAGTTGGCTGCCCTCCACATAGGAAAAATGAAAACTTTAGATGCCCTCCGATGGCAAATGTATCGCCACCAGAAATGGTCAACCAGATATACCACCACGTTGGAGTTGATGAAGGCCCGCCATCATGTTCAAGAGTCTACAGCTTTTCACGACCATCAACCAATGGCTTCTTCCCATTTTGGTACAATAAATATTTAAATTTTTAAATTTTTAATCTTTTTCTTTTTTGCTCTTTTTTTGCGAGAACCAAAATCCCACCAGTGGTATCCACTAGTGGGCCTGGTGGGAGATAATGGCTCAAGCGTGAACAGCTCCGAAGCTATAGAATAAGTAGCCACCCCACCGTCCCTCCCATCTTTAGTAGAGTTGCAACAGCTAAAAACAGTGGATATTGGCAATTATTCACACCACCAAGGGGAACTCAAGAAACTTTGGATATGCCTAGTGAGAGCAAGGTGAGAAAAAAATGTTAAGGAAATTCTTAACCCTCAAAAATGAAAGGAGATATCTATTAATCATGCAGGCAAGAGATTAAGAAATGCAGCATACAGACACCAATACAAAGGTTTTACAAGAACACGGGGGGAATAGTTATAGTATGCATTATGCCAACAGAGATAGTCAATGTACCGATGGCCACATTGACCCCGTGGGCCAATGTATTATAATTGAATATGGGACATCAATTGACTACCTCTTTGCCCATCAAGTAAGCCATAGTAGAAAGATAGGCCACCACCTCTCATGAAAGCATGAAAGAGCTAAGCTGACCTTGGGTGAGGCAGATGTACTAAGTTGCTTGTATTTGTATATTTTGCCTTATTTTTTTATGGTCACTAAAAATTAAAGGCTATATTTTAGGGATAAATTGCCCAAAAATGGGCATGATGCCCATTGAAAAAAAGCAACCTTGCAAGGTAGTTATGTTATTTAGGCACGTATGTATTGGAAAAAGATGAAAAGGGGCATCTAATCTTTTGTTTTGTTTGAAAAGTATGGTTTTAGTTTTTTTTTGGGTTTTTTGGGCACCACTGACTAGTGTGGGAACCCACTGGGCATTGTGGGACTGGATAGCTCTAGCAGCTAGGTGGGTTGGCAATGTAAGATTCCTCCCTCCAGCTTTTGAGGTGTAAAGGTGTAAGAACCTCCCCTTCTATTCTTGTAATTATTCCCCTCTCTGAAATAAAAGAAAGATCTTGTTTTACCCTGTTTTGGCCTAGAGAGAGAAAATGTCTAGAGAAAGATAATCTAAAATTGAGATATTTTTGGATATAAAAATCCTCCTAGTGTCTAAAATGGTTTAGCTTGAAATATATATTCAAAAAGGACTTTCCAATGTGCATTTGGAATTAATTGAAAATGTGTATAAAGGACCTTAGCCTAAGCGTCAAGATTTTCTGAAAATTTTAGATTATGCTCCAATTAAGGTTCCTATGGACCGATTGGATTGATCCAAGTGTGGGGATGAGATAAATCCAAAGAATAAAAGAAAATACCTAAAAATGAGTAAATGCTCACATAAGATGAAGAGTTGACTAAGTACAAGGTTTATTAGTTAAAAACTATGAGATATTACTAAAAAAATGAGATATTTTGGTATAATGATACATTTTTGACACCTTGGTAGGAGGGGGGAGACTCTAAGGAGGCACCTATTTCACACATGTGAATGAGTTTTTAAATCAAAAATATTAAGATATTTTTATGTCTCCTCTCTCCTAGATCAAACCAAATCAAAAAGGAAGCCAAACTGATCCAAATCTTATCCAAATTTAGCCAAACTGAAGCTGGAAAATTCTAGAACTTAGTTGGACTCAGTTAGTGGGCTCCCTCACCTATAAATATATCCTCATTCTTTTGTATTCTCATTTGTGAACTATATACCATGCCAGTATTACATTAAAATAATGATATTTTTTATTATCCTTTAAAAATCCTCTACATTTTGGAGAGATTGGAGCTTCTCTCTCTCTTCAACCTTCCTTGGAGCTTTCCTCTCAACACACTAACCAATTGATTGGTTGGGGGATTCTTAGCAAGCAAAAACAAGAGATAAAATGTAATTTTATGGTTTTTCTCTACTATTCTCAATGTTTTCACTTCTCAACCCCTCTCAAGCTTGAGAAGTTTCTAAATTAAGTGTTTATAATGCAAATCAAGCTTTTATTAAGAGTTGTAATGAATAATTAAGAAAAGTTTACATTTATGCTTAATTAGGATGCTTTTTATGTTTATCTCTCTCTCCCCAAAAGAATGGTCATTCCTATGACGACCAATTCTCTATTCAAATAATGCTTCTCATTGATAAATTCTCAATTCACAAATCTAACTCTAGGCTTCTGAAGCTAGAGGTTAAGAAAGTGGCTTTTTATACTTTTATGCTTTTAATTTTATAATAATCTTATGATTTAAATCCATAAATTGGATTGATGTTTAGTTATACTATCATAATTGTATTACTAAGTTTATTCTTTTCAAAAATATTAAAAATTATCAATAATAGCAGCAGAGCTATGGTAAAATTTTTAAGAAATTGATACATAATTCATTCTTATGCATAACGTGAAAAGAAGGCTTCCTACCATATTCTAGGATTGGTCATCCTATGCTGAAAGAATGATTTTCATCACATTCAATGGAAAACTAATTTTTAAGATTATGCATAATTAAATAATTAAGAAAAGAGAAAATTATGGTAATTTTATTTGAATGATAAAAGAGGAATTTCCATGATATTTAGAATTTAATCATTTAAATGGAAAAAGTGAAATTCTTAGTATATTGAATTAATGGATATTTTTATTAAAGAAAAGAGAAATTTTAGATAAATTTATTTGATGATAAAAGAGGAATTCCCATGACATTTAGAATTCAATCAATTAAATATAAAAAGAGGAATTCCCATGATATTTGAGATCCAAGAAATTAAATGAGATGTGATGTGAAATGTATGTGATGTGATGTGAATGGATGAGATGTGATGTGAAATAGATGTGATGTGATGTGGATCGGGGTAGATATGAATGGATGAGATGTGAATGAATGTAATGTGATGAGATGTGGACATGGGTAGATGCGAATAGATGAGATGTGATAAGGATAAATGTGGATGAATGTGATGAGATGGAATATGATGTGATTGGATGAGAATGTGAAGGATGCGACTGGATGATATGTGATAAGGATAAATGTGGATGAATGTGATGAGATGGAATATGATGTGATAGGATGAGATATGATGTGATAGGATGAGAATGGATGAAGGATGATGGGAATACATATGATTGGACGTGGATTAAGAAATGTAGATTGATGTGAAACAATGTGGAAAGACGAGAGTTCATTATAGAAATTGTATTTATGACCTGTTTTTAAATGACTGTTTTATGTCAAGAATGCTAGGGAAGCATTTTGACCGTCTTGTGAATGAGGTCGTGGTGGAGACCTAAGTGAAAAAGTTGCAACAGAAGCTGACGGAGAGTCAATGGAGGACGTCTCACATAGCAAGGTCGGAGGTCTTGACCAGCCTCGGTTTGATTTAAATGGTGAGCTTTCGGTATGGTGGATGAGGGACCAAGGAAGTGGCCTATAAGTGAAGCACTAGGTGACCTGCGAAGGATCCTAGAGGGTGCTGACCATACGGTGCTTGGGCTCTAGGTCGCCCGAAGATACCCACGCGTGCATCAAGGAAGAAAATGGAACAAGGAGTTAGAGTTGTTTTCTGAAACCGGGCATGGATCTGGTTGATTGACCTTGCTGGTCCTCAATAGATGAGTCCATGGCTCTTTTATATGGATCTGTTGGTTGATCTTGCTGATCTTCAACGGAGAGTCCATCTGGATTTTTATAAGTGAATATATTTTCAGGTACTATGAGCTAGGAAACTGAAATTCTCAAGGAGGAATGATCAAATGGAATTTTCGGTCTAATGGACCATTAATGTGTTAAAAATATGAATGAATTATTCTCTCTGATAATGAGTTCTGTATGTTCTTCTCTAAGAAGGGATCTTTATCCCATGATTCTGTGGGGGAGCTAACCAATCTAAAGAACCCCAGAATCAGTTGGATCTAAAGTCGGATTTGAATTATAAATAAAGGAACTTAATAAGAATTTTCGTATTGATAGGATCATGGATCGAGGTCATCGTGGTAGGAATGATAACCCCCAACTCGATGAGGAAGAACTCGACTTGGATGTTCATAAAACTCTTCATAGATCGCAGCTTAGACCTTTCAAGGGTGAAGGGAAAGACTTGGGCAAGGCTATAGAGAAGTGGATCAAAGCAATGGAAGAATACTTCGATGTCACCGGGTAGTATAACAAGAAAAGTAAAATGGCTCTTGCAAGGCTGAAGATAGTAGAAACAGCTAGAGTGGCATGGAGAAACCACTGCAAGATAAACCGTCTAGATCGGAACACCCAGACATGGAGTGATCTCAAGATTTACCTAAGGAAGAGATTCTGTCCTCCTGACTTTTTGGAAACAAAGATAAACGAATTCTTAGAGTTGACCTAGGGGAGTAGAACTATTGAAGTATATCACCAAGCGTTCGCTCTCCTCCTCAAGTACTCGCCCCACCGCTGGATGAAGAACAGCTGATGGCCAGGTTCATTCGAGAACTGAACGAACCTTTGAATATCCTAGTGAAGAATGCCAAGCCAGTTTTCATGGCTGAAGCAGTGCTGCAGATGGCGAAGGATTTCGCCAAGGCCTTTGATGTCAAGGTCCCGCCGAAGCCATCACCATCATCTTTCAAAAGATTTCTAGCTCCTGAAGGGGATTCCAATCTTCCACCACCTAAGAGACAACAAAGTCAGCTCAGGATATGGAAAGTTCCAGAATGGAAGAAAGGTCCTTTTCCCGGAACTCAATCCCCTGGAATTCAACTTTAGAAGTTCCACCCTTGAACAAGGGAGTGAAATGCTATAACTATCAAGGATTTGGACATCGCAGTATGGATTGTCCAACTCCTTTTGGATCAAGGTTTTCAGGGTGGGTAAATCAGGGACCAAGATTTCAGACTCCTGCTTCTTTCTTCTAGAGTAATCAGGTTCCTTTCCGCCAAAATCAGGGAAATCCCAGAGGTAGACCCTTTAACCAACCCTCAGTTTTAATCCAAAGTAATGCAAGACCTCCGCCTCAGAATAAGGGAAGTCAAAGAGAGATGTTCCCGAATCGGCCATCCACTTCCAAGGCAGTAAGGCTGGAAGCGATTGAAGAAGAAGAAGAAGATGAAAGAGATCATAGTCCATCTGGGAGATGAGGACATCTCATGTTTTTTTAAGTGGGGTAGGATGTAAGATTCCTCCCTCCAGCTTTTGAGGTGTAAAGGTATAAGAACCTCCCCTTTTGTTCTTGTAATTATTCCCCTCTCTGAAATAAAAGAAAGATCTTGTTTTACCCTGTTTTGGTCTAGAGAGAGATAATCCAAAATTGAGATATTTTTGGATATAAAAATCCTCCTAGTGTCTAAAATGGTTTCCCCTGAAACAAAAATTCAAATAAAACTTTCCAATGTGCATTTGGAATTAATTGAAAATGTGTATAAAGGACCTTAGCCTAAGGGTCAAGATTTTTTGAAAATTTTAGATTATGGTCCAATTAAGGTTCCTATGGACCAATTGGATTAATCCAAGTGTGTGGATTATATAAATCCAAAGAATAAAAGGAAATACCCAAAAATGAGTAAATGCTCACATAAGATGAAGAGTTGACTGAGTACAAGGTTTATTAGTAAAAAACTATGAGATATTACTAAAAAAATGAGATATTTTGGTATAATGATACATTTTTGACACCTTGGTAAGGAGGGGAGGAGACTTTAAGAAGGCATCTATTTCACACATGTGAATGAGTTTTCAAATAAAAAATATGAAGATATTTTTATCTCTTCTCTCTCCTAGATCAAACCAAATAAAAAAGGGAGCCAAACTGATCCAAATCTTATCCAAATTCGGCCAAACTGAAGCTGAAAAATTCTAGAACTTAGTTGGACTTAGTTAGTGGCCTCCCTCACCTATAAATAGACCCTCATTCTTTTGTATTCTCATCTGTGAACTATACCATGCTAGTATTACATTAAAATAATGATATTTTCTATTATCCTTTAAAAATCCTCTACATTTTGGAGAGATTGGAGCTTCTCTCTCTCTTCAACCTTCCTTGGAGCTTTCCTCTCAACACACTAACCAATTGATTGGTTAGGGGATTTTAGCAAAGCAAAAACAAGAGATAAAGTGTAATTTTATAGTTTTTCTCTACTATTCTCAATGTTTTCACTTCTCAACCCCTCTCAAGCTTGAGAAGTTTCTAAATTAAGTGTTAATAATGCAAATCAAGTGCTTTTCTTAAGAGTTGTAATGTTTATCTCTCTCTCCCCAAAAGAATGGTCATTCTTATTGACGACCAATTCTCTATTCAAATGATGCTTCTCATTGATAAATTCTCAATTCATTCACGAATCAAACTCTAGGCTTGTGAAGCTAGAGGTTAAGAAAGTGGCTTTTTATACTTTTATGCTTCTAAAATTATGATAATCTTATGATTTAAATCCATAAATTGGATTTAAGTTTAGAAGATAGTTATACTATCATAATTGTATTACTAAGTTTATTCTTTTCAAAAATATTAAAAATTATCAGTAATAGCAGTGGAGCTATGGCAAAATTTTTAATAAATTGATATATAATTCATTCTTATGCATAATGTGTGAAAAGAGGACTTCCTACCATATTCTAGGATTGGTCATCGTATGCTAACATAATGATTTTCATCACATTCAATGGAAAACTAATTTTTAAGGTTTATGCATAATTCATTCTTATGCATAATGTGTGAAAAGAGGACTTTCTACCATATTCTAGGAGTGGTCATCGTATGCTAACATAATGATTTTCATCACATTCAATGGAAAACTAATTTTTAAGGTTTATGTATAATTAATAATTAATTTAAGAAAAGAGAAAATTATAGTAATTTTATTTAAATGATAAAATAAGAATTTCCATGTCATTTGGAATTCAATCATTTAAATGGAAAAAGTGGAATTCTTAGTATAGTGAATTAATGGATATTTTTATTAAAGAAAAGAGGAATTTTAGATCAATTTATTTGATGATAAAAGAGGAATTCCCATGACATTTAGAATTCAATCAATTAAATTTAAAAAGAGGAATTCTCATGATATTTTAGATCCAAGAAATTAATGAAAAAAAGAGAAATTTTTAATATAATTTAATTTATGAATATTTATCAAAAGTGAAATTTTGAGCATTATTGGGAAATATGGGTAGAATTGATTTTTGTAAATCCCATGATTTCTTTTATTCAAAAGAAGAATATTGAATATATTTCACTTGAGGAATTTGAGAAAGAATATGAAAATAGCTGTCTCGAGAAAAAGAACCTTTGCCTAGGCCAAGCAATTGACAGAAATTTAGAAAAAGTCCCATCGTCTCGGTATCGAAGTAGAAAAAGCTACTAAATGGGAATGAGATGTGATAGGATGTGAATGGGATGTGATAGGATGTGGTGTGATGTAAATGAATGTGGATGAGATGTGATGTAAATGAATGTGGATGTGAATGATGAGATGAGAATGAGATGTGAGGTTATGTGAAAGGCTGAGATGTAAAGTAAATGGATGTGGATGTGTATGTGAAAGAATGTGATGTAAATGAATGTGGATGTGAGTGATGAGATGAGAATGAGATGTGAGGTTATGTGAAAGGATATGATGTGATGTAAATGGATGTGGATGTGGATGTGATAGGATGTGATGTGGATGTGGATGTGGATGTGGATGTGGATGCGATAAGATGTGATGTAATGTAAATGGATGTGGATGCGGATGTGGAATGAGATTGAGATGTGATGTGATGGATGTGAATAGATGTGATATAAATGAATGTGATGAATGTGAATGGATGTGATGTAATGTGAATCGAGATAGATGTGAATGGATGAGATGTGATGTGAAATGGATGTGATGTGATGTGATGTGAATCGGGATAGATGTGAATGGAGGAGATGTGATGTGAATGGATGTGATGTGAATCGGGATAGATGTGATGTGAAATGGATGTGATGTGATGTGATGTGAATCGAGACAGATGTGAATGGATGAGATGTGATGTGAAATTGATGTGATGTAATGTGGATCGGGGTATATATGAATGGATGAGATGTGAATGAATGTAATGTGATGAGATGTGGACATGGGTAGATGCGAATGGATGAGATAGATGTGATAAGGATAAATGTGGATAGATGTGAGGAGATGGAATATGATGTGATTAGATGAGAATGGATGAAGGACGATGGGAATACATATGATTGGACGTGGATTAAGAAATGCAGATTGATGTGAAACAATGTGAAAAGACAAGAGTTCGTTATAGAAACTATATTTATGACCTGTTTTTAAATGACTGTTTTATGTCAAGAATGCTCGGGAAGCATTTAGACCGTCTTGTAATGAATGAGGTCGTGGAGACCTAAGTGATAAAGTTGCAACAGCTGACAGAGAGTCAATGGAGAACGTCTCGTGTAGCAAGGTCGGCCGAGGTCTTCACCAGCCTCAGTTTGATTTAAATGGTGAGCTTCTAGTATGGTGGATGAGGGACCAAGGAAGCAACCTATGAAGAGTGAAGCGCTAGGTGACCTGCGAAGGATCCTAGAGGATCCTGACCATACAGTGCTCGGGCTCTGGGTCGCCGAAGATACCCACACGTGCATCGAGAAAGAAAATGGAACAAGGAGTTAGAGTTGTTTTCTGAAGCCGGGTATGGATCTGGTTGATTGACCTTGCTGGTCCTTAATAGATGAGTCCCTTAACTTGATCAATTGGGTCAAGTGTTAATAGTAGCAATCTGTTGGCACAATCCACTAGTCTCATAGTGATTTGCTGAAGTCATTATCATCATTCCAGTTACGAATAATTTGTATGAATTTCATCACACAATTACAACCTTTTACTGCTACTTCATAAATTTTTGATATTTTTGGCTTCTCGGTTGATCCACATTAGCCAATTTGCTCTAATACCAGCTGAAAGATCCCTGTCCCCAATCGCGCAACGAATTCATGGGTACTAGCAGTGGAAGTAGCACTTCTTGCGCGGGGCCGGGTCCCTCACTCGGGGCCTCGCCCACGGATATCCGGACAAGAGACTAATCCCTCGGTTCTTCCAAAACCGAACAAGGAAAAACTTCCCTTGCCCGGAAAGCACGGGCAATTTCTCCAGGATAATTTTACTCTAACGTTGTCAAAAGCCTTAACAAACAGAACCGATCTGACTGAACCCATAAGTCCCATAATCAGATCAAGGAAAAGATTGCACTTGGATCATAGAGACCAACACTTTTTTCCTCATTAAGAGGCACAGCCATTCATTCTTTTCCATAGAACAATTGTTTTATCCGGGATTTACTTCATCTATCGTACCATAACAGAATTGAGTTTCATTTAGGGACCCATCAATCCAGCCTAACCCCATCCAGTCCCGTGGGTTAGCCAACCGCCCAACCACTGTAGTGATGGGATCCATTTAAGAATTTGGTTAGGTTTTGTCCTGGGTACCAGGGAAAAGAGTTCCCAGGCCCCCTAGCCGGATATTCATGCAAACTTAAAACTAGTCACACCACTTACACACCCAATATGAAATTGCCTTTTTCACAGAATCAGCTGTCTTTAAAACAATCATTTAATGAAACCATAGTGTCACTGATCATAATCCTCCAAAATATCCGGTTAAATCCTAATTTCTAATTTTTCCTTCATCGGTGTACCTGTGCCATCATTGGCAACCACAACGCTCACCACCTGTCCACTCACAGGGGCCTTTTCAATCGTTCCTAGCTCATAGTAACCGGTAATATTTTCACTTATAAAAATCAAAATGGAATCTTTGTTGAAGATCAGCAAGATCAACCAACAGATCCATATAAAAGAGCCATGGACTCATCCATTGAGGACCTAAAAGGTCAGTCAACCAGATCCATGCCCGAATTCAGAAAACAACTCTTACTCCTTGTTCCAATATCTTCCCCGACGCACATGTGGGTATCTTTGGCGATCCCAAAGCCCGAGCACTGTATGGTCAACACCCTCTAGGATCCTTCGCAGGTAGCCTAGCGCTTCACTCATAGGCCGCTTCCTTGGTCCCTCATCCACCATACCGGAAGCTCACCATTTAAATCGAACCGAGGCTAGTCAAGACCTCGGCCGCCCTTGCTATGCGAGACGTCCTCCATTGACTCTCCGTCAGCTGTTGCAACTTTATCAGATTAGGTCTCCACCACGACCTCATTCACAAGACGGTCAAAATGCTTCCCCAGCATTCTTGACATAAAACAGTCATTTAAAAACATGTCATAAATACAGTTTCTATAATGAACTCTCATCTTTCCATATTGTTCCACATTAATTCTTATTTATTTTATATGTATTCCCATTCTCATCACATCATTTTCCATCTCATCACATCTTTTCTCATTTATCCGCATGATCTCATCCACTCGCATCTACCCATATCCATATCTCATCACATCATATTCGTTCACATCACACATCACATCTATCCCTATTTATATCACATCACATTCATTCATATCCATCACATTGATTCGTTCACATCCACCACATACATTCTCATAACCATACCATCACATACATTCTATCCACATTATATCACATCACTTCTATCCACATCATATCTCATTCATACACATCTCATCTCATTCATCCACATCCATCCAATCGTTCACATGTACGACTTCTCACATCTATCCATACACTCATATCTATCACTTCACATCCACATATATTCATGTCACATCACATCATATTCTTTCACATACACATCTATATCCATTCTTTCACATACACCCACATCCATTCTTTTACATAATTATTCACCTCCATTCTTCACATACACATTCACATCCATTCTTCATATACACATCCATATCCATACTTCACATACACATTCACATCCATTCTTTCACATACTCATTCACATCCATTCTTTCACATACACATTCACATCCATTTTCATCACATCCATTCTTTCACATACTCATTCACATCCATCCTTCACATACACATTCACATCCATTCTTTCACATACATCCACTCACATCCCATATCATTCATTTACATCCTGATTCACATGACATCACATCTCATCCATTCATTCACATCTATCTGATTCACATCACATCTCATCACATCTATTCACCTCACATCTCATCACCTCTATTCACATCACATCCATCCATTCATTCATTCACATCCATCTGATTCAAATCACATCTTATCACCTCTATTCACATCACATCCATCCATCCATTCATTCACATCCATCTGATTCACATCACATCTCATCACATCTATCTGATTCACATCACATCACATCTCATTCACATCCATCTGATTCACATCACATCTCATCACATCTATTCACCTCACATCTCATCACCTCTATTCACATCACATCCATCTAATTCACATCACATCTATTCACCTCTATTCACATCTCATCACATCTATTCACCTCACATCTCATCTCACCTCTATTCACATCACATCCATCTATCCATTCACATCTATTCACATCCATCCATCCATCCATTCATTCACATCTATCTGATTCACATCACATCTATTCACCTCACATCCCATCACCTCTATTCACATCACATCACATCCATCCATTCATTCACATCTATCTAATTTACATCACATCTCATCACATCTATTCATAGAATTTAAACATAGAATTTAAGAGAATTCTAATTTTGATATAAAAATTCTTTATACATCTATTTTTGCATAAAAATCAATTTTAATGGGAATAACACTTTTGAAATAAAAATAATTCCTTTATGCATCTTTCTATGCAAAAAAAAACAATTTTAATGAGAATAACACTTTTGAAATAAAAATAATTCCTTCATGCATCTTTCTATGCATAAAAATCAATTTTAATGAGAATAACACTTTTGAAATAAAATAATTCCTTCATGCATCTTTCTATGCATAAAAATAATTCCTTCATGCATCTTTCTATGCATAAAAATCAATTTTGATGAGAATAACACTTTTGAAATAAAAATAATTCCTTTATGCATCTTTCTATGCGTAAAAATCAATTTTGATGAGAATAACACTTTTGAAATAAAAATAATTCCTTCATGCATCTTTCTATGCGTAAAAATAAATTTTGATGAGAATAACACTTTCATGCATCTTTCTATGCATAAAAATCAATTTTGATGAGAATAACACTTTTGAAATAAAAATAATTCCTTCATGCATCTTTCTATGCATAAAAATCAATTTTGATGAGAATAACCCTTTTGAAATAAAGATAATTCCTTTATGCATCTTTATATGCATAAAAATCAATTTTGAGGAGAATAACACTTTTGAAATAAAAATAATTCCTTTATGCATCTTTCTATGCATAAAATCAATTTTGATGAGAATAACACTTTTAAAATAAAAATAATTCCTTTATGCATCTTTCTATGCATAAAAATCAATTTTGATGAGAATAACACTTTTGGAATAAAAAGAATTCCTTTATACATCTTTCTATGCATAAAAATCAATTTTAATGAGAATAACACTTTTGGAATAAAAAGAATTCCTTTATATATCTTTCTATTCATAATTAATATCAGTGATATCCATGCATATTCATAGGTGAATATGTACATGGAGTAATCAGAATATTTCTTTTAGATGCAAAAATGGTGGGAATTACTCTTTTGGAACAACATAAAAACAAACTTTCTTTTCCACAAAATTCTAGAAAATTTTGCCATAACCTCCTTTGTATGGCTGACCATTTCTCATTTTTATCATTCTTTAATTGACTTTAACTAACCCAAATTAGATTCATAGAACTCTAATCTACACAATTTTCTAAATTCAAGAGAGTAAACAATAAGAAGAGTTTAATTAATCCTTTAGTTCATCTTTCTAGGATTAAGAAAGGCTGGAATGTAAAGAAGAGAAGGGGGTGGCCTTTTCATCAAGGCATAGCATTTGAATTTAATTCAATTTACTGCAAAACATAAAAATCAAGAAAACCATAGATTTAAAATCAAACAAGTAAGAAAATTAACTTACATAGAGCTTGTAAGCTTGTAAGCTCTCCTTTGGCTTGAGGGATTGAGGGTTCTACTCTTGTTTGAAGCAAGAGTCATAGTAGTAACCGGCAATATTTTCACTTATAAAAATCAAAATGGAATCTCCGTTGAAGATTAGTAAGATCAACCAACAGATCCATATAAAAGAGCCATGGACTCATCCCTTGAGGACCAGCAAGGTCAATCAACCAGATCCATGCCCGAATGCAGAAAACAACTCTTACTCCTTGTTCCAATATCTTCCCCGATGCACGTGTGGGTATCTTCGGTGACCCAGAGCCCGAGCACCGTATGGTCAGCACCCTCTAGGATCCTTCGCAGGTAACCTAGCGCTTCACTCATAGGCCACTTCCTTGGTCCCTCATCCACCGTACCAGAAGCTCACCATTTAAATCAAACCAAGGCTGGTCAAGACCTCGGCCGACCTTGCTACGTGAGACGTCCTCCATTGACTCTCCGTTAGCTGTTGCAACTTTATCAGATTAGGTCTCCACACGACCTCATTCATAAGACGGTCAAAATGCTTCCCCAGCATTCTTGACATAAAACAGTCATTTAAAAACATGTCATAAATACAGTTTCTATAATGAACTCTCGTCTTTCCATATTGTTCCACATCAATTCTCATTTATTTCATATGTATTCCTATTCTCATCTCATCACATCTTTTCTCATTTATCCGCATCAGATCTCATCCACTCGCATCTACCCATATCCACATCTCATCACATCATATTCATTCACATCACACATCACATCTATCTCCATTTCTATCACATCGCATTCATTCATATCCATCACATTCATTCGTTCATATCGACCACATACATTCTCATAACCATACCATCACATACATTCTATCCACATTATATCACATCACTTCTATCCACATCATATCTCATTCATACACATCTCATCTCATTCATCCACATCCATCCAATCGTTCACATGTACGACTTCTCACATCTATCCATACATTCATATCTATCACTTCACATCCAAATATATTCATGTCACATCACATCACATTCTTTCACATACACATCTATATCCATTCTTTCACATACATCCACATCCATTCTTTCACATACTCATTCACGTCCATTCTTTACATACACATTCACATCCATTCTTCACATGCACATCCATATCCATTCTTCACATACACATTCACATCCATTCTTTCACATACTCATTCACATCCATTCTTCACATTCACATTCACATCTATTTTCATCACATACATTCACATCCATTCTTTCACATACATCCACTCACATCCCATATCATTCCTTTACATCCTGATTCATATGACATCACATCTCATCCATTCATTCACATCTATCTAATTCACATCACATCTATTCACCTCACATTTCATCACCTCTATTCACATCACATCCATCCATCCATTCATTCACATCTATCTAATTCACATCACAAAACAGGGTAAAACAGGATCTTTCTTTTATTTCAGAGAGGGGAATAATTATAAGATCAAAAGGGGAGGTTCTTATACCTGCACACCTTAAAAGTTGGAGGGAGGAACCTTACAGGATGACAAATTGAAAGCCTGGATAACTAAAATTCCCGAGGAGGAATGATCAAATGGACCATTACTATGTTAAAAATATGAATGAATTATTCTCTGATAATGAGTTCTATACGTTCTTCTGTTAGAAGGGATCTTTATCCCATGATTTTGTGGAGGGCTGACCAATCTAAAGAACCCCAGAATCAGCTGGATCTAAAGTCGAATTTGAATTATAAATAAAGGAACTTAACAAGAATTTTCGTATTGATAGGATCATTGATCGAGGTCGTCATGGTAGGAATGATAACCCCCAACTCGATGAGGAAGAACTTGACTTGGATGTTTGTAAAACTCTTCATAGATCGCAGCCTGGACCTTTCGAGGGTGAAGGGGAAAACTTGGGCAAGGCTATGGAGGAGAAGTGGATCGAAGCAATGGAAGAATACTTTGATGTCACCGGGTAGTACAACGAGAAAAGTAAAATGGCTCTTGCAAGGCAGAAGATAGTAGAAAAAGCTAGAGTGAAATGGAGAAATTACTGTGAGACAAACCGTCTGGATCGGAATACCCAGGCATGGAGTGATCTCAAGATTTACCTAAGGAAGAGATTCTATCCTCCCAACTTTTTGGAAACAAAGATGAACGAATTCTTAGAGTTAACCCAAAGGAGCAGAACTACTGAAGTGTATCACCGAGCGTTTGCTCTCCTCCTCAAGTACTCGCCCCACCACGCTGGATGAAGAACAACTGATGGCTAGGTTCATTCAGGGACTAAACGAACCTTTGAATATCCTAGTGAAGAATGCCAAGCCAGTTTCCATGGCCAAAGCAGTGCAGATGGCGAAGGATTTCACCAAGGCCTTTGATGTCAAGGTCCCACAGCACCATCATCTTTCAAAATATTTCTAGCTCCTGAAGGTGATTCCAACCTTCCACCGCCTAAGAGACAACAAAGTCAAGCTCAGGATATGGAAAGTTCTAGAATGGAAGAAATGTCCTTTTCCCGAAACTCAATCCCTTGGAATTCAACTTCAAAAGTTCCACCCTTGAATAAGGGAGTGAAATGCTATAACTATCAACAAGGATTTGGACATCGCAATATGGATTGCCCAACTCCTTTTGGATCAAGGTTTTCGGGGCGAAAAAATCAGGGACCAATTATCCAGACTCCAGCTCCTTCCTTCTAGAGTAATCACGTTCCTTTCCGCCAAAATCAAGGAAATCCCAGAGGTAGACCCTCTAACCAACCCTCAGTTTCAATCCAAAGTGCATAATATCATCTCGGTTAGTTAAGGCTCTTGACTATGTTAGAATAAAAAATATCTTGGAGGAATTGCCCGTGCTTTCTGGGTGAGGGAAGTTTTTCCGGGTTTGGTTTTGGAAGAACCGAGGGATTAGTCTCTTGTCTAGATATCCATGGGCGAGGCCCCGAGTGAGAGGCTCTGCCTTGTGCAAGAAGTGCTACTTCTGCTGCTAGCACCCCCGAATTCATTGCACGGAGGGGGTAGGGATCTTTCAAGCAACATACTTAGAACCCGGTTATCTGCAGTTGGGATTTGGGACTGTGGATATTTACCTTATAACTCCAAGGACCGTGACAATCTGACAGCTCTCCTAATTTGATAGCTTCTAACCAGACAGCTTCTAATCCAAATAGCTTCTAATTTGACAGCTCCTGCTACCACTTGACTCTTGCGGCCCAGACATAGAGGTAGAACTTGCTTGTGGTAAGTCCACATGCACATCATCTCATCACTCGAATCACCGGCATCCTCATCTTTTGCTTTATACCAACTAGCAAGCTCATCAAACACCACATCTCCTAAAATGAGCACTTGTCTAGATTGTAACATTTGTATTCTTTGCAATCCGATGCATACCCAACAAAGATGCACCTTTTTGCCAAGCTTCTTCCTCTTCTCATCTGGCACATGCACATAAGCAATGCTACCAAACACTTTTAGATGCCCAATGTCTGGCCTATATCCAGTAAGATGCATCTCTGGCATACTTTCATGTATGGCAGCTGTAGGTTTCTTATTAAGCAAATACACCATTGTGGTGCATGCTTCTGCCCAATAAAAGTTTGGCATTCTCTTCTCATTTAGCATTGCCCTAGCCACATCACCAATGACCCTATTTTTCCTCTCAGCAACATTTTACTGAGGTGTATACCTGCATGAAAGCTTCCTTCTAATGCCATTGCTCCTCAAGAAGTCCTCAAATGCATGTGAGGTGTATTCACCACCTCCATCTATCCTCAAGCATTTGATCCAACAACCATATTACTTTTCTGCAAATGCTTTGAAATCCATGAACTTTGCTAACACTTCTCTCTTCTCTTTATGAAAATAGATCTAAGTCATTCTGCTATAATCATCAATGAAGGTTACATTGTACCTGCTGCGCCGCTGATGGATGGACTTTGTACAGGCCCCCATACATCACTGTAAACAATCTCAAGTGGCCTGCTACTCATGTTGCCTTCTCTAGGGAATGGCAACCTTACTTGCTTTCCAAACTGGCAAGTATCACATACATGCATACTCCCGTCCTATTTGAATCTGGGTAGCCCACCAACTATGCCTCTTGTTGCATATTCTTCAACTTTTGTATGTTCACATGCCCAATACGTTTGTGCCACATCTCAATATCTTGGAACACATTACAGCTTTTAGAAAACATAGCTGACTTAAACTCTAGAATACCTGCATCCAATTTGAATAACCTACCTTCCTTCTTGCCCTTGGCAATAACTCTATATCCATTCTTAAAGTCTTCAACAAAGCAACCATGCTCGTTGAATTGTATCTGTAATCTTTTCTCAACCATTTGACCAACAAAAGCCAAAATCTTTGTAATGGAAGGCATATACAAAACATCTGACATAGACTTCACCTCAGTGTTATGCATCACCAATGGCTCACTCCCAACATGAGTGACAGCATGCTAAGTGTCATCACATGTCTCCACATATCCTTTTTCATCCATTGGTTTCATGTGCTCAAACCACTCACCATGGCAAGTCATGTGATTTGATTCTCCTGAATCCATATACCATGTATCATCATTGTCTCCATGTGTCATCATGGAACCCGCTACATACTTCATGCAAACAAATGATTTGCACTACCATCATGACTGCTCGATGCAAAATTACCACCATGTACTCTACCCCCTCTCAAATCATTTGGTTTGTGATAGCAGTCATGAGCCATGTGACCAAACTTTCCACAATTGTGACAATCCACATGGTGCATAGATGATTGTTGGCCTTGCCAACGACCATTACCGTCGACCTCTTTGAGGTGCATAGCCACAACCACCTCTAGCACCACTGAATGATGGCTGAAAATTCAGTTGACTGTGGTGACCTATTGTGCCAACCACGTCCACCTGTACGTCCTCATGGACTAAATATCCCCCTACCTCTAGCACCTCGATAAGTATAAAATGCTTGATCCCGTGCATGTTCATTTGTGCTAGATGAGGCACCTAAACCAAGTTTCATCTCTTCCACAATAAGCAACGAAATCATCTCATTAAAATCTAGGGAGTCTCCACCTCTAACCCTGATAGAGGTTTCAAATGCCTTGTACTCCTTACCCAATCCATTCAATGTAATGGCTACCAAATCATCATCATCCATGGGGGCCACCAATAGATGCTAGTGCATCAGCACATTCTTTGATCTCCTACACATAATAATTTATACTTATGTTGTTGTGAGTCACACCATGGATCTTTTGCTTCAATTGCATCTTCTTTGGTACTGTAGTCGTATCATACAACTTCACCAAAGTATCCCATGCATCCCTGGGATTATGTATGTCATGTATATGGCATAACATGGTGTTTGTAGCACAAATTGAGAAATAATGCAACACTTTGAAGGCCCTCTCTATCCAATTTTGATGTGCTATAAGATCGCAAGTGTTGCATTCATTTAGGGAACCCTTGGCTCCATCTCCTCTCATGTCACCAAGTTCCATAGTCCTTTGCCTTTGACAAAGTTTGTCATACAATACTTCCAAATGCAGTTGTGTCTATCAAGATTTTCACCAAGAAGTTTATTGAGACTTTCACTCATGTTACTTAGCACAATGTTCACTGAGGATTTCCAACAATCAACTCAGACATACACATACCTACATATACCTCGGCACCAATGCTGTCCACATACACATATACCACCTCGGCACCAATGCTGTCCACACATCCCACAATTTTTATGGCAATAACTTCTTGGACTCAAAAAACTATGTTTGGAAAAGCTGAAAATAACTTGACGCCACTCACAAAATTTGAGAAATGCATCCAAAATAGTCCTCCACTTTCCAAAAACCTTTAATTTTCTTGTATTATGCATACAAGACCACCCACATAGCATTTCAGCTCAACTATATACAAGACCACCCACATAGCATTTCAACTATATACAAACATTCCACTATGCCCTATTATGACAGGGCTTTTTGAGCCTTGCAATCCTTTAAATCACTGGGAAATGATCAAATCAAGTTTGGAACATATACATTGACATCCATACATCCTCCATGTTACATATAAACATCATCTAAGATCATTACATGCCAAATATTATACTCTGTTTTGATAAAAAGCTGTAATTAGTGATTTACAGTCACTAATCCCGCTGTAATCGCTTCAAATAAGATCCAAATTTAGGGCCCATGCATTAATTAGCTCTGTATGATGTTTCTCCACTTGTGTAAGAGGAATTGCTCTAATTTTAGTAGTGAGTGAGTAATTGATGATTTAGTGAGAGGAATTGCTCTAATTTTAGTAGTGAGTGAGTAATTGATGATTTAGTGAGATCTATTTTGTTAATTATAGGCTTAATCCTCTCCTAATCTGCTCGAAATCAATTCCAATCTTATTGTTTCTCACAAATGAACTTCCGGAAAGCTTCTCCATGCTCACATACACACATTTGCTAAGCTTTAGATGCATTCAACCACATCATATGATGATGGCTTTGGGAGGCATCATCCAAGTGTAAAGTTGTAAAAATTGCTCCAATGGATTGTATTTTCACTGCCACCTACTCCTAGTGGATTTGGGATGCTTGTTTATCATTAATGATTAGATATATACCTTAGCAATCCACCTATGTATGCTCCCAACACATCAATGCTTCCAATTTGTGCAATAGACACCTTCAATGGCATCAATTTGTAGCATGTGTTCTCTGTTTTTGTGAGGCTTCCAAAACATTGATTTTCCCTCTTTTGCAATGCATCTCAAATGGCTTCAAATCAATGCTTGTGCTTGCTCCCGAGTTTCTATTACATCACACAATGCCACATACATGTATCCTTAACCTATTATATGCATTTCCCTCTTTGCATTCAAGCTCTCAAGCTTTCCATTAAAGCTTGCAAAAAACCAGAATTTCCACTTACTTTGGGCAACTCAAATCTTGCTTTGCTTGTGTCAAATCACCTGCAATCCGCTCATGGGTGTTTAGCTTTGCTTACTCGTGGTCCTTAGCTTTCAAATCTGTTGAGTAGGTGTGTGCTCCAAGCTTCTCTTTTCTCCAAGCTCCAATGGATAGCTCCAAAACATAATTTTCCCTCTTCTTCACAAAACCCTAATAGAGAGCACTAGGCTCTAATACCATGATAAAAGATAGATCATGAGAGAGCACACACACATGAGAGCAAATCCTAATAGATTGATGTAGCCCTAACCATAGAGGGAAGCCATATCCACTCTCACACAATGCATAATAGAATAATACTACACACCACACATTGTGGCCTCAACCATAAGTCCATGTGATGCAATTAGCCAGGTTTCATCAAGTTTCTCTAAATCCACCAATCTTTTGGCTAATGCATTTTTGTTAACCTCTCTTGCACCGTAATTCGTAGGCTTGGAACTAAGTACTCCATACCCATCACAGCCTGAATGCCATAAGCTAGACGGAATGGAGTATATCCCTCGTTATTACCTTATACGATTTTTATATGCCCATAAAGCTATACTTAGCTTGTGTTCCCAATCCGTGCAGCTGGCTTCTAATGTTTTCGTCAAGATAGTACACATAATCTTGTTTGTACTTTTTGCTTGACCATTTGCTTGCAGATAATAAGGTGATGACTTTCGATGGACTACAAGGAATCTACGAGTAAGTGCTCATTAATGAAATGTGATCCCCGATCACTGAGTAATTCCAGTAGGCAGCCAAATGATTTGTTTATATAAGAGCTTAGTCGTGGTTTATGCATCATTTCATTTAGAGGCTCTTGCCTCTGCCCATTTTGTGAAATAATCTATGGCCACAATCACATATCAGGCTTGTGAACAGATGCACAGTTGGACTAATGGGTCCAACAAAATCAATACCCCACTTCTCAAAAGATTGTCTTACAATCACGGGGGTAAGCGGCATCCTGTCTCTTTGTTGTGGAATAGCAAACCTTTGACACTCCTCGCATCATTTTACAAACTCCATGGCATCACTTGAATAACGTGGGCCACCATAGTCATGCTTTTGGATTACTTTGTGAGCTGTAACTTCCCCCGCGAAGTCTCCTCTGTCTATTCCTGAGTGTGCCTCTTTTGGTATTTAGACAAATTTATCTTCCCGCACACATCTTCTTAGGATATTGTCCTTACCTAGCTTGTAAAATTCTATAGTAATCAATTAGTAAATCACGGCTAACTTAATAAGCCGATGCATTTTGTCCTTATTCAAAGGTCATTCGTGGAAAACCATAAGCTAGATAGTCTAATATCTCCTCACACTCCATTTAGGAACCATATCTAGTTTGAACAAATAAGCATCTGGGAGATCATAATCAATACCAGGTTCAAGTTTCCCATTCGGAATTCTAGACATGTGATCGGCCAACACATGTTATGTCCCTTTTCTTACTGTGACCCGTGAAGTCAAATTCCAAGAGTAAGAGCAACTAGTCAAATTCCAAGAGTAAGAGCAACTAGAGTGTGATTCTTCCCATAGTGCAAGGCTTATTCACCAAAAGTATAATAGGGCATGATGGTCCAAAAAGAAACTAAATTTTTTGGCCAATAGGTAATGTCGATATTTCTTGACAACATAAACCATGGCCAACTATTCCCGTTCCATGGTGGTGTAATTTATCTCTACATCATTTAACTAACGACTAGGAAAGCAGACTAGGTAATCCAATTTGAACTCACCAAGGTGTGCCAATACACATCCTATTGCAAAGTTTGATGCATGATTAGAATCATGTATTATACTACTTCAAGTGGTACACCATTCATCTCTGTGTATTTCCAAGAAAAGCAATCCTTGAATTCTTTGAGGAGAGTAGTGAGTTCATTTTCCTCAACTAGAGTCAAATCGTTAGCGATATAGACAGGTTTGTTTTCCTCCCCTAGCTCTGCAATATCAATTTCCTTAACCTCAGCTAGGTGGATCATCGTATGATGTGGACACAAACCATCTTCCTTTATTCTTTTAGCCATCAATTGGACCACTTTTCGTTCATCAATGGTGTATGTTTTAAAATGGTCCAGCACTGAGAGTCAGTATGGTTTATCTTCAACCTCTCTTTTTGTTTGCGCCATCACCTTCTTAGCCTCACGCTCAACTTTAGCCAGAGCCTTGTTTCGCTTTTGGCATCCTACTTTTGTGAGCTCGGGCGTTTTTGGCTCTTGTGGGATAATCTCCTCCTTATGTTTTCCTTCCAGGGATATCGTACTCAACTCCTCACCCCAATTCTTAGAGAACTCCTCATGCACCTTAGTAGCTTTGAGATATCTCAGCCATTGGCCGTCTGTGGATTTACTTCGTAAAACAAAGCATTTTGTCAAGCGATATACCTCTTCTGTTTTAGCCATCTTCTAAGGCGTTAGGCACTGGTGTGGCTTTGTGATCTAGTCCCTTCTATGCTGGAGGCTTCATCCTCTGTATCCTCTTCTCTTGGTTGCACATTTACCATGCACACTGAGCTGGTTGGCACATTTCTTGATTCAACGTATTGGGTTCCTATAGGCTACAAAACATCTATAGTGGTGGCCAGCACATGCATCCGGTTTTCATTGAAGTCTGGAGGGGGAGAGCGATGCATACATTACAGCTTCTTCCTCCTCCTTTGAAAATTCTACCATTGTCTAGCAGACTTGTAAGGATGCGGTTTGCTCCAATGGTGACCAAATTGTTGCCAAACAATTACCCTTCCATTAAATGTGCTTTCCACGTTTATAAATCTATCTTTAAGATTTGTGAATCCCATCGAGCATACACGTGATCTAATGCCCAATCATGCACCAATTTGAATTCGCTCATGAAAGGTCTATCTAAGATGATGTTGTATGAGTTCGGTTAGTGCAGAAAGTCCATTACAACAAATGTATGATCGTAGCGGAACAAAAAAAGGTTAAGTCGTACATTCCTCAATAACCCCATGGGCTTTGACCATGTTTTGTCTATCATTTTGACAGTTAGATCTACTCTTTCCAGATCTGGTTTTCCCCAATTCTCACAACATCGTTTTGTAATGATGCTCACCCCCGCTCCTCCATCGAGGATAGCCAATGCTTGGTACCCATTATGATGAATTGTAATTGTAGCATTTGTGTCATCACTCTCATAATATCAGCCCAATTGATTGACCAATATTTTGATGGATCTGGGGGTTCTCACCTCTGCATGCTTAAGGTCTTTTTCTATCAAAGGTGACCGGGTCTCCTCTGGCGAACATTAGGTTTAATCTTCCTTCTACCTAATCTTTTATATCTACCCACAATGCTGGCATAACAATGGTCCTAAGGGAATTTGAACAATGGTGGATAGTATAGCTACAAGACTGCCTATGTCTCTTGGCTCCCTGGCAAATGAGGGCTTCTTCCATGTGTTTGTCTCATATTCACCCCTAGGGAATGAATGAATGGTCATATCTTGCTCTGCCTCCTCAAAAATTCTTGCCAGGAGGTCACTATGTGTCCCTCCCGCAGAGTCTTCTAGAATTGGAGTAGGAAAATCCAATTTCCTTTCCCTTATCGGCTTGTTTCTTGCATACATTGAATCCCTTGTCCTGTTAGCCCTTAATTTGGCCTCCTGAATTTGTTGACACTTCTCCACTAGGGCCTTAGCTTCTTCAAGCTTTCTTATCTCTTCCTCAACATTTGGATATTTGCCAATCCCCTTAGGGTTTTTTGGTCTCTCTCTTTGTGCCTCTTGGGTACGCTCATCTGATTTTGGCACTCATTCACTTCCTTCCTTAGATTGGGTGGATCCGGTGTCAATAGTATCTTCTTCGGATCCATCCTAGATTGTGACCATGGTGTCACCCTTACCTACTTTTTTCACTCCTCCTTATGCCAGTTCTAGAGGTTGTAGCACACCTACTGGGTTCTTCCCTTTGTCCTGTTGTTTGGCTTGATCTCATGTTAGGACATTCAGTGGCGTGATGTTCCTAGGTTGCACACTTATGGTCCTGATAATGGCCTGGTTAGAAGTGGAAATAGAACTACTAGCATGATATGGATAGTCTTAAATCAAATGATCAATCCCACATTTAACACAAGTGTTGGCATGTCATTAGGCGATGTTGCCATTGGTTGAGTTTGATGCACATGAACCACATTCTTGTTAGGATAGTCTGCTATTTAATGAGGTCCATTACAACCAAAACATTGTAGTGGCCCCCTTCTCATACCTGAGTTCACATCTTTACCTCTCCATTGCACCATGGTTTAGAACATTGGCACAGGCATGTTATTTTGTAAGACATAAAACTCTGGCACAATCTCCGCAGCCTCCTCATAATAATCATTTTATTGATTTCTACCTCACGCATAATCTCACCCTCATCCAATGGCTCCTCAATCAATAGTTGGTTGATTTTGGCATGTGGTGGCGGTAGAACAGGTGGCGGAACGGGTGACATGTCTTATATTCAGAACATCCCTTTTGGTAAGTAGGATGGGTTTGTCCGCTCTGCAGCCGTATAACAGTTTGCACGAGTGGTGCTGTGGTAAGGCTAATGGTACTTTGGGTGCCGGCAGTTATGTCATGGTTTGGAACCTCAAATACCTGCACATAGAAGTGTCATAGTTTCCTAATTTCACACAATGAGCACAATAGAGTAGTGGCCTTACTCTTAATTGAGGGCATTCGGTAGTGGTGTGATTCATTCTACAAATGGAGCACCACACTTGATCCCTCCGAGGAGGGTAGAGATGAGCATGCCCATTCCCCTGATGCTTCTCCTCCATCTCTAACTTTTAATTTATCTAGTATAGCATTACTAAGCTCATCCACAGTCATCCACAGTCAAGTTTCCAACTTACTTGCTCCGGGTTTTGGGATGACTTGGATTCTAGAGCAATGCCTAGTTCCCTAACCATTCCTTGACCCATTTTTGAAGCCATATTGAGCAAATCTTCCCTTGTGACCGTGTTAAGATCTGCATTTGGATCCACCATTGGTCTTTGAGGAGCTACTCCCCCCCCTACCTAGACCTCGTCCTTTTCCTGCATAGGCTCTTGTAGGCAATTCAAGTCTGTGGGTAGGTCCGGCCAACTCATTATGGCGTGGCTCATTATTAGTAGCCTCCGCCGGCCGCCTTTGTTGAATTAAGAGCTCTATATCTTGCAAGAACTCCATATCATTGATCATTTTCTCTATGTCTTCCTTTGTATAAATGCAATCCTCACCTTCAGCAGTTTCCCTAGGTAAATTGTCTCCTTCATTGTGTGTATTAATGCCTTCCTTTGTCCTTGGCTCTTCATTGATAGGTCTAGATTTGGGATTTCTCCTTCAGTCATACCCAATTCCATACCATCAATGGTGTTTCATGATTGAAATGGATTTACATCCTCCATTTCCTTCTGTTTAGCCCTTATTCTTTGAGTATCGAGCTCTTATTTCCTTAAGCTCAATAGTCGCAGTTGTCTCTCTGCTTCAACCCTCTTCAAGTCTAATTCTATTTCTTTTGATGTTGGGAAGAAAACTTGACCAATCCTAGCCCCACTTTCCTTGTCTCTCCTAACCCTGTGGGTTCCACTAATCCTCATAGTGTTAGATAGCCTGGTACTCAAAGGCTAGGTTGGTACTTTTGGTCTTAGACCTTGTCCAGTGCTGGTTGACGGGCCTATACCCGTAGATTGTACTTTGTCTTCTGTGTTAGGTTGGAGATCAAAAAATCCCTTGGCTATATCAAAAGATACCACTAGATCTTGTAGGGGAAGATGGTTTTTCTTCCTCTCGAAACATAGGGAATCGTAGCCCTTCTTCCATGGACTCTTCACTACTTGTGTCAATGGTGGTTAGATTTCTCTGAGCCAAAACACTCAATTGAGTGCTCGCCAAGTGGCTTGAACCAACGCTCTTTTGATAGGAAGATCCTGTATGGTTGGTTGCACTATCATCGGGAGTAGGGTCATCCTCCAATGAGTTTACCAGACCTCAAGTGCATGAGAATGTGATGTGATAGGCTAAATCACTACCCCAATTTAGATTTTCATAGGGTTCTGTCGATCTGAAAATTTTAGGTCGTAAAACTATAGACTACAGTTTACGTCGTGAGATAGCAGCAGGGAATCGTTCATGCCATGAAACCGTAAATGGTTCACATCGTGAATAATTTTTTACACTTTCACATGTTTAATAGTCACTTTGCAATTCAAGTCCGCGTTCCCCTGATCTGAGTTGGTTGGCCTCAATTTGCGTAATAGAGGTACTTTCCTAACTTTGTCCTGACAGTCCTTGGTTCATGCTAGATCCATCACACTGACAGTTCATGCCATGAATTCACAGAAGACAGCTCATGTCGTGAAGTAGTAATCAAGGGTTCATGCCATGAAACAAGGAATGTTTCACATCGTGAAGTATGAAGTGGTTCACGCCATGAAACAGTCAATGGTTCACATTGTGAAGTACTTTTCTGCTAATTCATGGAATAAGATTCTTTAGGATCCGTTGTGTCAAAGGTGTCAGGATAAGGTACCCTATTTTTAGCAAGGTAATCCTAAAAATTGTGGCATTTATTGTGGAAGGCGGTTCACACCGTGAAGTAGCAGGAAATGGTTCATGCCGTCAACTATTTTCTGCACTTTCACATGTTTGGCCCCCATGTCAACAAAATGAAATTTGGGTGTAATTTACCTATCCAGATGTTCCAAAATGGTTGTGCTAGGAGTAAGGAATGTAATGCAAGCATTGGCTCCTTATTTTTATAATTTAAAAAAAAAACAGAAAACAGAGTATCACACCTACTCGTTCAGGCAGCAGGTTTGGTGATACAAACATCAAAATTAAAAGAAAAAAACGATGCAGCTTTCCTTTAGGATAACCTAAGTACTCACCCACACACCAAAAATAAACAATTTCTAAAAACTCTTCACTTCCAATCGAACCTTATCCATTTATCCTCATCACAACGCACTTTCAGAATGCAAAGGCAATCATGAATCTTGCATAGTGGGAGCTGAAGCTCAAAGATGATGGAAGAAACAATGGTGTTCCTCGGTAGCGGTGCCAAAAAAGTTAATGGCTACCACACCTCCCAAGAGATAACTCTAAACATTCACCATTGAAAGAAGCAATAGACAACAACCATCGTTGGGTACTTACCAATGCTTCAAGCTCACGTGCCTTGAGGTCCCCAAGCTCACTTTCGGAAGCTCCAATCCTCCAAGCTCCACCTCCATGCTGTCACCGTAGAGTCACTCGCACCACAACACGAGGTAATCTCTCTCTTAGTTCTCTACACATACATGCATAGAGAAGGAACATGCACTAGAGTACACTCTCACACTCTCTCTTACACACACAAGAAAAGGCGAGAGCTCTAGCACAAAGGGGCATTGTATCCTTCTATTATGAGAAAATGCCTTATAAACAATTGTCCCTTATTCTCACTTGGGCGCCCAAAACTTACTAAATAAAGCCTTGGGTGGCCAATATCTCATAATGTACAACTTTTATAGTGCCTTTGCATGAAACTTATTAATGTCCTCAAATGGAGGAGCATATTTGTTAATCCAAAATGGGATTAACACACAGGGTTCAGAGAGGAAGGAGCAGAGAAGCCCCAAAACAAGCTTCCGAACAGGGAAAGGAGTAGGCAGCCTTGGGGAAGAAAAGAATCTTGAAATTTGGTGAAAAGAAGACTAACACAAAGGGGAGAACGGCCAAGGATGTGAACAGCAGGGTGGCCAAAACAAAAAGCACCAAACCGATCAAGGAAGACTTAGTCGACATTGGCAAGTCCATCTTGTCACACGAGCTAGAGTAGCAAAAACAACAACAGGAAGCAGCAAACAAGCACAAGTCTGCAAGCTGGAACAAGTGATGTCTGACCTCCGTGGTACCAATGTTATGAACTTTTCAAAAACCATTGACACAAACTGGGTGCAGGGATCTCTGGCAGGCACCTTGAGGCCTTCCAAACTAGGAGGAGATTGTAAAATTCATGAACTAGTTGGACGTGTCAAAGATAGACAGGCATGGATAAGGCAGCTCGCAAGAGCGGCTACATCAAGACAAGGAAGAAGCCCCTCCCCCGGATCTAAAGCGGTACGCAAAAGCAACAATCTCTTATGACTCGCGGATCCGGGTGAGGAGGTAGCAGCTCATTCAAAGAGAGACCCTGCTAAAGCCCCTCACCAACAAAGTCAACTAGCATACAAGAAAAGGGAGATGCCAACGCCTAAACCTATAGGAACACCACCCTATGGGTGGAAATGAGGTCGGGTGCAAAAAGAAGGCCCAAGGAACTAGAGCACACTATGTAAAAGGAAGATCTCATCACCCCCAAGCAAACAGAACCCATACCTTCACCACAAGAATAGAAATGGAAGTTATGCATAGGGCAAGAGCGAGGCATCCAGAGGCACCGCCTACATCGAAGTGCAGTTCTAGAAGACTGACTAAAGGACTGGCATTGGGCATGCCTCGGTAACTAGCAGGAAGAGAACTTTTATGAGCCACGGTATTCCCCTAATAGCCCTACCAAGTTCATCTCAGGGGGCATTACAATGAAGGAAATACCATAAGAAGGCAGCTGGGTACAAGCCGTAAGGAATTCGGACAGGAGAATCTGAACCAAGTTACAATCTAGGAACAATCTTTTTTTGAACTGTAATTATGGGCTTCGCTGCTAGCGTAGCATCCCACCTCGCACTTGTGGTGACATGGCATGCTACATCATGGAATACCATGTCATGTATCATTCCACATCATCCCTCCATATGTCAACCTATGTAGACATTGTCAACAATCCTAAAATGAGATTGATCATGGTAATAGACACAAGATTAAGCATAAGATTAAGGTGGGTTATACCACACTAAAAACTCCATGAGTAAAGAGAGATAAATTGCACACTCAACACAAGATCTCTATTATATTCACAATAAACCATACAATGATATAGGCCTTCTAGCCTTATCCCATGTTACACATCATCATCCATGTGGCACTCCCTTTTTTACTCTTTCGGTCAACACTCATACACCATACAATATTACATGTTGGATTATTATCTCACCACAATATCTTGCACCTCTAGGGTGCTGTCCCACATACACACAACATCGAGATTACATCTCTCAACACCCCCTCTTAATCGAGGTGTTCCTCAATTCACCCATTACCCATAACACTAATGTAGCATTACCAAATGCAACGTGTCTCTCAATGCAAAATTGGAGTGTTAGCCAACGAACGTGTGTGCACATGTCTACCATCTTAGATACCTAGTCCATTTTGAGCCCACTTGCTCATAGCAGAACCACTGAGTCCAATTTGAACATAAATGTTTGGGTGGGAACCAACCCTGGATGTGCATGCACCTTGCACGTGCATCGCTCATGCACACATCACGATAACCATTTTGAGCTTTTCGATGAGCTCAGGCAGGGCAACCCTCATACCAATGGGTGAATACACATCTCGTTTTGAGTACACAGGCTCGGGTACAGTTACCCATCATGATACATTGGGTGAAAATCCAATTACAAAACATTTTGGCTGAAGCCAGGCAGCAAATCCATGTAAGAAATTCATCCACAACTTTATTTTTTTGTAAAGCCAATATTGCCTGATATTTCAAGGTCTTTAAAGCTTTTGTGTGTGTGACTTACATTTTTTCTTGTAGCTGTAGCATCCAAGGCCCCATGTGTGTGAATTAAAGTGCATGTTCCATATGAACATGGTCTTGAGGTCCCAAAAGAGAGAGAGTGTGTGTGAATGCCTCCCTATGATAATTAAGGATTTGATAAAACTTTAAGTCCATAAATCAAATACAACCACGTCTACAATAACACGCGATATTCATTGCACCATTCTGCTACATGCCAAAAGTGAGCCGCTTGCTTCAACAACTGTAGTTACTCTACCAGCTATGTGCCAAAGATGGCCTCTGCACATAGCCAAACAGAAACATTCCAAAGGGTTGAAATTGCTCAGGAAGTGGTTAAGCAAACACTTCAATGTTTCTATTGTCGTGGACCGCACAAAGTGGCAAAATGCATAGTTTGGAATACCTCCATGCCCACAGTTAACTGACATTTTACAATCCATATGTGAATGATCTAGCATTGATCACATATTCCAAGATTTCCCAAGGCGAGTTGCTTTATTGCAACCTGTCTCACAGAATACAACTCTTAACATCTTGAGTGTACAAAAAACAGGCAATTGTCCACGACACCCTTAAATGTGCTTACAAGTCAAGTCACGTGAAACAGTCAATTGTCCATGACACCCTTAAATGTGCTTACATGCTTACAAGTCAAGTCACGTGAAACAGTCAAAAAGAATGCAAAAGAAAACACTTTGAAGTGGGTACAAGAACATGTTTTAAAACAGAAGCCAAAAACAGAAGCAAAACCTTCTAAACCCAAGAAAAACAAGGGGCAACAAACTATCGAAACCAAAGTTGAAATAAAGGAGAAGGGAAAAGAGCATGTGGAGGACATAATCCCAAAAGAGACAAAAGCTACACATGATGCAAAAGCATCCACCTCAAAGGCTACCACTCAAACCACAAAACCCACGGTTAAGACAGAGAACAAAAAAACAAAAAAGAAAGTTCGTTCTCCTGGGCAAAAATAATGAAAACCTGACGATCCTAGGAAAGTCAAAAAATAATACTAGTATGTCACTTAGTGAGGATGAAACAATTTTTGATCCATCACTTAGTGCACCTCACAGACCAATCCAGAAACTAGAACCCACCCAACCACCCCAAATTGAAAATCATAATCACATGACATGCGTAACGCAAAAAGCAAGCTCAGGAGAGCATGCTTAGCATTGTTGAGTGTCATATAGGATCACCGGTTGTGATTGAACCTCATAATGTCAAACCTACAAAAGCAACCAAAATACAAAAACCAGAGGAGTTTCGCTTTCCCTTTTAAGAGGAAGACGTACTCTCTACATAAGAGTCATTAGAGGCACGAATGATGCGATTAAAAAAGCACATGAGGAATTCGATGAATCCCTTATGAAATTAAAGTAGTCTCTCAGATCCTCATTTGGAGGAGTGCTCTTCTTTCACCGATGAAGCCAGCATAGTGTCAACACTTACACCATTAAAGGCTAAACATAAAGGCTAAACATGAGTTATACCAAGACATAAAGAGCTATATAGAATAGCACTGTAAGGATTTGCAAGTTTCCAAACAGACCTCAATCAAAGTTGTCAGAGGACGGAGTGTGCCATTGTACACATTGGGTACTATTGAAGAAGCTGAAAGCCAAGCAGAGGATGAAAGTGAATGGGAATACAAAACTAAAATGGGATCTGAAGCTGAAACAAAAATTGAAACATCCATGGTTCCTCTTAAAGATTCTATCATGGTATGGTTGGATTTCCCTACGGGCAATGATGTTAAGCACAAACGTGTGTTAATTAGCCCTCGAGCTAGTTATAACATCATGACAATAGACACATGGGTGTCATTAGAAAAACCTAAAATTATCCCTAAAGATAATGGTCTTGCAAGAGGTCCCAATGGACAAAACATTGAAGTTCCAGGTTGGTTTAGCTATGCTACTCAAACAATCGGTGGTGGAAATATGAAATTTCGATTCCATGCTACCCCAGATTCCCTTGAGTAAGATGTCATCCTTGGTGGAACTTGGGTACGTGACTCATTGTATTCAATTGATGAATCCATACAAACACTCACCTCCTACAGGCCTTGTGAAATTACTATTACAAGAGGAAGAGACCTTGGAGGAGTTGGAACTTCCAACCTATCTTACTCAAAATATCCCAAGAATTATGGTTGGTTTAGAACTTTCCAATAACATCACCACAATCCAAGCACAACTTTATCCACAATGAGAGCACAATCTCATGACCCTCGAGTTATGGGATTTGTTAGGTCAACCAGCACTCACGGCTCATCCTGAAAGAATTCCATTTACACAAGACTTGAACATGCCATGTTTGGGGTACTTTCAACATAAAATTTATATTAAACTAACCCCCTTGCAAGTTTTTGTGGTTGAGTATGTGTTGGAAGCTTATTTGATCTTGGGGCATAAATGGACTATTGCTGCCCAAGCACCAATGTGCTTTGCTAGAGCGATAGGATCATCATGATGGTCAACAACACAAAGTTGACAATACTATACTGCCATGAAGATGATCCAATCCTAATGGATTTCTATGATGCTGAACATAAAAAGTTACAAGCCTCTTCCATGGAAGCCCCTCTACAAAATGACCTACCATCTACATCTATGTTCGACTCCGATAAAGCATCTACTCCATCAACCCCATCCTCACCAATAAAGTCCAATACCAAAACCTCACAATCATCAGCAGCTATTCCTGAAAAAATTCCCCAAGTGAAACCATCTATCTCTAAAAAGGAGCTCAAAGGAAAATCCCCAGAGCCAAAACCTCTTCATCATCGACCAACCTCACCAAAGGAGACGGTTGCATGCTCAAAAGCCTCATCTCATCAACAGCCACTCCACATGAGACTCAAGCCTCATCGCCAATAATGCCCATAAGTCTCAAACCCGCAACCTCAATGCAAACCAATGTGAAGGTAGGCCTAAAACCTTCCACTTCATCCAAAAAGAAAACCCCACCAAGACAACAAAGATCACGATATCTTAATGGTATCAGAATGTGGGTGGAAAAGCAACTACTTGTAGCTCAAGGCTAATACAAAGGTGCCAATCCAATCTAGGTGCCTTGTAAAAGCCTCTTCCATGCAACACTCAGAGGCCAAGGAGAATAAAAGTACTCCACAACACTATCCACAAAAGCCTATGCGAATTTCTCAAAGAACTCCAGCAACTCAACAAGTGTGGGTACCAAAAAAATTACTACAAGCACAAGGGTACTACAAAGGTAATACCAAAGCTTGGATTCCTAAGCGCATCAAGAAGTCACCCAAGCATGCACAAAGAAATAAACCTAAGCACCAAAGGCATCAAACACCAATTCATAATGTTTATCAAACCTAAGCACCAAAGGCATCAAACACCAATTCATAATGTTTATCAAAGATGGGTGCTTGTGCACGTGCTTCAAGAAAAAGGGTATTATGATGGTAATCCCATCATATGGTTGCCAAGATCGAACAAAGTAAAGAAAGCTCCACCAACACCTTCAACCCCAACAGCTTCACCTAAATTTTGACAAGAATGGAGGCCCACACAAAACCAAACAAGCCATTCAACCCCTCACACTAAATTTTGACAAGAATGGAGGCCCACACAAAACCAAGCAAGCCATTCAACCCCTCTCGTGCATGTAACACATACACAAGAGCTTGCTTGTTCGGTCAACCCCAATAGTGGTAACCAACCAAAAATTGTATCTACTGCATCGACAAAAATTGGGCCACAAATTCAAGAATCAATTCCCACGTGTGCAACGAAGATTTATGAGCCCATCAAGGACAAACTAACAATGCTCTTTTCACCCCTCTCGATGAGAAGCATGAGTGAAGAAGCTACGTGACAGACATAAGAACCTATTCTCTCAAAAAGGAGAGTAGCCACAAGAACCTTGCTCGCAAGGTGATAGCAAAAAACAAAAGGGAGTCACAGTGGCGCCTACCTGCAAAACGGTAGAATATCATGAGAAAATCCCAACAATCTTCAATAGCCAATACATTTTGGTTAAGATTATGGCATACTAATCTTTTGGCTAAGTCAATGTAGTGCCTGCTCCATGAGTACATATCCATACTCATGCACTGGAGAACATATGCACCAGAGCCTCATCATTGACAACATTCCAAGTACATCTTTGGATGGGAGGGCCATGGTGGGCGAAAGCTTGGTAAATGGTACAACCCATCGCTTGGAAATTTCATTCAAATTGCAAACCTCTCCAAACAAAAATTAAATCTTCACAATGCATAATCTCTAATCATTAATGAAGATATCTATATTATCATTGCAAGTCGACATAATTCTTTCATGCCTCACCAACAAGTGGCTACTTAAACAAGCAACAGCTTAATAAGAGTCTATGTGACTCAATTCTTGTACTTCATGTATCTCTGCTTCATAAGAGCACTTATATATATATAAAAACATAAATAGCACATGGGAAGAAGCATGCATGAATAGGTCCTGCTCCACAACATCTAACAAGAATCCTGCCATAAAAAGGGACATCATCGAAGGCCAATTTATTCAAATAATGAATGTCTCTTTAATGAATCAAATGAAGAACTGAGAATCACATTCTCGTTCTGATGATTTTGTCTATGTTCCTCCGGATTCCTCCATCTCTTCTCCCCCATTATTAACATCTCTTCGTTCCCCAACTAACACAAATCCCATGTAACTTTGCTTATGATTGCCAAAATACAAAGTAAGCAAAAAATATATTTTTTTAAAGCTCACAAAATTATAAAAATGCTATCATTCACGAAAACCCCACCACCCCCACCCGTTAGGAATTCCTGCTCCTCTAACCTTTTCATTTACTAACTAGCCTTTCTTATTCTTTCCGAAGAAACAATGACCATTGAACGTCACTCAACATCAAAAGCCATCAACAAAGCTTTCCAATTCTCCCCACACAAAGGTCTTAGTTTAAGTGAGTGTGAACACTTATGGCCATGTATATAAGTGAATATCTCTCATAATACAAAGAACTCTCCCATTGTGGAATAGAGTCTTGTTCTTGCTAATCTCTCTCTCTCTAATGCATGCTAGTGAGTGTGAGAGTGAAGTGAGGTGAGAGGATGGACGAGTACACGTAGTGCAATGCAGCGGTGTGACAACGCTCACGGAAGACGTGGTGGAATTGCTTCTCAAGGAGTTGTAGAGCTTGGAGACTTCAAAGTTTACGACCTCGGTCATTGGAAAGATCCTCATGACAGTGTGGTTCACCAAGTAATCTCTTGTTGGATGTGTTTCAAGGGGAGTTGGGGTGAGCCATAACAAAGTGTGGAGTGCTCTTAGATGGAGAATCTGGAATAAGTCTACATTTTCAATCACAACACTATAATTGGCTCCCTTTGCAGTAAAAATGGATGATCAAAGAAGAGTCAGACCAGTAGGTATGTCAAAGGAGAAGATAAAAGCATTGAGATGTGTAAGTTTCTTGTAGTTTGAATGGAGCAAATAGTTGGAGCATATCTAATGTTACTTGAAATACCATGGCTAAGGCACAAAAAGATCGAATGAAACTGGTATACAAATTAAATCATGCTTTGCATAGGCAAGAAAAAGGTCAGAGTACTAGTAAATCTAAGGAAAACAATTGACCTATCTGCCCAATCCTACATGTAAAAGGGTTGAACTTGCTAAATGGAGTGGAAGATGAAGAGGAAGAAGTAGTTCTTTGGGAAAATTTGGTGTCATTGTTTGAGTTGGATGTGGAGAAGATGGTGTTGAGATACACACTTGAAGTGGTGAATGTGCAGCCAAATTTTAAAAATGCTACAAAGATTTGCCAAAGGTTGAACCTCCATTGGAAGAGTCAAATCATGGATGGAAGGAGAGAAAACACATCAAAAGACATCTCAAAAAAGCATCAAAGTGCAAGAAGATGAGTTGATAGATCTAAACCTTGGAGATGATTGAGAAAACACCTCAAATTATGAAGATCTTGCACTAGTGCTCGACTAATCAGGAAAAGGTAGCAATGAGGGATTTTTTAAAGGGGGCAATGTGGCCAAGAGATCAAAATTGGTGAGCATGACATGGCCATTGTGGAGGAAAGCAAAATGTTATGTGGATTGAGATCTCTGTACACAACACCCTCCTAGTGCAGGTGCTCCAGAGCTAGCACTATCTCCATTGCATAAAACCTACACAATTACCACTGCATTTGCTCAAACCAAAACAAAACACACAACTCATATAACTGAAGGAGTTGTTAAAGTCATATAAGGATGTATTTTCATGGAATTACACTCATGGAAGGCATTGATCCAAGTTTGTACCAACATAGGATTAATACAAAGGAAGATCCAACAGAGCGGTAGTGATTGAATTTGAACTATGCCAAATAGGTGAAAGAGGATATATGGAGTTACATTGATATAAAGGCATTGCTCCAAGTTTCTACCAACATAAGATAAATATGAAAGAAGATCCAACAACAAATGTATAGGATGAATCCAAACTATGCCAAGCAGGTGAAAGAGAAACTATTTGGGTAGTGAGGTTCATATATCCAACTGAAAAGGCAAACTAATTATCACCTATTGTGATTGTGCCTAAGAAGAATGGGAAGCTTAGGGTGTGTGTTGAATACACAAAACACAACAAAACTTAGGGTGTGTGTTGATTACATAAAAATTGCGATAGAATTTTCCTTGTCTTTGTGGATAAGTTTTGATATGGCCATTGGAAACAAATTAATGCAAGAATCAAGATGGTTTTAGCTTGTGTAGTGTGCCCACAATATTGTCTAGGAAGGCAAAGAGAAATTAAGCACTCAAAAAGGAAAGCCCTAGGATTGATATACTCAATGAGCAAGTTTCAACACTATTTACTTGGATATGTGCTCGAAAACTAATTTGTCTTTCCTCATATACTCAATAGAAAGTTTTAACACTAACTACTTGAGAAATCAATTTGTCTTTCATGTTGACCATCACCTAAGTAACTAGGAAATTGGCAAGATGGATGTTGTTAATGATGTAGGAATTCATTTTAGGAAATGAGCATGCAACAACTAACTTCTTGTCTCGAATAGATTCTCATGAGCAACCCACTGAACCCCATGAACTTCAAGATCAACTTTACTAGGTGTAAAATTGCTTGTATAATAACCCTTGACCTAGAAGAAGGGAACACTCTAGGAAATAAGCATGCACTGAATTTTTATCTCGAATAGATTCTCATGAGCAACCCAATGGAGTTCAAGATCAACTCTACTAGAAGCAAAATTGTTTGTAATAACACTTAACCTAGAAGAAGGAAATGCATGTTATGATATACTTACTTTCATTATACAAGGTGTGTTCCCACCTAGAATGTCCAAAAATTAGAGCAAGAAGATGGCCCTCAATTTATAGAGTTTACATCCAAGCATCTAATCCCACTGATTTCTCCTTGATTCACTCCACCTCTCCCAGAATACATCCAAGCATCTAATCCCACTGATTTCTCCTTGATTCACTCCACCTCTCCCAGAATATCTCCACACTTTCTAAATCTTCTCATGCTACCCTTTATTCTCTCCCAGTAGATTCTTCTCACCTTTTCACAGGTTCTCTCACATTTACACATTCTCTTTTACAGCCTCTTGCCAAGGGCTTGTTCGTGCACTGATTAATCACTGAGCAAATTAATCCTCTGTTTTGTGTGTAAAAAATAGAGTATGCAATCTGAGGCCTTAGAGTTCAAATGAGCTCAAATCCTTTCAAGGCCATCAATAGCAATTAGTCTGGTAGAGGACTAAGCCAAGAAACACAAGATTTGACCAAACATTGAATGCTTAATCTCTGTTTTACCAAAGTCACCTGCAGATTTGATGAAGAGCTTGGATCTCACTGTAGACTTGATCAAATCAAATTTTGACTTCACCAGCTAGTAGAGCATGCTTGAAAACCCCTGGAGCTATAAGGAATTAGACCAATTTGATTTCATGAAGTAAAAAACTCAGATTTCCTCCAAAAAAATGGCGCCTGTAACTTTTTGAAAGTAGCCGAACAATTGTGTAAAATGGGTGTAGATCATTTATAAAGAAGATGTGTGCTCGACCACCATAAGCAAAAGGTAGTCTTAGTAGGAACACATCAAGGAATATTAGGAGGTCAATTTTATGTTGACATAACAGGCCAAAAGATCTTACAGGCTGGATTTTGGTGGGGCCGATAGTACTAAATGATGCATGGGCATATGTAAAACTATGTGATTTCAATTAGAGGCCACCATCTTAGCTGGTTGGATGATGCTGCACAACCAGATCCTACCTCTAGGACTTTTTTAAAAGGCGGGGTTTGGACTTTGTCAAGACCATTCTAGCCCTTAGCTCAGCGAAAATAGGAAAACAATGCATGGGCATATGCAAAACAACATGATTTATATTAGAGGTCAACCATCTTAGTAGTTGGTCAAACGCTGCGCACAACCCATCCTACTCCTAATCTAGTAAGGTTATAAAGTTATTGTGGCAGTGGTTATTTTCTAAGATAACACTTGGCACACTCGGTGGTGGGTAGTCCGCCCCATGGTGGAACCCACTTAATGACAGATTATTTGGATAAGTAAAAAGAAATCCGGATGCTATAACTTCTTGATTATACATAGCATCTTGAAGACCTAATACATATCTATATGAATCTATATCTATAACATGAGCTAAAGGATGTACTTGCTTATAAGAATGAAATATAGAATGTAAATAATTTGAAATTTTTATTTATTGTTCTATATATCCAAAATTAGAATTTTTTGCACTCTATTTAGCATCGTTTGGATGGTTACTCTGACCATATAGACATGTAATGCACCTCTTCTTTGTGACTTGGAGCTAAAGGAGATCCTCTCTTAACTACAGAACGTCGTGGCTTTGGAGCACGTTATGGATATTGTTGATGACCTTCCGGAGCACTTGGAGCACGTTATACATATTGTTGATGACCTTTCGGAGCACTTAGAGATAGTTTTGCTGAGCGAGTGGCTGAAATTCCTTGTCGAAGTGGACCACTATGTGCTGCACAACATGCCAATTGGCTGATACAGATAATTGTTTGGATCTTAGATTTTCCACTACGTCTAGTATGCTGGTAGAACACTGTTCTAGCTCTTACTCCAGTACCTAAAATTATTTCTTCAATTCTGCAACCTGTGTTTCCAAAAGCTTCTCCTTGCTTTCCAAATCTTGGATTCTACCTTCATAGTTGTCTACATCATTTTTGCTGATATCCTCATTTGTATTTAAAGGATTAATCCTACTCTACAAAATTTGAAGATTTACTCTATCTTCTTGAGCCTCCTTTCCATGTTGATCCACACAAAATTTATGCTATACTAATATTTTTGACATTTAAGTTCTGCATCTGTATATTTTCTTTGAAAATATATAATCACTTCCTATATTTGTGCCTTAACTTGATTAGCCTCATGTACTTCAGAGTGGAGATTCTATAGAGTTTATTGTAAATGCACTTGTTCAACTTCCAAAATCTGCACTTTTTGATTGACTATAGAGAGTGTTGTTAGCTCTGCTTTAATCTTCTTCAGCTCAGATTTTGTAGAATTTAGCTCTTTTTATAGGGCATCCTTCTAAGTTGTCATGCATGTAACTGCCTCCATGGTTTTAGAGGCACATTTTGTGATGTAATGAGAGGCTACCTTTAACGAATTAGTGTCCACCTCTTCCAAAAAGGCTTGCTCCAGATGGGCTTGCACCATCCTGACTCTCCAGATTCTGGACTTCCTCTAGATTGCCAGAAATTTGCTAGCCTTCCCTCTCGATTTCTTCAACAATTCCAACAACCTTGCCCAAAGTCAATTTGTCATGGGATTTCTTTCTTTTATTTCCTTATGGAGTAGCCCTAGTGCCCCTACTGCTGTTGTCAATGGGTTTGGCACACTGGTTGTTGGGACTCCATTTTGTAGAACTTGTAAATAAAGGCCAATCTTTTTCTTTGATTGAGAGCCTGCTCTTTAGCTCTGCTTGTAACTGGAGAAAAAGAATATGTGCCCAATCCCATGGCCCTCTTTGACATATATGTCAACTTATGAGTAAGAATTATCATCTCTATAATAAAGTTGAAATGTATTCTATTATAGGCATCCTTATGATTTGCTAGTTTATACTACTTACCCGCTCCCTTGGAACCAAAGTAAAATTCCATATCAGCATATGAGGCTACAAGAATATCTACTGTGCCCTCTAGTGGCAATTGAAAATCTTGAGCCATATATTCTGGAGTCAGTAGTAGTTGGGTGCCCTGTGTTGTTGTCTTGATAACTCTTATTCTACACCTCCTATAATTTCTCTATCAAATCATTGCTAAATGACTAAGGGTTCCACGGAAGACAAGCGAACTGTAGTAGCCCCACCTTTTCTAGCTAGACATGGGTGTGAATAATATTCACATTGAGAACAACAATAAGCTTCTCAAATTCCACCATGTTTGTGAAAGGAAACAAAAAGCAACAAAAGTGAATGTAAGAGAAAGGCAGAGAACAAGAGCGAGATGACAATGAACTTTGCAAATAAAAAGTGATTGTAAAAAATGCGAGTTTTGATAATAGAGATGTAGGGTGTGGTGTAAAATATTTCCGAATGGTAGAAAATGAGACACACTAACTCATGATGACTGGAATCACAATGCACACAATTCAAAGCAACAGGGTGGCTAAGAGAAATGAAGCGGAGGCCACCCCATGATACAATAATAATAACCCAATGGATTTGCAGACTAGCCAATGCGCATGATTACTACATGGACATGGACACGTGCCATATGAGTGTGTGAAAAAAATAGTGCACACTTGCACACTTGCACAGCAACACTAGTTCTAAGCCTTCCAAATAGGGCTTCAATGTGAATCCATTTACAAACTTTGGCAATTTTACACCATCTAATGATATTAATTCAAATGTTTCAAAGTCAGGCTTTTCGGATATTTGATATGGGCCTGTCTACCTTAACTTGACTTTACCCGGATGTGTACCCATTCTAGAATTAAATATTAACACCGGATCACTGATAAAAAAAAATCTTGAATTTAGCATTTCTGTTCATAAAAAGCTTCCATTGCTTCTAGATGACATTGGCATTCTAGTTGCTCTTGAGCCTTTTTTCTCCCGACACCAGCAATTGCTCTAGCCGATGTGTGACTGATTCTTTTGATGATAATCTATGAGTCACTGCCACCTAGAAACTAGGTATTATGAATTCCATTGGTACTACCGCTTCCAAACCATAGACCAATGAGAAGGGAGTACTTTCAGTCTTTATATGTTGTTCCTAAATGCTCAGAGTGCTGAATATAGTCTCTTATCCCAATATGTTCTATTCTCATTAACAATCTTCTTCAAGATTTACTGCAAAGCCTAATTGATGGATTTGGCCTGACCATTGGCTTATGGATAACATACTATGGACTTTTTATGAATAATCATGTGATATTCAATCAGACTCCAAATAACATGGTTCAGGAAGTGTCCACCCTGATCACTAACTAGTTTTACTAGGCAACCAAACCTGGTCATAATCATTTTATATAAGAATTTCGCTACAAATACAATTGTGTTATCTCTAAGAGCCTTGGCTTCCACCCATTTAGTGCAATAATTAGTGGCTACCAGTATATACTTGTTACTGGTTCTCTAAGCTGATGGTTGGAATGGACCCAAAAATCCAATCCCCACTTTAAAAATGATTTCAGAGGCAACACTAGATTGTTTGACATTTTATCCACTCCATTTGGTTGTCCTAATCTCTGGCAGAAATTGTAGGCTTTAACAAATTTCCACGCATCTTTCAGCACTATTGGCCACCATAATCTAGCATGGAATATCTTCCCACCTGCGATTTCTTCATAAAAATACCCTCCACTCATGCCTTGATGGGCTTCTATGCATTACTACTATTTTCTCATGATTTGGGACACACCACCTCAAGATTTCATCAATTCCCATCTTGTACAATTGTCGGGCTACAATAGTAAATGTTCTGCTTTGAAGTATTGGCCTCTTCCGATGGTCTTGGCTCATGCCTTCTAGAAATGATCCATTCATCAAGAACAATAACATTTCATCATACCATGTATTTGGTGGAACATCCAAAATAAACAATTCTGTGATGTCCAGAAACTGATCTAGAACATCATCCTCCGGCTCTCCGAATTCTATCTGAGATAGAAAATCAACAATAACTACATGCTCACGAGTCTACATTCGATGGTGACCTGCAAAAACATCCATCTTGCCAATTTGCCTATAAGATTAGGCTTGCTCACCAGATAAATTAATGCATGGTGATGAACATGAAAAACAAATCGATTATCCAATAGATAATGCATAAACTTATTATCATAATACACCATGCCCAGAGCTTCTCTCTATGTCGTGGAGTAATTCTTCTCAGTTGTGGATAGCATTCGACTGGCATAATAAATTGGATGAAACCATCCAGCCTTGGTTTGTTGCATTAAGGCACTATCGATTTGGCAACATATGATGCATCCACAAAGACATGAAACTGCCTCTCCCAATCTGGAGGTTACACGATCAGCATTACAAATAACATCATCTTTAGATGCTTGAATGCTTGTTCACACTTCTCATTCCAGACGTATAGAGCATTCTTCTTTGTGAGCAGATATAGTGGACATGCCACATGTGCTAGATATCTAAGAAACCTTGTATGCCATCATTTAATTTATCCCAAGAATTTGCTCAATTCTTTAGTGCTGTGTGGAGCTTGCGATCTAATAATTATGGTCACCTTTTGGGGATCCTTTGCTAGCCCATCTTCTGAAACAATGTGGCCAAGCAACCCTCCACTCCTTATTACTGCAAAAGCACACTTTACTGGATTTAGACTCAATCTGGTTTCACAGCACCTTTGCAGACACAATGTCAAGTGTTGCAGATTTTGCAAACAAATGCTGAAGTCATCCACAAAAACCCTCATAAATGTTGTGAGGTATGCATAAAAGATTTCGTGGACCATCCTCTAGACTGTGGTCAATGCATTCTTCAACGCGAAAGTCATTACATTGGAGGTGAACACCCCCCATTCTGTGACAAAGTCTATCTTTTCTTTATCTTTTTTGGTGTGATCCTTACTTAATTATGTCCATTGAATCCATCCAAGAATGAATACATCTCATGGCCACCAATTGCATCCATTAGTGAGTCTGTGAATGGAAGTTAAAAAGGTCTATGACTGTGGCTGCATTTAATTTTTTGTTAATCCACACACACCCTCAATTTGCCATTCTTTTTGGGAACTATGATAATTGGAGACACCCAGTTAGCTTTGTCAATCGAATAAATGAAACCTACTTTCAGTAATTTGTCAATTTCCTCTTTCCCTTGGTGAGCATAATTTGGATTCATCTGGTACATTTGTTGTCGGATGGGAACTGTAACTTCTTTGAGATTAATCTTGTGCTATTAATAAAAACTAGAGTCAGTACCCTTTATATCCATGTAACTCTAAGCAAACACATATTTATATCCTAACAATAGTTCTTGCAATTATTGTTTCCATTCATCTATAAGTTTGGCACTTCCTCAGACCATTCGAGGGTAGAGTCATTACCCTTTATATTCATGTAACTCTAAGCAAACACATATTTATGTCCTAATAACACTTCTTGCAATTATTGTCTCCATTCCTCCATAATTTTGACACTTCCTCAGACCATTCGATGGTTCTAATCATCCCCCAAGTTCATGTCGAACAATTCATCTTCTTGCACCCGATTCTTCCTCTCATAGGCTTTTTTGACACATATGAATGCCTTGATTTCTTCAAGAACCTCATCCTTTCTACTTCTGGACAAACTTCTTTGGTTTACTACTATAGAATTTTCTATTTTGAATTGGCCAAGATTCTATCTTCCATGGTTGTTCCCATAGTCGATTGCACTGCCATGTCTCTTGGCTCATATTGTGACACTCTCCAATCAAAATCCACCTCAAATAAAGAGACAAAATCTAGATTTTCGTTAAAATTTTCTCTTCCTCATCATCTTCCACTCCTTCTAGCCAATTGAGTCCTTCTACACACAGAGTGGTTGATTCAATGGGTTGACCCTTGCTTTTGAGAAGACAGATAGCTAGATCTTCTTCTTTCCTTTTTGGATGGTCAACCGATCTATCTCCAAATTGAGTCGAAAGGCACCGGTTTAATATTTGTGATGCCTAATCCATGAGCCATTTCTTCTAACGACACAATAACTCCAAATCCTCCATCAATGAGAACTCCGAGTATTGTCCATTCTTTAAATGTTATTGTAACTTCCAGAATTGCTTCATCATAGTCTGGAAATGGTTCTATAGAGCCACATTGAATTGTGTTCATCTGACTACTATTGGGCTAAATCTCTTCTAACGATTCCATAAGAATAATCTTTTTAAAGAGCCTTTGCCTATAATTAGGCACTAATTATAAGCTAAGCACATAAATTAATCCAATGTGATATTAGGTTTCATCTTTTGCAAATCTTCCCATAAATCATACATCACCGATGGATTAGTTGTCTATACTTCACTTGCCACAATCCAAGGTAACATTCGTACCCCTTTCTCTTGTCCACTTGACTCTTGGTGTTCCTGCCCTTTGAGTGGGTTTGTTATGTTCTCTGTTCTTCCCTCGTTGTTGCATCCCTCTGGATTTTCCTTGGAGTTCACTCATGACTCGGCAATGATACTTTTAGCCCTTCTTGGACTTATTGTATGCCTTTCCTACATCGTTCTAGGGACTTTTTTTTGCACCTTTTCCTTTTGATTTCAGTGCTTCCAGCACTTTGTGGCCCTTCTCTGCACCTTATCATCTATGGACGTCCTCCGGACATTTTGCTACCACCGTGATTGGCCATAAAGCAATGTGCACATTCTGAACCTCGCCTTATCCTTCATGCACTTACTTGGTGTCTTGGTTTTGGACCTGCCACTACTCCTCCCAATTATGGGGTTTTTCCTTTGTCCTTGGTCGATCCTGATTTTCCATATCAATCACTCGGCACATTAAGCCCTCGTGATTGCTCCATGATAACCTGTGGAGGCTCCACTTCCTCCCGAATTGACTGAGTTGAAGTGGATCCCTCTCCTTGTGTTTTCAGGAGTTCGCTGCTAGATTGAACACTCTGTCTTTTGATGTCCTAGTTCCTTGCAATAGTAACACTAAAAAGCTACACCGAGCGTCCCTCCTCGATCTCATCCATAAGGGTGAGCCTGTGGTATACCTGAAATCGACGGATATCTATTGCACTGAAACCGTGGATTGAGCTTGCTCTATTTGGCGCTGTGGGTGATTGAGTCTAGCATTGTATCGACGATAAGCCTCCGTAAGCATGTGTGGTGGTCTCGCATATAGCACAATAGAGAACAAATGAACATTCTTCTTTGGTATGACCTTGCTTTGAACACATCGTACACCACACATTGGATTGCAACCTAGATTTAGTTCCTCTTGCTCATCCTTTGAAGAATCCTCTTGAGACTTTGCTTTCCCCTTCTTTGAAGTGGAACTCTTCCCTAAACTACGTTCCGATCTTCGAGCAACTTCCACCAACCCATTAAATTTGCTGACTGTAAGATCCATAGATGCCACCGTAGGTTTCAACTTCTTTTGAAACAAAGAAATGTCTCCGAGACCTATGAACAGTTCTTGTCCTTCTAGAACTAATGAAGAAAGGCATCACACAAGGCCGCTTAAGTTGAAAATGCATTGGGGCCATACTGGGCATGCCAATTTGTTGCTCATCCCCATCAAATGTCACTAAATGTATTGCGTTATGAACTATAGTGATGGTGAGTGGCATGCCATTAGCCAACCAAGTGTTTTTTCCATGTGTGTATCTAGAAAATCCTTCTTCTTACCATGGAACTTTGGATACTTAAGAGACACACATTGGGCCATGACTAAAAACAATGGGGGCAAGATTGTGCCGGCAAGGCCAAGTGGACTTGGAAAGGTCCCCGGAACTGTTGGAGCTAGAGCAACAATAGGACGTGTCAATGGTAATTCAACACCTGCTCCAAGAAGCAACAACCCCATAAACGATAAATTTTGAGCAGCATGGGGGTGGAACATTGAAGTTTTCCATATACCGACTATCCTCTGAGTGAACACTAACACTATCTTCTCCGAGCCTGACACTGGCACCATTATCTTGCTCAATAGAGACATTATTGTCGTCGTCAATGTCCTCTCTTTGACGATGCTCAAAGCGAGCATCATAATGCCATTCTCAGTCTACAATCACTGGATAATCCGAAAATTTGTGAGTGGCTAATAAAAGTCATTTAACACGCTCATCTTCCAGCATCAAAAGAAGGTTTTCCACATTGGATTAAGCATGGATGGGAAACACAATTAGATAACCCTTTAGGAGTGCTAAAACATGATTGAATTTGAAAAATGGGAGACACTCTAAAAGACCCAGAGACGAAGACCCATGAAATGCAATCACTTCGACGCGATCAATCGGATGCGACAGACAGGTGAGCAAAATAGCGGTGTAAAAGCTAGAGGAAACCTCTTCATTTGAGAGAAAACACATCAACATCATAGTCACAAGAAATGTTTCAAGATTTTGGTTTTGTTTCAAAAGGTTTCATCCCTCGACTAAGAAACCGTGAGGTTTCAAAAAATCAATGATTTCATAAAGTATAAATACCTAAAGAACTCATAGTAGCTATCTAAAAATAGAGTGTAATGATGAAAAATTGTCTCTTCTCACACATCTCGCGGAACCATCCTTATTTTGGTGAGGCATTATGGCAATTTTACTTAATGAGATGCCACAAGTGGTTCAATCAAGGACTCTTAAGAAATTAAAGAAGAGTAGGTAGAAATTGGGAAAGATTTAAGATATTGAAGGAAGAAAAAGGGAAAAGGAGAGAGGAGAAGAAGACGAAATGAGAAGAAGAGCAAGGGAGAAGAAGAGGAGAGAAGAAGAGAAAGGAAGAAGAAGAGGAGAGAAGAACAGAATGAAGGAAGGAGGAGTAGAAGTGAAAGAAGTAGCAGAAGATGGAAAAGGAAAGGAGGGAGGTAGGACAAGAAGAGGGAAGGAAGGTGATAAGGAGAATATAGAAGAAAAACAAAAATAAAAAAGATCCTAGAAAATTTAGGGGAGAAAAAAAACCTATAATTTGGGTGAAACTGCCATACTCGAGAGGTTTTGAGGTTTTTAAAAACCGTTTCGAAGTTTCGAGGTTTCCAAAGCTAGAAATTGGTTTTTTTGTTGCTACTATGATCAGCATGCAAAATGGAGCGATGAACACCATCCTGATTTAAATGAGAACAAAGGTGAACAGGAGGACTTAACAAACATCGAACAATCCGCCACTTAACCGCCGGCAAAGATAGAGAATCCACCCATGCTAACTCCATGCAGCATAGACATAATGATTAGATGATGAAACTAGAGCGTGGGTAGGGAATCGATCACCGGCATGATCGCCAAAAGTGTTGGCAGATAAACCAACATAGTAATAGAAGATTTAACATTAAAAATTATGGTAGAATTAAACAATGAATAGTTCGTTTATACATACTGCAGACGAATGCGACATTGCACAAACAATGCGAAAAACGAAATGTAGACTCAAAGCTCTTCTTCTTCTTGATTATCCATCCATACATTCAGGCATGATTACAATGAGCGCTTGTAAGCATGTATGTAGTTATTGGCTTTGAGAATTAGAATGACACTTGTTATTGGTTATAAAGTTATTGTGGTGGGGTATTTCCTAAGGTAACATTATGGAGGTTTTCTTATAAGTGAGGCCCTCGAATGCTAATCCTACGTCTAACATGCCTATAAGAAGGCTAGGAAGAAATAATCCTACAAAAATCATAACATTATTTGGTTTAATCATTGTATATGGTACATCATGACAATTTGGAGGTCTTCAAGGGTAAAACTCATAAATAGACTATGCATATTTTTAAACAAATTCAAGGAGAAGTTCAAGAATCCCTGAAAGCCCAATTTGTCTCTTCAACTTATAAACATAATTTCAAGTAAGTTGTTGCTCACATTGGGATGGAAAAATAAGGAATATATTTACTAAGAATACTAATATAAAAAACTTCCTTGAGAAGGCTATTACACTAGAGGATAGTGGAAGTAACACCCAAGAAAATAAGCGGCTTAAATGTGACGAAACTAGGTGCATTTTCACTACTAGAAGAGGACACCATGGATGGTTTACTTGTGGTCACCATGGAGGTGTTGTAATGGAAGGAGTACATCTCCTCATGTAAGAAGTTCAATTTGATAGTTCTAGAGTCTACCTTTCATGAGCCACCACCCCCTACTTTGAATGTGATACACCATGGCAAGGCCAAACAAATTGCTTGGGGGAAGATTGTAGACTATCACTATGAAGACTCTACAAGTAATGTGAGTTTCTAGCTTGGAAAGAGATCTCTTAATTGATCATTGAGTAGTTAGACAACAATTATATAATAGCTCCATGTACCTGTATAGTCTGGACTCATTATTGATAGTTAGATGGAAATTCCAGTCTGAACTCGTTATTGGTGAGTAGTTACATGGAAATTCTAATATAGCTCCATGTACGTGTGTAGTTTTGTGTTATGAATCTAAATTCCTAGTATTACATTAAGCACCAACGTATGGCCTAGCTCATAGGAGCTGGCTAGATGGTTTAGTACCATGTGTATATGGATAATTATATCAACAATAGATTCAGCATAACCTTGCATGTAACACTATTGAGGATACTCCGTACCGAGAAATACTATCTAGCATCATTCTTAGGACTAGCATTGGCATGTATAGTATAAGAGATTGTGATATTTGGAATGTCTCCCTAACAACGGTAACATTTGAGATGCTCAAAAGATTTCTTTATGGATTTTGATTATGGTAGGTAATTTCATGAAGGCTATCACACATGCTTACACATTGACCTCAACAATCAAGTAGATGATGAAGATGGTGCTGATGGTCTTCTAAGTTCCAAATACACTCTCATTGTCATTGTGTATGATGAAGGAGATGATGCAAATAAAAATTATCCAATTGAAGATTATTTTCACTACTACACCTTTGTATATGACAAAGTGATCAAATTCAAGAGAGCAATAAAAAATGAAGAGTCTTTCATTCTAATGTCTCCTTGTTTAAGACACCATGAATGCCATCTTTCTTAACTTTTTAGATTGCCTTGCAAGGTACTATGTTCTCGAGTGTATAGAAAACTTAGATATGTAAAGGTGTGTCCCGTTTAAAAACTATACATGATTTTCAATTACAATTAAGGCTACTTTTTTCTTAAGAACTTGTTTGTTAGAATCTCAAGATGGCTTGCCCGGTTTTCTCCTTCTTCTTATGTTTCTTGTTTTTTCCATTGGCATCTATATTATTCATTGAATTGTTGTGCGTCTTTTGAATTTGATTTAAAAATGAGTTTGAGCTCACAACTGTGCTTTGGTCCTAGGAGCAACAAGTTGACATGCTTTTTATTTATTCCTTCTCTTATATTTTGAATCCTTTCACTTTACTTTTGTAAGTTATTCTAGTTTGTATTAATACTTGAATGAATCATTTCACATTACTCATGATCTCTCATTGTTGTGTACAAGAAGGAAACACAATGAAAGACGAATGTTGATAGAGAGAGTCTAGAGTTTAGGTACTAGTGAATGAAAGGAGGCCTAGGGAAGAGGCAAGATGAGTGTTGATTTAAGAGGTTCAAAAAAATATACATTAAGATTCAAACATTAAAGTCATTAGATGAAATGCTCATATGAGTGAGTTGTTAAAATAAATAAAGCACCCTTGACAATCTTGCGAATAGATTGCACCCATATGTGACCTAGATGCAATAAATAAGGCAACATAAATCTATGGTATGGATCTCATTAGAGAGAGAGAGAGAGAGAGAGAGAGAGAGAGAGAGAGAGAGAGAGAGAGAGAGAGAGAGAGAGAGAGAGAGAGAGAGAGAGAGAGAGAGAACTAAACAAAAGGAGGCCCATGGAAAAGGCAAGCTAGAACATCTAATATGAAGATAGCAATAAAATATGTAAATGGCTAAATGAAGATTGAATATCATGCAGTCTGTCTGGTTTTGAAATCATCAGATGTATATGGGTAACTTTTGAGAGATGAAAGGATGGTCATGATGTAGTAGCCCTTATATAGTATAATATATATTTCCCAAAAAAGAAAGAAAGAAAGAAAAGGCAAGCTGGATGTTGATTTAACACGTTCAAAAAGTGTACATTAAGGTTTAAACCTTGGAATGGTTAGAGCAATAAATAATGCACCCTTAAGAATCTTGCAAATACTAGTGGCATGACCCATCTGTGAACGAGCAAGAGTATCCTCATCCTCATTGTTGGAAGAGGAGAAAAAGGCCTTATATTTGAAGCCCACTTTGGGCCTCATGGTCCTCAACTTGACAACCCACACACATATATATATGAACATATCGTGCTTGCCATAATAGCAAAGCTCACTTACTTTTCTTTAAATAAGCACCAGACTTGGCATACATATGTATCTAGCATTCCAACCCAGTGTAGTCGTGACAACCAAACACACGTGAGCAAACCATTAAAACAATCTTTGAGCAACTGGATTATCTCTCCTTGGAAGCCGATACTCCTCGCTGCCATCTGTCCAAAAAAATATATAAGACAATAACTTTAGCTATTGCACGATATAATTTTAAAGAATAAAAATGCTAAAAGATAGAACCTCACAAAACTCATTTGGTGGATAAACATTTGAGACGAATGGCATTTGAATAGGCTTGTAAACAACAAATCAGAAGATTCTGTAATGTCCAGTGCCTATGCATCGAAAATCTAACTTATTAGACTTTTCATAGTCTAGTTGATCCGCAATCTTAGATTGTTGTAAGTGTTTGGACCATACACACCTAGCAATAATCTAGATTCCAAAATATATAGATATTCCCTGTTTAAAAAAATTGTATCAATAATAATTTATATTTACAATTAAATGCAAAAACTACAAAAAGTAAGTTTTTATATCGTAATACACATGTACACTCTAATAGTTCGATCATTAGAGCTGCTTCTTGTCGTTGAAGGTAGAAGAAGCAGAATTTGCAGAGTCTTCATGAGCTCTCACTTTTGCGAGCCTCTTCCAACACTCTTCGATGTGGTGTCCTAGCTTGTGGCAATAGTGACACTTTCCTTTCTTCTTCTTGGTGTCACCCTCTGACGAGTCCACTTTGCCTTTTTCCTTGGAGAAGTAGGCTTTGTCTCCTTTGCTTGCATCACCCCTAGATCTGTTCTTCCTTGTCTACTCCTCTTGGAGAAGTAATCCAACCAACTCCTCAAAGGATATAGGATTGCCTCCTTCTCTCATAGAGAGATTCAGAGAAGTATGGAAACTCTGATAGGACTCAGGTAAGGAGTTAAGAATGGTGGTGATCAATTTCCTGTTAACTACCTCATATATATTTAGCAAGCTATTCTTCAAGGTCTATTACCTTGGCAAGATGATATGAAATGGAATCACCTTTGTCCATGGTCAAGTCATCCAGCACCTGCATCAGGTACATGACTCGTGCTTCATTACGGGACTGGAACATGGTCTCAAGGACCACCCAGGCAGCTGTTGTAGAGCTGTAGGATCGGATGTGAGGTACAATCGAGCACTTAACTGAAAGAGCAATCATGGCCATTACTTGAGCATCACGGGCATCCCACCGTCTTTGGTCTTCAATGGGTCTGGGAGGCGGTGCTGTAATGCTTGTCACAAACTTGTGCCATAGTTTGAGTCGTCCTTGATGTCGAGGCACCAAGAATTGGCGCAACAGGACAAGGCTCTTACCCCATGACAATCTCCCATATCCCCTTGGCAATTAAGAGATTCTTGAGCATGAAACTCCATAATAAGTAGTTGGGACCATAAAGTTGATCTTCAGTTTTGTCACATGAAGGCACCGAATCTAGAAAGCTCAGTGGAAGTGGCTCTGTCTGACATCCTCACAGTAGTACGAGACTTTCCAAAGATGGAGGGAGAACTAGGAACAGGAACACCCCCCCCCAATGTGAGCTCTTGGAAAAATACGAGAAAAACAGATTTACGAGAGTGTGCACACAAGGCACTGAGATATGACGAGATTGAAGGTGCGATTCGTGGAAGCATACCAAGAACAAGGTGTATACTTGAATGAGTGAACACATGACTCTGGGAATAGTGCACAAGAGCTAGAGTGTCATGGATGCTTCCACCTTAGAAAAATTTCCCTCATGAACAAGAACCCCAAATATGCAGCACGGAGGCTTTGAATTTGATGAAAAAATGTATGGAAAAGAAAGTCCCAAATTTGTGTACCATGTGGGGTAAAGGAGATGGGCGGTGATGACTACGCTTGGAGGTCGTCTGGCTGCAGAACCTTGCTCTAAAACCGCAATGTTAGCTAATTCCCAATCAACAAGATAATCAGCATAACATTAAGGGGATTGTGGGAGTACAAGATGTAGTGGAAAGCATAAATTCATTATACAAGTAGGTCTTTTTTATAGGAGAGACCTCATTACATATTCTAAGCATATGCTAGATGTGATGCCACCACATGTGCTAAATAAGATTCCACCACATATTCTAAGTATGATGCCACCACATATGCCTTTTAAGAGGCCGCTCCTACACAAGAGACTTATACAAAGTAGCGGTTGTTCACACACATTGGAACCACTTTATTTAAAGCTTACATTCAGTGCTAGTTTACTCAACCACCTAGCACTTGTTTTTCCCACATTAATCACTATTAATATTTAGCACTTGCTGGTCCTTCCCAAGTTAGAGGGTCTACAATTTAGCCATGAAAATTAAATAGATTATGGTAAACAATGATGACTATATTATAGCAAACGTTGAGACTAATACCTTCAATATCTTGTTCATCGCCATAAATAAATGAAAGTGATCTCCTTGCCACACACTACGTAATATCAAATATAACACTACAATTCACTAATCATTTACGCAAGATTATGAAGTCTCTCTCTCTTTCTCTCTCTATTTCTCTATAGACATTAAGTATTTCGAACTAAGCAAGAAAAATTAATAATGCAACTGTAAAGGAAAGCAAGTCAAAAGCAAAACATTTGCTTATCCAAATGTTATGAGAAAACAAAAAAAACTCACCATGTCCCTATAACCATCTCAAAAAATTTGAACCACCCCTTGAGCAATAGATGGGGCACTCCATACTTGTGGATCTGTATGGTGGCTTTACCTCAATGTCAACCATTTATTCCACACAATATTGTGTAGTTTGTTGGTTTTGAAATCATCAGATGTATATTGGTAACTTTTGAAAGCTGAAAGGATGTTCATGATGCAATAGCCCTTATATAATATAATATATAAAAGGCAAGGTAGATGTTTATTTAACACGTTCAAAAAGTGTACATTAAGGTTTAAACCTTGGAATGGTTAGAGCAACAAATAATGCACCCTTGAGAATCTTGTAAATATGCACCTAGAAGTGATATAAACCTACGGTATGATCTTTAAAAAAATCAAAATCAAACGCTCTTTTACTTTTCTCATTGTATTCCTCTTCACGACGCAATGCATAGGCATGCGCTGGGGCAAGTAGCATTCAACATAAGCGTGGTTTGGAGCGAGCTCTAATGTCTGTGCAGGAGAAGAAGAAGTGATCGCTGTCTACGGTTTTGATCCCCCCTTGTTCAGAAATGGCCGATGCGTTTGCGTTTCTGCCTGGCCAGCAGACTGTGGATTTGTCTGTGCTGGTGAAGAGGACGGCGGAGACCTCCTTTCTTTCTTTCAAGGAGCTCTGTGACAGTAGCCCCGAGCGATCGGATGCAGAGAAGAAGATTGGCCTCCTCAAGTTCATCAACAAAACTAGACAGCGCTTGCTTCGCCTCCTTGTCTTGTCCAGATGGTGTGGCCAGGTCAGTCTTCCGTTTCCCTGAAAGAGATAACACACAGAAAAAATGCTTTCATTTTTGGCCTACGAAATTCAGTTAGAATCTGTATGTATATGTGTGTGTAGAAACCTTTATTTTATGTGGGCATAAAGATAGTTTTCTCCTGCACATGTGACATATTGACATGGATTTGCAGAGTAAGCTTTCCATCTTCCTACACAGACTGTGCCACAAGCTGAGCTCTTACTTAGAGTGGCACCATGCTTTCACGTTCCCAGACAAAGAGCCATATGCCGAAGGTTGTGTTCTCATGGTAACCTGTCATTACTGTACAAATCTTGGGCCCTCCCCTATTACTATCTGGCATACAATGGCAAGCTCGAAACTCTCTAGCCATTCAAACCCTTACAGTCCTCTGACAGCTTGCCACTTAGCATCATGAAGAGCCAAGGACATGGTGAAGCGTTTAGTTAAAAGAGATGAGAGAAAAAAACCGTGACAAGTAAGGGGAGGGGGCAAACAGTCACTGGTAGGGCTAAGCCCCACCCCATTTCGAATGTGGTGTGTTTTGGCAAGGTAGCTCCAGCCTCGTCTATCTTGTGGGCGGCAATATCCTGTGTAGGTATAAGGTGGGGTTCTGACTGGGCAGTGTGCTGTGGAGACTCCCTCAGTGCTCATGTCCATCCACACCACGAAAAAATGGGAAAAAATACGGAGTGGGAAAAATGAGAAAACACCTCATAAGGGCGGGCACACCCACAACAAAGGCCCTGATGTATAAAAATAGACAGGAGATGACTTCTAACAGTATTCCGCGTATCTCTCATGCCACTCATGCCTTCGAGTGTGCTAGTGAGGGAGAAGCTATGGGTGAAAATGTATCAATGCATGTTGAGGGGCCAGCCATGTCTCATGCTTACAGGGTACATGTATCTATGCCTTATGCATCACCTTTTGGTCGTAAAATGATGCCAGTCACACAGGGGCTGTCCCAATGACAAACATGGGGGAAAACATGTTGAGATGCAAGCACATGCATCAAAGTCTCGTGACTTCAAAGCTAGAGACAAATCTGTGAAGTTTGACGCATATCATGGGGAATATGATGCATGAAACACACTTGCTTTTATTGCCTAGTTTGATATTGCTTTCAGTGATGAGGATTTCACTCAGAAATCCATGATCCGGCATGTAAGCATGTTCATGAAAGACACTGCTGTTCATTGGTGGCTCACGGAGAAGCTGTCACCGAATCTTGTTACATCATGGGAAGAGTTCAAGAAGAGGTTCTATGCTCAATTCTTGCCTCCCAATGCATTGAATGAGATAACAATGAAGTGCGATTGGGTGAAGCAAAATGAGGGAGAATCAGTGAATGCATATGTACAAAAGTTTTGGAAAGTGCTTTTGGAGGTATCTCCATTTATACATGTCACCGAGGCGGAAAGGAAGAGAAGGTTTCAATCGGGATTGCAACTCGTTTACAAAGCGGGACTACAAATGTATCCTGGTTACACCTTACACCAATTAATCGCAGCCGCCACCGCCACCGAGCAATTGGAACTCAAATTGAGTCGATCCAATAAGGCTAAACCTTCATTTCAAGGCAAAGAGAGGGTTGTCCAAAACTTGCAAAATAATGGACAGCCACCTAAAAAGGACCAAAACCAAGATAAAAATGGTCCAAAGGCTGAAAATAACACTACCAACAAGAAGCGTTCCTTCAAACTGAGAGACTATGGTTTCACTCCGGAGCAGAAAAAGCAATATATGAGTGAGGGGAAATGCTTTACTTGTGGTAGCATCGAGCATATTGCAAAGGCATGCCTAAACAAGAAGAAGCGTGATAATGCAAATGCATCAAAGCCTAATGTGAAAGAGTGCACAGAGCGGAAGCAGAGTGGCACTAGAATGTGCTGTACAGAGAGTGCAAGAGAGAGAGAGAGAGAGAGAGAGAGAGAGAGAAAGAGAGAGATATGGAGAAAACTGTGCTGAATATACTGAAGCAAAACAGTCCCAAGCAAGAGACACTACGAGTCTCATAAGTGAGGGAGCAAAATATGTACAAGACTGAATGAACAGTGAGAGGCCAGCACTCACTATTTATAGCAGAGGTAAGCTGGCCGATTGGAACTGCAAATCAGGTTGATCGGAGCTACTGGACAGGCCAATTGGAAAATGCCAGAAAAGGTAGGAAAAATTTCAAAAAAATACTAGAAAAAGGGGTGGCCAGCCCACAAGCAAGGGCCATGCAAAAGGGACCAAATGGGTACCATAAAAGAGCAGAATCTGGGGATGAATGTGCTAACACCCCCTCTCAGCACCAGATGCTGAACAAACTCTGAGAATCCGAAGATGAGGAGCCAAGGAAGCATGAGAAACCGGCTCGGTGAACAAATTTGCAGCATTCTCCGTGAAACCGATCCCGTCAAGTGGGAAGACTCTGTTGGACACCCACACGCTTAATAGCACAACTTTAAAACCACAAATTGAAATAGACAACTTAATACAACTTGAAATTGAAATGAAATGAAATGGAAAGATGGACACCAGTACTGGGGCCGGAACGGGCCGACCCCCCCCTCAATATATGATATATTTATTGGGAGTATTTAATAAATACAATGCTCCATGGGTTCCAAGAACCAGATGATGTCCATGTACATACTAAACAAATAGGTTCGAAGTCGAAATTCAATGTAGATGCTCGAAGCAGAACGACCACTAGCGTGGTCCAGTCTCTACGGTCCTGTGCTTTCACTGGACTCCGCAGAGAGCGCCTCACTGGTGTTCCGAGACCACGCACAAACAGGCGCTCTCGTACTAACGCCTGGCTCTCCTGATCTCAGCACCTTTGGACCGAGGTTCTCCAATAGAGCTTGGATAACCCGGCACCGAACGGGTGTTGGCAGTATAGGGAGTCGGGAATCCCTTATCAGATTTAAACACAAAATACTTTACTTAAATCTGAAATTCACTTACTTGTGAATGGCTGATAGAGAACCAATACCCTTGGTATTTGTGTAGAAGATGTAGCCACCCAGGAGATGTGAAGTTCTCTTGTAGTTGCTGGTGGATAGAATGAGCAACCTCTTTCAAAGTAGGAAATAGAGAGGCAGCCTTAGAAGATATAACACCTTGTTGAAGAAACAGTTGCCTCGTGGTGAACCACCAAGACAAGTACCACCGCAAAAGACCACAGCCGCCTGTTGTGAGAGGAGGAGTACAGCTTACTGGTGGTGGACAATGACTTGGATGCAAGACGCCACTTGTTGGTGATGCACACGCAGCCTGCTGGTGTTGGACACACAGCCGGCTTGCTTTGGTAGGCTGCTTAGGAGGATGGAGAAGGAACTGGCGCCTGCAGGAGATGGACAGCAGCGACCGCTTGGCTGCTTCAGGTGGGGGCAGCCGCCTGTAGATAGTGGGCAGCCACCAGCAGCGATTACAGAGGTGCAGCCTGATGGTAAGAAGAGGCGCAGCAGTACTGTAGGAGAGGAGTCGTCAGTGCAAAAAGTCACAGCCGCATGCTATAGCACGTGCTTGCAAGGGAGAAGGCGACTGGTTGCAGCCTGAAGAGGCGTGGAGGCAACTGGGTCGCCGGCTGCTGAGGGAAAAGCAGCCGTACAGTAGTATGCGCAGCCTGTATGGGAGAGGCAGCATGCGAAGAAATGATCGCCGGTTCCTCCACGTAAGAAGGTGATCGCCAGGTTCTCAACGCTGAAGGTGAAAGCCTTTTTTTTTTTGGGAAGAGTGCATAGGCTCGAGATTGGACATCTTTGGTGCTTCTACAGCAGTGTATAGTTCAGCCCAACTCTTGGTCTTCAGAGGTCTTGTGTTTGGCTTATCGTCAGTTATACCGTCAGTCTCTTCAAAGATAATAAAGCAAATACTATCTTGGTAACGGGATAGGGGGCCCTTCAGTGGGTAATTCAGGGCCCCATATGGTGTACAATTTCTCTCTCTCTCTCTCTCTCTCTCTCTCTCTCTCTCTCTCTCATCTCTCTTAAAAGTTTGAAGTCTTAAAGTGGATTGTTAAACTCATGAAATTCAGGATACAGAAGACGGTGTGAGCATTTGTGTGACAGGATCCTCCGATATGAATACTTCCGCTGCATGTTACAACCACCGCTCCCTCTAAAAACTTCTTGACCTTGGGCAAAATGATTTGCACGAGAATTTTGCATTTTAAAGTGGGTTTAGGCTTATTCCATGCAGCTTGATTTAGCCTGAAAGTCCTTATGCAGTACATCATACGAAAATTGAGGATCAACATGCTGAGTACCAAATTATTCTGTAGCCAAATAGTGGACGATATCTTTTGCCCATTTTGGAACAACGCACAGTTTTGCTTTCTGTGACAGTGTTGTTACAGGATCAAAGAGAACATGGCCCTGGATTTTCAAGTGAAAATTAGGCACAGGCGCATCCCATGCTTGTCGAATGTCCACAAATCCTTCCTCAAGAGTGTCACAGAATCGCTGTAGTTCCGCATTGTCACAATGAAGAGTCTGCAAGTCAGATTGCAATTGTCTGCATTTGGGCTCAACAACGTTTGCTCTTCTGCCTTCTCTGCTGTTCGTTTCTGTCCTGTATATAATCTCAGTTCAAAGTGTTGGTTCCCCTCTTCCTTCTGTCTACAAGCTGCAACGTCCGTGTGTGTGTGTGTGTGTGTGTGTGTGTGTGTGTGTGTGTGCGCGCTCTGTGTCTGTGTTTTTCTTTTCCTTCCTTCATGGCACAATCTCTAGGTAACGGAAGAGCAAACGGCTGTAAGAACAGAAGACAGCAGGACGTGCGCTTGTGCACGTGCACACACGCACACGTGCACAAGCGCGCACATGCACACCGCGATGGTGTGAAGTCATGTACAGCAGGCGCCCAAGAGCAGTGAAGACACTGGTGAAGACGCTGCAAAAGCGGCAGCAGGCAGACGGCAGCTCTGCAGAGGTGTGCGCGAGCACCGATCACACCTGTATACAATCCCCCCCCCCCCACACACACACACCACACACACACATGCACGCACACGCGCACAGACTGTCCACACAATATTTGCTTTACCATGAATTTACAGTGCAAAAGCTCGCTGAAATGCTACAAACGAGGCTGAGTGAGGCAGGGCACTTAAAAGAGGAAACAGTAGGCTTTCCACTAAAGTGTGAATGGAATAGTAATGCAAAAGTGCAAAGTAAGGCAATGAAGCTATTTAACAAGTTTCCCATCTTCTTTTGATCATAATTGCAGTTCACTACTTACAAGTTATAATTAAATGTGAAGTATGTAAGTGACTGTGGCTGCTGTTGGTTGCGAATTTACTTGTTTTCTAGAAGTTTTGCTGATTGAAGATTCGTCTCTTTCCCTTCCAGATCCCCTTGGTAGAATGTTGTCAGCAACTTGTGGGGACTCTCTCCAATCATGATACAAGTTTTGTCCAAGCAGCAGACTCGCTTTTCTTTCTGCATGAGGGTCTACAGCAAGCTCGCGCACCCATGTATGATATTCCTTCAGCAGTGGAAGTCTTGCTCACAGGCAGTTATAGACGTCTACCTAAATGTATTGAGGATCTGGGTATGCAACCAATGTTGGCTGGCGATGAGGAGGAGTCAACGCTACAAAAATTGGACACCATGCTGCGTTCACGACTGCTTGACATCCCATTACCAAGAGAGGTAACTGCGGTAAAGGTAGCAAAGGGAATGGTCACCCTTCATGTTGATGAGGAGTTCGAGGCTCAGTTGACTCTTGGGTACAGAGGGAATCCATTACTGTGGAGAGTGTTGCACTTGAGGGTTCTTGTAGGGGAAGGCAGTGGCAAGCTAAAACTCACTGATTTACAGGAGGGTAGCCTCAGGGATAATTTGGAGTGTCGGATGGCTGCTCTAGAAGATCCTTTCCAGATTCTGTATTCTGTTTTGCATGAATTCTGCACTGCTTGGGTCATGGACACAATTATCAGGCAAGTCCGTGCATTGCAACAAGGGAGGTGGAAGGATGCGATCCGTTTTGAAATCATCCAAGAGGGATCGGCTGGTAGTTCGGCTCAGAATGCAGGTCAGGGACTGGTGATTGCTCTTGATGGAGAGGCTGATGTTGGCAGTGGGAAGTCACACCTTTCTCCAGGTCTAAAGATTGTATACTGGCTAGACCTTTTCAAGGGTGCAGATGGCCCGTCTCTCCCTTATCTCAGAATTGAACAAGGACCTGATCATCATGTAGCTTGCTCTCATGTGCCATCTGTAATTGATTCAGCTACTGATTACGATGCACAGTTCCACATCAACCTGACTTCCATCGATGTGGAAAGACTTCTCTTGAGGGCTATTTTATGCAGTATACATACACGGCTCCTTGAGGTGCACAGAATTCTAAGAAGTAGCTCTCAACTTTGCAGAATAGAGTCTGATGTGATTTTGCGTACAACAAAGAGCACAGCAGGTACAAAGGAGACTAATATGAATGAGGTATGGGTACTTTCTATAATCCATTAAATCAAGTCTATTGTTCAGGTTGTTTGATGCATTCATCTGTTTGGGCATTGTCAATTCATAGTCACATCTCAATGTGGGTGGGACTAAAATAGAATGGTTCTCTCCCTCCATTGGCCGGCTGTTCCAAAGTCAGGTTACATAAATGAGGGGGCCATACAAAGTGGATTGATGTTTGGTCTTGATGGAAAAAGTAATGTTGCTTTAACCCTAATAAAACACCTTGCCATGTTCCTCTGCCTAGAGTTACCTTGTGCTGCTTCCCATCTCCTCTGAGAGCACGGATTAAATCTAGCCTTACCTTTCCATTGTAGGGAAGGGAGGGAGTGAGGCATGCATGTGCTCCATGACCTCCATATAGTAAGCCAGATAAATATGCTAAAGTGTTAGGCTCTTGGTTATCTCCCGCTACAATTCATTGGAGGATGGTGGTAGCTATTTTTTCCAGTGCATATGGCATAACCGAGGGTGTGTTGGCGTGTGCCGCTTCAGTCGGAGGACAAGCTAACTAATGTGGCTCTTGAATTGCACAAACGGTCATGTCTTCTCGCAGCCATGGATGCCCTAGTTGATGAAGGCTTTCTGGAGGGCACGATGAGCCGGGTGGGGTTCCCCGTGGAGTGGATCCGTGGTGCTTCATTACTTTACGGTCTGGCAGGGTTGTCCTTTGGCACCTTACCTTTTCTTATTCGTCGTCGTGGCCATGAGCAGTTTTCTCTCAGCTCAAGAGACGGTGCTCCAGGATATCGCCTCTCCCTCTGTACTCAGAATGGACTTAGAGTTTGCAGTGACACAGCAGCTTACCTATCAGGAGATGTGGGGAATCTCCAGAGATTTGCTGAGGCGATTGAGATCTTTTGTTGTGCATCAGGAGCGTAGATCAATTGGCACAAGTCGTGTGGTTTCTAGGTAGGCTTTGCACCCGCCTCAACTTTGTTGGAACTAAGTGCTCACTAGGAGTACTTATAGTCTTGGTCATCTCAGTGTATGCCATGCGGCACTCAGGGATTTATCCCATATGCACTCATGCTCAGCTCTTGTACTTTCCCCCTATATATTCAAGGGGTCACATCAATGGAATTATCTCAGTTTGCTTCATCCCTCTTGCACTTTTCGCCATGTTCTAGTTTTGTGTGATACCATGCTAGATTTCTAACATGGTATCAGAGCCATGTAGATTCCTCTTCTCCTCAGCCCTTTAGTCTAGATCTAGCCATAGATTTTCTCTAGGTCTAGCTTCCTTTTTAGCTTTGCCCCATCGGGGGTCTTAGATCCAGCTCTAGCTACACTCCTCTCCTATTCTTTGAGGTGCTGCTGATCTGCCACAAGCTGCCCTCGACATGATCTGCTGCAGCAGCCCGCTATGGTGTCGCCCTTCTCTATACTGCTGAAACAGGCCGCTCTCCTGTTCTACAACGAGTCTTCTGCTGCTGCTGAATCTGCTCGACATCTCCAGCTCCTATTCGACATGACTCTACTGCCCTGATGTCGCCCATATTTTCTGCAGTCGACAGTCCCTGATCCCGCCATGGAGCTACTTCTTTGCTTCGAAATAATTCTGGTGCTGCCTTGCCTCAACGTGATGCTCATATGCCCCGTTATTTTTCTGCCCCGCTTCTGTTCAGCAAGCAGGCCGACCTGCTCTCTTTCCCTGGGGTCATCTCCATTTTCCTCATTATGCTACAGCAGCAGGCCGCTTCTGTCGACACCTTTCTTGCTGCTGGTGCTGCAACAACAACTCGTTTTTATTCTCTCAAGGCTGCGCACCTCTTGTTTTTCAGTATGGGCAGCCCCCATTCTCTGTTCAAGACATATTCTCTACTGGCTGCTCCACTCCTATATCAAAACGAGGTATTAGTTGGTGCTCTTTTGCTTCTGACAGGCCCGTATGCCTCTCTCTCTGCAGCAACATTTCCTCTAAGAAATCTCTGTTTGCAGCTGCCTTTCTCTCGGGTTACCCCCTGGATAGCGTGTCTGTGACATGGGCTTGAAAGGGTGGAAGACCTGAGGTAAAAACTAAAATGGATTATCCTTTGTATGCTGCAATATTCTCAGTTCTATTTCATTCTTAAAAATTAATTTTCAGAACTGAATTTTATCTTGTAAGAGAACAGACACTGCCCATCAAAATAGGGGTAAGACATTCTCATTTCTGATGCTGTCTCTCATTTATTTATCTTTGGCATCTCTTCTTGGGTACTCTGCCCTTGCTCTCTGCATAAAAAGACCTTTTTTTTTCTCTCCTACTTTGGTCACCACATGATGTAGGCCAAAGAGGACCCTGTTCTGGACTTACCTTCCCATCTCTCTCATATTTGTCTATGCTTTCATGCTATCTACCACCATTGATCACCAATGATGTAGATCATGGGGTAATGTCATGTCTACATGGACTTATCTTTGTCCCTATCCAAGAGGCACCCCTGCATTACTCATTCTAGCAGGAGGATTGCCCTTGAGGAGGGATTATCAATCAAGGTCCATCTCTCTGTCTATCTACAATCAGTCAGTCTCTCTGTCTATGTGTCTATCTTGTGTGATCTTACAGTCACATGTCTCTGACACTCTGTCTATCAGTCTATATGCCTATCTTTTGTGGATTAGTTACCCATGTCCCCATCTATCATCTAGTTGTCAGACTCTCTAATGTCTATCATGCAGTCTCTCTGTCTGTGGGACCACTCTACTGACTGATTGTCTATGTCTAAGTCTATGATCCATTTCTGTCCCTACCCTTGTGGACCCATATGAGGATATCACTTGAGGAGGGGTGTCTTAGGATCTTGTCTTATGTTTCTGTCCTTCAGTCTTAGTCATTTTATCTTGGCTTGTTTGTCTGTCTAGTCATCAGTCATCAGTCTCTTTATCTTTCCTTATTATCTATCTTTGTCATCTGTCATCTTGTCAGTCATGTCCTCCTAGTATCACTTAAGGAGGGTGTTGGAACTAAGTGCTCACTAGGAGTACTTATAGTCTTGGTCATCTCAGTGTATGCCATGTGGCACTCAGGGATTTATCCCATATGCACTCATGCTCAGCTCTTGTACTTTCCCCCTATATATTCAAGGGTCACATCAATGGAATTATCTCAGTTTGCTTCATCCCTCTTGCACTTTTCCCCATGTTCTAGTTTTGTGTGATACCATGCTAGATTTCTAACAGACTTGGCGCCCAGTTGAGGCTTTCCAGTGGATCCTGAGGGGCACTCCACTCACTATCTTGGATGTTAGGTGGGCATCGATCTCTCTCTGGAGGTGCAGCTCGCCTCTCTTCTTCTGAGCATTCGGAAGAAGCTTTTGTACTGGAGCGAACCAATGTATTGTAGAGTGGTGGTGGCAAACCAGGTCCTTGCCACCATGTGGTACATTACTTCTTGTTGGGCCTTCTCTCGAGCATGTATTGGTTAGGTACTTGCTTAAATACAAGAAGTAATTTGCTGAATTGACAAGAGACACACAATGAGCTGGAACGGCTGACCCCTCCCTCAAATAAAGTATATTGATCTTGGGAGAATCAAGTACATAGTGTCATGGGCATTTCTGACCAGATTTTCATACCAATGCATATGAATACAGTATTGCAAACAAGTGGTTGTCAATGTAGACTTGCAATCTACACTACCCTCTCAAGTGCCCATGTTTCCTACCATCTGCTCTCTATTGTTCCACCAACCCATGGTAGCAACAATCTGCAAGAGAGCACGAAAGACAAGAGAACACTACATAGGCTATGTGATCTTGTAATCCGGTTCCTCCCTCTTGCTACTTGCTTCCATATTTAAGCATAAAAGCTTACCAATTGCAAGTAGAGTCGATGACAGCGGAAGTCTTTGCGATGGAAGTCCTTGGAGTGATGAGATCTTCGATTTGTCGTATTTCTTCGCGACAAAAGTCTTCAAGAGGATGAAGGGAACCTTGGGAAAGCTTCCCCTATGGTTCAACTTGAGAAAGGAGGGTTGAAATTAGAGTTTTCGGCAAAAAGACCAGAAATTATAGTAATAAAGAGAGTTGTTTTGTTGAATTTCAGTCATTGGGAGTGTGTAGGAGAGTGATTAGCATCCGGAAACACTCTTGGAAGCTTGAGAAACACCTTAGCAAGCTTGGAAAATGGAGTTGGGAAGGAGAAAGTGCAGAAAATGCAGCCCAACAGCCCTCATGAAGGAGGCGCCAATCTCTAGAGAGAGGAGGAGTGAGGTGGTGAGTTGTCCAGTGTAGGTGGCAGGCAGGTGCTTTGTGGAGCAAGCTAGAGTGGACACATGGTTGGTTACTCCCTTTGTACAAAGGGGATAAGGTCTAGGCGGTGGACATTGGGTTATGTCTACCTCGGGACATCAGCGTGTGTGAACACCGGGCTGGTCATAATTTATAAGTGAGTTTTGGTTGCCCAAAACTTAATGTGTATACACACTCACTTATAAATCAGTGCTAACTGCTAAGGCTAGGTTTATGACCAATACTTACCACTTGTGAACCTGTCACATGTCACATAACCATGTCAGCAGACAGTTTAACACGTACGGTTCACGGGCGGGCGTTTCCTTACCCGAAACTACACATTAGTCAAGCAAGCATGAAAACAACATGCAATTTCAATTGCAAACAAGCACATAAAGATGCTATGCAATGCAGCATTGGTATGGACAATCCCTGTTCATGAGACTACACGAAAATAGACGTGCTCCAGGCTAGTACATGAGGTACTGCCTGCAGCAAGCTTGTGTTCCTTATGATACACAATCTGCTCTGGCTGCAAGATCTCCTCAAGCTCATCCACTTTTGGTGGATCTTCAATGACCATTTCAGTGGGCTCCGGCCCTACATACTTGGGAAGGAGACTCACATGAAAAGCATTGTGTATGTGCCAATGACTAGGTAATGCTAATCTGAAAGCCACTGCATTGATCTTCTCGATCACTCGAAAAGGCCCATAGTACTTGGTTGCAAGCTTAGGATATGCATCCTCTGTGCCAGGCTCTTTGCCATAGTCACATGGGTCGAGGGACGGGGTCGGGGGACGGGGACGGGGACGGGGACGGGGACGGGGAAGGGTTTGGGGATGGGGAACGCCTGGAGGCGGGGAACGAGGACGGGGGGTGGGACGGTACACAAAAAATGCATCAATATATCCGTCTAATGTTAAGTATTTATATTACATTTGAGTACTTTGAAAGAAAGGACACAAAATGACACAATTCATGATTCATATTACAAAAATAGTGTACTGCTAACTAACTGTGTACACAAAGCACAATACAACTGTTGAGACTCACGGTGAACTATAGTGCCATAGTCTACTGTCTCTAGAATACAGATACTAGAAAATAAACCATGTCTACATAAATATAGCTTGGGTAGAGGGCCCTAAAGGCTGAGCTGCACATGTGACATCCAAGATTGAAGCCTACGGCGTTTCGCTAATCAATCAGAATCCATACTGAAGGAAATACTGGTCTCATTGTCATGAGCACCAGTCTCTGTGACCTTAACCTGCTCATTCTCCTTCTCTTCTCCTTCTCTTGTTGTTGCTCCCACTCCACAAAAGGATCGGCTTTTGCAATCACCCCCTTGCCCAACATACGCAAGTTTGCACTTACAAAAACCAAATCACGGGCTTTTTCTACGCCAAGGCAGTTTCTCCTTTGATGCAATGTGACTATAGGAGCTTCATAGTTGCTCCAAACAAGAGGAGCTCACAGCCTGGCTGAGAATGCGAATAGCCAATTGTTGTAACTCTGGTCCATTTGATCCAAAATCCTCCCACCACAAAGCCGCCCCAACCCGAGTCCGATCCTTCTGTGCATCGGGGCAACCATACATGCCACGAAAAGATCTATACTCTCCAAGTGAGTCTCTTATTTTGCGCCCTGCACTAGGCTCTGGCGCCAATCTCTCTAAGATAATCCGCCAACCACTATTCAACTCTCGATCATTTTCTTGACCCTTGCCTTGAAAGTCGGGGTCCAAAATGTATGCTGCTGCATGCAAAGGAGAATGATATGCATTCCATCTTTTGACACAAAGATCTTGAACCATCTCATACTTGCTCTTGAGAGTGTCCTCCTCATCCTCGTCATCATGATCAAATTGCTCTTGCTCTTTAATGAGATCTTCCAATTTCTCAATCATCCAGTCCACGGCCTCATACACTTTCCCAATGCATGGCTTCATCATGCCATCCACAAGCCTCAACAAATGCATTATGGGCTGCACCATTGCATCAATGCGACGCACATGCTCCCAAAACTCAAGATCTTCAGCATCATCTTTGCATTTCCACCCTCCAGTAGTAGAGGCTAACGGAGATGTAGTGAACTCATCACTAATGAAAACCTGCCTCAATGCGGCACTACATGTACTTAGCCGGCCCAACATCGGCAGAAAGTTATATGCAAACCGTGTCTCCGAATACTTCAAGAGCTGCTTGCTTGATTTCTTATGAAACTCATGTAGTAAGAATTGATGATTCAACACAAAAGTGACCATGTGACTTGCCCTCTCAATGATGGGCGCAATCCAAGGCAACTTCCCTATATCCTTCAACAAATTATTGAGGCAATGTGCCATGCAAAATGACACCGTCACATGTGGATACATCCCTTCAACAATGGCACGTGCTTCCCTGTTGGCGGCCTCGCCATCCACAACAAATCCCATAACAAGGTCACCACCAACAAACTCTATTGCCTCTGTCCACTCTGATGCAAGCACATCAGCACTCTTCCCAGTCCTTGATGCATCATGCGATGAAACGAAATACATCTCTCCTCGAGAATAGGCCACTACCCCATGGATAGACCTCTTTCGTGTATCGCTCCATCCATCAGCGATGAGAGACACTCCATTCTTTTTCCCCACATGCTTTGTGTTCTCTGCAGCTTGCTCTACAACATGCCTCTCTTTCTCAAGAAGAGTGGTACGCAAGGTCTCTGAGGATGGGGGAGTGTAAGATGGACCATACTTGCCATAACCTTGAAGTACTCAGATCTGGCAGCATTGAAGGCAATATGATCATGAAAAAAGAAGCGAGCCACTGCCGTATCAACATCCTCCTTTCTCTTGGGATCCCATTGCTCTGTCGACGTGTAGGAACTGTGGATAGCATGCTAAAGGACGCATGTGGTGTGGAGGATGTATGGCTAGCTGATGTTGATGCAGAAGCTCTAGAGGCTCTACTACATGCCTCGGATACAGGTGGCCTCACAAATGCTACGGGGTCAATTGCCACAGGACGTGCTGCCCTCCTTGCTTTAAAGAGAGACGCTTGTGCTGCAGCCCGCTCTAAGAGCTCTCTCCTCTTCTCTTGGCTTACATTTGGGCAAAACTGCACCTCATGCCCGGACTCATGGAGAAGGTGAGCTCTCACCTTGTTTGCCCCACTTGTTCGTGTGTATGGGCATAACTTGCAGCACCATTGAATTGAACCTCCCCCGCTTCCTGGTCTCTGGGCAGTCACCTCTTCCCACCAAGACCAATTTGAACCCTTGCTCCCAACATGGGTTGTTCCTCCTCGCGAGGAAGAGGCCATTGTGATTGAACTTTGAGCTTTGAAGGCTAGCCACTGATGGCACTGGGGCTTGGGGCCTGGAGGCTGGGCAGCTTAGATGGAGACTGGACTCTGGGATAGTGGGCTTTCACTGTCACAAACCCCTATATTCTAGGGACATGCGGATGCGTGTCAGGCCTAGAAACATGCGGATGCATGTATGTATTATACTTGGGTATGCGTATGGATCATATGAGTGGATGCATATGAGTCCAAGGACATGGCAGGACATTTGTGGACTTTTGGGCGGTGCTCGTGTGGATTCCGGCCATGCACACATGGTGTGTTATGATGGCAGGCGGAATATTTTCAAGTACAAGAATGATGATAGGTGGTTCTCCAAGTTTACATGTGCACAATGCATAAATGATGCATGCCATAACTTTATTTTACTTTGTGTGACATTGTCTTGCTGCCTGGACAATGCTTGTTATTTTGGCTTGTGAAGTCCGAGGGACCGGGGACGCCCGGGCACCTTGTGGACACGTGTGTGCACTCCTGTTTGGGCCTAAAACTGTGGGCTTATGGGTTTTGCAGGTGGTAAGTGCGTCCACACTCAATTTACAGCTTACTTCATTTACTACTAAGGTTTATTGGTTTGCAGGTCCACACTCATTAATAAGTGGCCGAACAACTTATAATGCGTTCGCATTTGGTTGGACCAAAATTAATGAAGTCCGGACAGCTTATGGCCATTTCCCATTTGGTTGGACCTAAACTTATAGAAACAGGACAAATGGAGCACTATGGGCTGGACACCTACCTGGACACCTTATGGGGACACATGTCAGCCAGCATGTGTACCCACCAGGCCCCCGAGGTGGCACCTGAAATAGGCGCCTCCCTCAAGAGGCCCTTTTGGGCTGTTTTATTCATTATTCAACACATTGGAGAGCTGGTTGGAGCTTTGGGAGTTGCTACAGGGCTGGTTGCTTGCTTCCTGGACTCACACAAGCTTGGATATCGATCCCCACACTCTTCTAAAGGGCTGGTTGGTAAATTTCAGACCTGCAATTTCTGGTTATTGCGAGTTTTGGGCTGGTTACAGGTGTCCAAAGTCAACTTGGACAGTACAGGACAGCTCTAGGGACCTCCACAGGGCTGTAGGACCCCTTACAGTTGGATTTCTCGCGATAGAAAGTTGCTGTTTTGGACTGGTTATTGCACAAAACAGGCCGGACAGCAATGGAATATGTGAGCATGGATGTGTCTCAAGGATTCGTGGTATAACAGGTGCTTAGGGCAAGCATTGGGGACACTTGCTCGCGGAGAACACAGGTTTCTGAATCAGTTTCTCGCGTGGAAACAGGGCCTAAAGATCCATTTACATCTTGTGCAGGGCGGAGTACCTGTGAGGATTGTGATACTCTTGTGCAGGGCGGATGTACCTGTGAAGAGGCTTGTGCAGGGCGGATGTACCTGTGTGTAGAGCGATGTACCTACAGATTCTCTTGTTTGAAATGTATTCATTCATGATGTATTTGGAAGAATCAGGTGCAGGCTGGTGGTGAATCCCCAGGCACCCGTAATCTTGTACTTTGCAGACTCTTTTGGTAATATAACCTAAAGGGGGGGGGTCAGCCTATCATCGGCCCCTATATGTGGTGTACTGTCATTTTCAGCTTTGTGGTTGTAATGCTCAAGTGTTAAGTGCTCAGAATCTTGTTCACATTTATACGATTCCAATACACACGTCCGCCTCCCGTTACATTGGTATCAGAGCTCAGTTTTTTTCCTCATTGGAAAACGGTCTGAGGCTTGGAATCATAACTGGTGACCTGATTTGAGTGTCATGGACAGCCACATTTCTGATAGTGTGGAGAACACACAGGACCGTGAATTTCATGGTACAAGGGATGCAAGAGATGCTGCAGGCAATGATGTCTATGGAGATGCAGGTACTCATGACACTATGCATTCTGATTTGGAATCTTTGAGGCGTCAAGTGCGACGCTATAGGGCTGAAACCGAAGAGCTTAGGTCATTGAAAAATGACCCGGATGTACAAAGGGTGTTGGCTGCGAAGGCAAAGGCTTCGGTCCATGAAGTCACTTTTGAAGCAATTGCAAAGGAAATGGATGTTGAGAAACCCCGAGACCTTGTACTTGCATACCTAATGGTTAAGAGTGATGTATACACCGAAGCAGATGGTAGATTGGCTTTCAAGAAGCCACCCCTCATGGTTGCCCGTGGTGGTGCACATGATGCACAACAAGCAGGAAGAGCACAGCAAGTGCCAAATGCTGAAAGGACAAGAGTCCCTGGTGCTAGGCTTGATGTAGGTCAAGAGAAGAGTAAGGATGAGGGATCCTCTACTCATTCCCGCTTTGCTCCAAGAAGACATATCCGTTCTCGTGTTGAACTTTCCACTCATTCGGAGAGTGTGGCTCAAGAGAGAACGAAGAGGGATCGTGAATCTTCATCGCGGCATCATCACCATGGAGATGATCAGGATGTACATAGGGATGCATATAGAAGGAAGAAGCCTCGAGAGTTCAAGTCCGGTGACAAGGATGTAAAGTTTGAAAACTTTCAGGGATGGATGGACTCTACCAAAGCACTTGCTTTCATTAGACAGTTTGAGATAGCTTTTTGCAATGAAGACTTTTCGGAAAAGTCTATGCTCAGGCATGTGGGAATGCATCTCAAGGATACGGCAAGTGATTGGTGGCTTGCAAAATAACTTGATGGAAGTGCTGCCCCAACTTGGTCTTCTTTCAAAATTCAGTTTTATGATCAATTCTTACCACCAAACTTTGCAAAGGATGTACGCAAGGAGTGGGATTGGTTGTCCCAAGATGAGGGAGAGTCCGTTGCTTCATACATAGCAAAGTTTTGGAAAGTCCTTCTCAAGGTTACTCCCTTCATGAAGATTGGAGAGGACGAGAAGAAGAGAAAGTTTGAATCGGGGCTCCATCACATCATCCAACAAAGCTTGGGAGTGTACCCAAATAAGACCATACAAGAGCTTATACACTCAGCCATGATTGCGGAGAACTTGCACATGAAAGCACCCACAAATAAGCCATTTGCAGGTCAAAACAAGAGCAAATTCAGGGCTGGTTATGACCAGAAAAAGGGTGGACAGCTACCTAAGAATGCTCCCAAAGATGGCCGAGATGCAAAGGATGACTCCGAAAAGAAGCCGGGGGGTAAACGCCACAATTTTGGGCTCTCAAAACAGCAATTGGAAGAGTACAGGAAAGCTGGAAAATGCTTTAAGTGTGGCGGTAAAGATCATATATATCTTAAATGCCCACAGAATCCTAAGAATGCTGAGCCTAATGTGGAAAAGCCTCTTGTGAATGTTGTGCCCGATGTGCAGGGTAATACAGGGCATGAGCCCAAGAGTAGAGTCATATGCAAGGCTTGGGGCAAATTGAAGGATCAGCCCGCTTTGTTTCTTTTTGATGATGCTTCCACAGATAACTTTATATCCGTACAGATGGCTGCCGCCATAGGTCTCAATGTGGAAGACATGGGAATGCAAATGAATGCAGATGCCGCCTTTGAGGGCAAACAGGTTGATGTAACTCCGGTCATTGGTAAGCTCCGTGTACATATACAAGACTACCTCGACCATGAGAGCTTTTTAGTGGCTCCTCTTATAGGTTGTGATGTTTTGTTGGGGATGCCCTGGCATCACCGTTTAGAGCCTATTAAGGCTTACAAAGAGAAGAAAATCAGCTTTGTACATAGAGGCCGTGAGCACTCTATAGATGCTGGTACTACTGGAAGTACCATACCTCTTGTAAGCCATGTACAAATTAATAAGGCAATAAAGAAATCAGCTTGTTCTTACTTGGTTTTTATACGTGATACCATTGAACATTCTAGTGTTGATGTTAGTACATTAGATCAAGACAAGCTTAACTTTTTGAATGAGTTCAAAGATTGTTTTGTGAATGCTTTGCCAGCAAGGTTGCCACCCGAGAGGCCGGAAGATCATTGCATAGATCTAATTCCCGGTAGCTCTCCACCTAATAGGCCACCATACAGGGTGAGTGCTAGTCAACAAGAAGAGATTATGGCACAGGTGAATGAACTTTTGGAAAAGGGTTTGATTCGGCCTAGTTCCTCGCCATATTGCTCGCCGGTACTTCTTGTTCAAAAGAAGGATGGTACTTACGGGATGTGTTGATTACCGTGCCCTCAATAAGATAACCATCAAGAATCGGTTTCCGATTCCGCGCATTGATGACATCTTGGACAAGCTTGAAGGTTCGGCATGTTTCAGCCGAATAGACCTCAAGAGTGGGTATCATCAAGTGAGAGTGGCACCTCAAGATGTACACAAGACTGCATTTAGGACAGCCTTTGGTCTTTATGAGTTTTGGTGGTGCCTTTTGGCCTTACAAATGCACCCGCTACCTTCAACAGGATGATGGACAGGGTGTTCAGAAAGCATAGAAAGCTCACGGGTATATTCTTTGATGACATTATTGTATTCTCAAAGAATGAAGCCCAACATCGTGAGCACCTGGCTATTGTGTTTAAAGAGCTTAAGGAAAATCAGCTCTACATAAAATGCAAAAAGGAGTGAATTCTTCCTCCCAGAGATTCACTATCTTGGTCACATTGTATCAAAGTATGGTGTGCGCATGGATCCCGCAAAGATACAAGCCATGCAAGAATGGCCAGAGTTGAAATCAGTCCATGAAGTGAGGAGCTTCCTTTGTTTATGTGCTTACTACAGGAGGTTCGTCAAGCATTTTGCTTTCGTTGCCGCTCCGTTACATGAGTTAACGAAGAAGAAAGCAATCTTTAAATGGACACAAGAAGAGAGAGATGCCTTTCAAAAGTTGAAGAGTGCAATCATCTCGGGACCGGTACTCATTATTCCGGATTTGCACAAACCTTTTGTGGTGGAATGTGATGCATGTGGGGACTGCATAGGGGCTGTTTTGAACCAAGAAGGACATGCCATTGCCTATGAGAGCAGACGCTTGCAACATGCAGAGCTTTACTTACAAGTTTATGAGAAGGAGTTGTTGGCTGTAATTCATGTCCTTACTATTTGGAAACACTATCTTTTAGGCGCTGATTTTATGGTCAAAACTGATCATCAAAGTTTGAGATACTTTTTGACTCAAAGTAAGTTCTCAGAGAAGCATATGAGATGGGCAAATTTCCTCTCAATGTTTCATTTTCAGATTTTACACACTCCAGGGAAAAAGAATGTGGTGGCAGATGCCTTATCTAGACGACCACAGGTTCATGCTATTACAGTTGCATACCATGAGGACTTATCGGATATGCGTAATACTTATCATATGGATGAGGATTTTGCACATGTATGGGCTGATTTGCAAGAGGGTATTGCTGTCCCATCTTATGTCATAAGAGATGGATATCTCATGATGCAAAATCGTATGTGTGTGGTAAAGAACCTTCGCCATAAGGTTATGGATGAGTGCCATGCTCCTTCATATGCAGGTCATAGAGGCATTTTGGCCACAGCACAAGCTTTGGAGAGGTATTTCTTTTGGCCAGATATTCGCAATTGAAGCATATGTACGTGAATGTATGGTATGTCAAAAGGTCAAGTTTGACTGACATAAAGCACCTGGATTGCTTCAGCCTTTGCCTATACCAAAAGAACCATGGGAAAGCATTGCTATGGATTTCATTATGGATTTGCCAAGGACGCCACAGGGAAATGATGCTATTTGGACCATCATTGACAGGTTTAGCAAGCAGGCACATGTCATTCCCGTGCGCAAGACAATAAAGCCAGATCATATGGCTAGGATGTTTTTGGCACAGATATTCAAACACCATGGCATGCCTAAATCTATTGTGGGGGATAGAGATCCTAGAACCACAAGCTTATTTTGGCGCGCATTGTTTGACAATATGGGTACAAAGCTGAACTTCTCATCAGCTAACCATCCACAGACAGATGGGCAAAGTGAAATAGCAAATTCAGCCGTCCTCCACTTGTTGAAATCTTATGTATCCGACCGCAAATCGGATTGGGAGAAGTATTTATCACTTGTGGAGTTTGCCTACAACAATACGGTACTACCACCCATCCTTCGTACAAAGGATGAGATTTTTGCAGCAGATGAGTATGTCAAAGACTTGGATATTGCATTTGCACAGGTACGGACAGCCATAGAGAGGTCTTAAACCAAGAATAAAAAGGCAGCTGATAAGCATAGAAGGGATGTACAATTCAAACAAGGTGATTGGGTCTTGCTGAAATTTGAAAAGGCACGCCTTCGGAAGAGGCCAGGGAAAGAGGGAAAGTACCCTAAGCTTTCCAACAGGTACTATGGACCTTTTCAGATCTTGGAGAAGATCAATGATGTTGCATTTCGGCTTGTACTCCCAGATCATTGGAACATGCATAATGCTTTTCATGTGAGCCTATTGAGGCCTTATGTGGGACCGACACCGTTTGAGCCGGTTTTGGAAGACCAACCCGAGGTGGATGAGCTGGAAGAGATTCTTCAATCTGAACAGATTGTTTTTCACAAGGAACGAAAGCTTGCGGGAGGCAAACTTGTTCGTAGGTACCTTGTGAAGTTCAAGAATTATTCAGCTTTGGATGCGAAATGGATGGATGAGGCCTACTTCCAGGATTACCCAGATCTTTTGAAGGCCTATCTGGAGGCTTTTCAGTTGCGGTCAACTGATTAGAAGCCGGGGGGATGTCACAAACCCCTATATTCTAGGGACATGCCGATGCGTGTCAGGCCTAGAAACATGCGGATGCATGTATGTATTATACTTGGGCATGTGTATGGATCATATGAGTGGATGCATATGAGTCCCAAGGACATGGCAGGACATTTGTGGACTTTTGGGCGGTGCCCGTGTGGATTCCGGCCATGCACACATGGTGTGTTATGATGGCAGGCGGAATATTTTCAAGTACAAGAATGATGATAGGTGGTTCTCCAAGTTTACATGTGCACAATGCATAAATGATGCATGCCATAACTTTATTTTACTTTGTGTGACATTGTCTTGCTGCCTGGACAATGCTTGTTATTTTGGCTTGTGAAGTCCGAGGGACCGGGGACGCCCGGGCACCTTGTGGACACGTGTGTGCACTCCTGTTTGGGCCTAAAACTGTGGGCTTATGGGTTTTGCAGGTGGTAAGTGCGTCCACACTCAATTTACAGCTTACTTCATTTACTACTAAGGTTTATTGGTTTGCAGGTCCACACTCATTAATAAGTGGCCGGACAACTTATAATGCGTTCGCATTTGGTTGGACCAAAATTAATGAAGTCCGGACAGCTTATGCCCATTTCCCATTTGGTTGGACCTAAACTTATAGAAACAGGACAAATGGAGCACTATGGGCTGGACACCTACCTGGACACCTTATCGGGACACATGTCAGCCAGCATGTGTACCCACCAGGCCCTGAGGTGGCACCTGAAATAGGCGCCTCCCTCAAGAGGCCCTTTTGGGCTGTTTTATTCATTATTCAACACATTGGAGAGCTGGTTGGAGCTTTGGGAGTTGCTACAGGGCTGGTTGCTTGCTTCCCGGACTCACACAAGCTTGGATATCGATCCCCACACTCTTCTAAAGGGCTGGTTGGTAAATTTCAGACCTGCAATTTCTGGTTATTGCGAGTTTTGGGCTGGTTACAGGTGTCCAAAGTCAACTTGGACAGTACAGGACAGCTCTAGGGACCTCCACAGGGTTGTAGGACCCCTTACAGTTGGATTTCTCGCGATAGAAAGTTGCTGTTTTGGATTGGTTATTGCACAAAATAGGCCGGACAGCAATGGAATATGTGAGCATGGATGTGTCTCAAGGATTCGTGGTATAACAGGTGCTTAGGGCAAGCATTGGGGACACTTGCTCGCGGAGAACACAGGTTTCTGGATCAGTTTCTCGCGTGGAAACAGGGCCTAAAGATCCATTTACATCCTGTGCAGGGCGGAGTACCTGTTGAAAAGATGCAGGGGGGAAGAGAGCTTGAGCTCTTGCAAGCACACACACACACTCACAAAACCCTAATAGAGAACACACAAGGTGAGAGGCTGAAAATCTTCTTCTTCTCTACTCAACACTCAACACACCATATACAAGAATAAGAGTACACATAATATGAAAGGTACTCAACCAATACATACACGGGTTCTCTATAGTGTGAACCCGACTAAATGAGCTGGCGCTATAACTATGCCAGTCTCTAGAATGGCTGTCACACAGCCTGTCATCCCACTGGCCGCATATCACCCAAGATCTCACCAACCATGCCAGTGGTGTAAGTGTGGGGCCTTTCCCCCAGGCGGGTCATCAGTGGTCACCGCCTCACTAGACGAGCTCGATATCTCAACACTCCCCCTCGAGCTCAACTCCATCTCATGTACACCAAGCGAAGCCCTGAATTTGCGGAGCTTCTCTGTACCCAATGCTTTGGTGAAGATGTCAGCTACCTGATCCTCTGTGCTGACATAAACAAGGTCAAGATCTCCTGCCAAGACCTTCTCTCTGACGAAGTGGTAGTGGACCTCTATGTGCTTCGTACGAGCATGAAAGACTGGGTTCCTGGCCAACTGTATACTGCTAATGTTGTCACAGAAAATGACAACTTGTCTATCCACTGATAGACCCAAATCTGCAAGTAGCTTTCTCAACCAAGCTACCTCACGTGCTGCCATAGCAGCTCCTCTGTACTCGGCCTCTGTACTCGATAGAGCAACCGTAGGCTGCTTCTTGCTGCTCCAAGTCACAGCAGCACTCCCCAAAGAAAACATGAATCCACTGGTAGATCTTCTATCTGAGATACTACCAGCCCAATCAGCATCTGTGTACCCATGTACACATATCTCTGTCCCAGTCTCATAGAATAGTCCACAATGCAAAGTAGACCTCACATACCTCAGTATGCGTCTCACTGCATCCAAATGCGGTTTCCGTGGAACCTGCATAAACTGACTCACCAACCCAACAGCATAGCTCAAATCTGGTCTGGTGATCGTCATGTAGATCAAACTTCCTACTATGTGCCTATACATAGTAGGATCCTCCAAGATCTCTCTTGAATTTGCACTCAACTTGCCATTCTGATCCAATGGCACAGAAATAGGCTTACAGCCTGTCATACCATACTTGGACAACATGTCCAAGCCATACTGTCTCTGCAGTAATCCAATACCATGTGGTGACCTAATCACCTCAATGCCCAAGAAATATCTGAGCTCCCCCAGATCCTTCATCTCAAACTTCTGTCTTAGCAAGATCTTTACATCAAAGATCTCTGCATCATGGTCCCCCGTAATGATCAAGTCATCTACATAGATGACAACAAGCACAACTCCTCTATCACCATGTCTCACATACAATGAGAAATCTGCATTGGCTACATGAAAGCCAATAGTGACAAGATATTCAGAAATCTTGTCAGACCATGCTCTTGGTGCTTGCTTTAAGCCATACAAGGCTTTCTTCAACCTGCAAACATGCTCGGGGTGACTCACATCCTCATAACCAGGTGGCTGCAACATATACACCTCCTCTTGCAAATCCCCATGCAAGAATGCATTCTTTACATCCATCTGATGTAAAGACCATTGCTTTGACGCAGCCACTGCTATCACAACTCTCACCGTTGCCATCTTGGCAACTGGGCTGAAAGTTTCCTCATAATCAATCCCATATGTCTGCGCATATCCTTTGGCTACCAATCTAGCCTTGTACCTGTTTATGCTTCCATCACTGTTATGTTTAACTTTGTACACCCACTTGCATCCAATGGCTTTCTTGCCTTCAGGCAATTGCACTAAATCCCAAGTCTCATTTCCATATAGTGCATCCATCTCCTCGTCCATAGCTTTCTCCCAACACACATTTCCAACAGCCTCATCAATGCATGTGGGCTCAACAACCTGCACAACCTTTGCCATATATGCATAGTGATGTGCCACATAACCATCATAGGTAAATCTCTGCACAGGATTTCTCACTCTCCCAGATCTTCGCAGCTTCTCATTCATGGCTTCCATAGCCTTCTTTACACCAGGTGTTCTCATAGCTGGGATCCCAAGCTCCTCATCAAGGCTCATATGTGAGCCACTAGACTCTCCATCAACATGAGAATGCCCTGCAGAAATGTCAGGCATACCAAGGGGCTCAACCACTTTCTCTTTTCCTTTATGTGATGTACTAATCACATTTGCAGGACTGGTATTATGACGCAGCCTGCCACTCCATGGTCTATCAACAGACCCACTAGATGAGGACTCTCCTGGTCCACTCAAAGACTGTGATTGCTGACCTGCATTCTGTGCAACCACACTTCCACTCACATCAGCCCCAACAGCTTCTTTTTCAGCAGCATACCAGCTGCTCATCTCATCAAAGACAACATCCCTGCTTACCCTCAACTCACGTGTAGCAGGGTTATAACACCTGTATCCCTTTTGCTCAAGGGAGTATCCAATAAACACACATTTTTCAGCTTTTGGATCCAGCTTAGTTCTCCGCTCATCTGGCACATGCACATATGCAATGCATCCAAAAACTTTCAGATGAGACAAATCTGGTTTTCTGCCAGTAAACTTCTCCTCTGGAGTTACATCATGTATGGCTGCAGTTGGAGTCCTGTTCATGATGTATACTGCTGTAGAAACAGTCTCAGCCAATAGCAATGCGGCATATTCTTCTCTTCCATCAATGCTCGCACAATCTCAGCAATGTGCATGTTTTTCCGCTCAGCAACTCCATTTTGCTGCGGAGTGTATCTGCATGTAAACTGTCTCCGAATACCATTCTTCTTCAAAAATTCAGAGAACTCATTGGAGAAGTACTCTCCCCCTCCATCTGACCTTAGGCACTTTACATATTTCCCTGTTTGCTTTTCAACCAAAACTCTGAAATTCTGAAAGTGAGTGAACACTTCACTCTTCTCCTTCATGAAATATACCCACACTTTCCTTGTGTGGTCATCAATGAAAGTCACATAGTACCTGCAGCCTCCCATAGATATGGTCTTCGTAGGACCCCATACATCTGAATGCACAACATCTAGTGCATTTCTGCTCACATATCTGTTACGTGGAAACACATGCTTTGTTTGCTTCCCAAATTGGCATGCTTCACATATTTTCTGCATACCTTCCACTTTAAATTTTGGCAGCCCTGTCACAATTCCTTTTGTCTGCATAGACTTCAATCTCTGCACATTTACATGTCCAATTCTTTTATGCCATATGTCTGTGTCTGCAACAACTCCTGAACCATTTGCAAACATCGCAGCACTCATTTCAGGCATGTCTACATTCAATGTAAACATTCTGCCCACTCTGTTGCCTTTTGCAACCAACTTGCACTTGTCTTTAAAATCTTCAACATAACACCCATCAGGGTTAAACCGAACCTGCAAATCCTGCTCAATCATCTGGCCAACTGAAACCAGATTCTTTGTTATGTTCGGTACATGAAGTACATCTGCAAGGTACTTCACTTTGCCATCCTGCATAGACAATGGCACATCTCCAACGTGGGCAATTGGATGAGCAGTGTCATCCCCTGTTTCCACAAAACCTGGTCTTTCCGGGTTTTTCATCTCCTTGAACCACTCCCCATGACTCGTCATGTGGTTCGAAGCGCCTGAATCCACATACCATACATTATCTTTTTGTGCTGCATCAACATTTTCAGACATGGCATTCACGACATGCTGCATAACAAACAACCTTTCATTATCCTCATTATTTCTGCTTGAGGAGGATGCATAGTTGTTTTGCTGCACTTTTCCATTTTGCATGTCAGCCTGCTTCTTATAACATTCTGACTGCACACGTCCAGGCTTACCACAATAATAGCATTCACGTGCATCATTATATTGCCTTTGCCAATTTCCACGGCCTCTTTGACTCCCCCTGCCTCTGAATTTGCCTCTTCCACCTGCGTGTTGTTGTTGTTGTTGATTCTGGGACTGTTGTTGCTGCTGCTGCCGCTGGCCATAATTCTGATTACCTGTTCTGCCACCTCCTTGACCGCGTCCACGGCCTCCTCTACCTCGTCCTCTTCCTGAACTCGTGTAGAAGACCTGTTGCTCTGAACTGTTTTTGCTTTGTGAAGACTGTTGGTTTTCACCCAAGTTCTTCTCTTCGATAATCAGCATAGACACCAAATCTGTAAAGTTGGGAATGTTTTCCCGAGTCTGAATAGACGTCTTAAACGCCTTGTATTGTGGCCCGAGACCACGTAGACAGACTTCCACCTTGTCATCATCATCTACTGACACACCAATAGATGCAAGGGATTCCACAATACCCTTTATCTTCAGCGCATAGTCATTCACAGACATGCTCTTTTTCTCCACAGTATGAAGTTCATTCTTCAACTGTATCTTGTGTGCCTTGGTATTTGTTTCATAAAGCTTTACCAAGGTGTCCCACGCCTCCTTGGGGGACTTGGCATCCTGAATGTGCCCAATCATGGTGTCCTGTATACTAATGGAAAGCCAATACATAACCTTCCTGGCTCCTTGGTTCCAGTCTTTAAACTCTTTCACATCTGCAGCAGTCGGATTTATATCCGGTATCTCCGGTGCCTCTTCATGCTCACCTTCTATGTAGTCCCAATAGCCTTTTCCCATCAGGAAATTCGTCAACCTGAACCTCCAAGCATGGAAGTTATTCTTATCCAGCTTCTCAGCCACAATCTGTGTTATGCCATCATTAGACATCTTGCCAAACACACAATTTTACCAGAAACTGCACTCTGGTTTTTCTTGCACAAATGCTGTATTTTCTGCAGCGGTACTGTAGTACTCTCAAATGGCACAACGAGTGACTTCAATGTGCATACATACACCCAATGGCAACTGTAGACCTCTTTGCAGTACCCACAGTGTCTGCACAGTCAATCTGTCTTCCTGCAGTTCTTAAAACAGAGTTCTGTAGAGAATCGATGACTTACCCGCAGTGCTCGAAATCGCCTGCTTTCTGAAAAACAGAGGTCCAGACGCGCCCGAAACGCGTTTTCGGCCCGAAAAATGTAGTCCGTAGGACTGTATAGTAGCCCAATAGCTTTACTCCCGCGAAGAAAGCTCCTCAATCAGAGATCGTTGCCGGTGCCTCCCGTAGAGCTCCCGACAAGGGTGTAGTCACCAACACAAATAGGGAAGAGTAGTTGAAGCTCTTACCCTCGTACCGCTTCCTGTGGTTCTCTTGCTTGCAGCTCAGCCCTTAGCACGAACCAGGCTCTGATACCATGAAAAGATGCAGGGGGGAAGAGAGCTTGAGCTCTTGCAAGCACACACACACACTCACAAAACCCTAATAGAGAACACACAAGGTGAGAGGCTGAAAATCTTCTTCTTCTCTACTCAACACTCAACACACCATATACAAGAATAAGAGTACACGTAATATGAAAGGTACTCAACCAATACATACACGGGTTCTCTATAGTGTGAACCCGACTAAATGAGCTGGCGCTATAACTATGCCAGTCTCTAGAATGGCTGTCACATAGCCTGTCATCCCACTGGCCGCATATCACCCAAGATCTCACCAACCATGCCAGTGGTGTAAGTGTGGGGCCTATCCCCCAGGCGGGTCATCAGTGGCCACCGCCTCACTAGACGAGCTCGATATCTCAACACCTGTGAGGATTGTGATACTCTTGTGCAGGGCGGATGTACCTGTGAAGAGGCTTGTGCAGGGCGGATGTACCTGTGTGTAGGGCGGATGTACCTACAGATTCTCTTGTTTGAAATGTATTCATTCATGATGTATTTGGAAGAATCAGGTGCAGGCTGGTGGTGAATCCCCAGGCACCCGTAATCTTGTACTTTGCAGACTCTTTTGGTAATATAACCTAAAGGGAGGGGGTCAGCCTATCATCGGCCCCTTTATGTGGTGTACTGTCATTTTCAGCTTTGTGGTTGTAATGCTCAAGTGTTAAGTGCTCAGAATCTTGTTCACATTTATACGATTCCAATACACGCGTCCGCCTCCCGTTACAGTCACCTGTGGCAAGAACTTGTGCTGCAGCCTGCTGTGCAGTCATTGCACACCGTAGAGCAGAGATGGAGGAGAAGTTGAGAGCGAGTGTGCACATTAAACAGGTGGTAGCAGAGACAGAGGAACATGGAAAGCGCACAATAGCACAGACTTGGATGGAGGAGAGTAGCGATGGAAGAGCAGAGAAGTAGGAGAGCAAGACTGCAAGTGCACATGTGACAGGTCACATCAGAGACGGAGGGAGTCTGGACTCTGGAGAGCACTCGATCGCACACAACAGAGACAAAGGAGAGCAGAGATCACTCGACGCTTGCATGACTGGGCCTTCTTTTTTACAAAAAAAAAAACATAAAATGAGGCGCCCGTTCATTTTTTTCCCTTCCCGTCCCCATCCAGCCGTCCCACATGTTTAGGGCGTCCCTTGATAGGGGACGGCTATCCCCTGGTGAGGGACGGGACATGGGACGTCTCCCCTGTAGAGGGACGCGTCCCTGTGTGAAAGGTAGGCCGGGACAGCGTTCCCCCATCCCCAAGGCCTGGGACGGGCGTCCCCTGTGACTATGCTCTTTGCAAGTCTTGCTTTCTCAAATTTAAGCAATACCCAATCATTCTCTTTAACATCCAATTGCCTTCTATGCTTGTCGGCAGTCTTTTTATGCTTGTCTTGTGACCTTGCAATGGCTGTCCGCACCTGAGCAAAAGCAATATCCAAGTCTCTTACATACTCATTAGCCTGCAAATATCTCATCCATTGTGCGAAGGATGGGTGGCAAAACCACCTTACCATAAACAATCTCAAACGGGGCCTTTCCCGTAGATGCATGCACCGTGTTGTTGTATGCAAATTCTACAAGTGGTAAGTACTTCTCCCAAGAAGACTTCTAATCCGCCACATAACATTTCAAGAGATCCAACACGGCTGAATTTGCAGCCTCACTTTGCCCATCCGTTTGAGGGTGATAAGCTGATGAGAAGTCCAATTTGGTGCCCATATTATCAAATAAGGCCCGCCAAAAGAGACTTGTAGTCTTGGGATCTCTATCCCCCACAATGGACTTCGGCATTCCATGATGCTTGAACACTTGTGCAAGATATATTTTAACCATATGCTCAGCTTTGATGGTCTTTTTGACTGGCAAGAAATGAGCTTGCTTGCTAAACCTGTCCACAATTGTCCAAATTGCATGATTACCCTGTTGGGTCCGTGGCAAGTCCATAATGAAATCCATTGTAATACTTTCCCATGGTTGCGTGGGAATAGGCAATGGATGAAGCAAACCTGGTGCCTTTTGCCCATCAAATATCACCTTTTGACAGGTGATACATGCACATACATGTGCCTCTATGTCCTTCCGCACGCCTGGCCAAAAGAAATACCGCTCAACCATGTGCGTAGTAGGCATTATGCCTTTATGACCAGCATATGGAGGAGCATGGCACTCATCTAAAACCTTTTGCCTCATGTCAGACACCACACATAGGCAATTATCTTACCGCTCAATCGTGTGCGTAGTAGGCATTATGTCTCTATGACCAGCATATGGAGGAGCATGGTACTCATCCAAAACCTTTTGCCTTATGTCAGACACCACACATAGGCAATTATCTTTCATGTGATAACCTTCTTTGATCATATATGAGGCATGTGCATGACTAGCCATCGAATCAGCCCAAATAGTGGCAAAATCAGCATCCGTATGATACAAATCACACATGGCAGACAAGTTCCCATGAGAGACAACTGAGATAGCTGCTACATACCGCTTTCGTGGCAATGCATCGGCCACTACATTCTTCTTTCGTGGGGTGTGCAAGATTTGAAAATGAAACATAGAGAGGAAATTGGCCATCCTGATATGCTTCTCTGGCAACTTAGTCTGGGTAAGAAAATACCTCAAACTCTGGTGATCTGTCTTCACAGTGAAATCAGTCCCAAGAAGGTAATGTTTCCAAATAGTAAGTGCATGATTACAGCCAAGAGCTCTTTTTCATAAATGCCAAGAGAAAGCTCTGCATCATGCAATCTACGGCTCTCGTAAGCCACGGCATGTCCCTCTTGATTAAGGACAGCTCCTATGCAATTTCCAGATGCATTACATTCCACACTAAAAGGCTCCGGAATGATCAACACTGTGGACCATGAGTAGTTGCATCTTTCCATTTGAGGAATGCATCTCTCTTTACATTAGTCCATTTGAATGTGGCCTTCTTCTTTGTCAAATCATGCAAAGTGCTGAATGAACCTGCGGTAGTAAGAGCATAATCCAAGAAAACTACAGATTTCATGCACTGAACTCAATTTGGCCCAATTCCGAATTGCATCAATTTTTGCAAGATCCATCCGCATTCCATCTTTGGACACATTATGCCCAAGATAATGTGTATCTCTGACAAGAAGAACTCACTCTTCTTTGCATTTATGAAGAGTTTATGCTTAGAGAGTTCTTAAAAAACAATGGCCAAATGAGCTCTATGCTCTTCTTCGGTCTTCGAGAAGACTAGGATGTCATCAAAAAAGACACTTGTAAATCTTCTGTGCCCACGGAATATGTGATCCATCATTCTATTGAATGTAGCCGAGGCATTCGTAAGACCAAAAGGCATAACAAGATACTCATAAAGCCCAAATGCTGTCTTGAAAGCAGTTTTGTGTACATCCTTAGGCACTACACGCACTTGATGATACCCAATCTTGAGATCAATTCGGCTATAGCATGCTGATCCATCCAACTTGTCAAGGATGTCGTCTATGCGTGGAATCGGAAACCGATTCTTGATGGTAAGCTTATTCAAAGCTCTATAATCCACACACATACGAAAGGATCCATCCTTCTTTTGAACCAAGAGGACGGGTGAACAATATGGGGAAGAGCTTGGCTGAACCAAATTCTTCTCAAGAAGATCATTCACCTGCTTCATGATCTCCTCTTTTTGGGATGCACTTACACGATAGGCTGGCCTATTAGGTGGTGAGCTACCCGGCACAAGATTAATGCGATGATCTTCCGGTCGTACGGGGGGCAACTCATTTGGTAACTCATCAGCAAAACAATCATTGTGCTCTTGCAAGAATTTCAGCCTATCGTTACTAAGAGTGTTTACATGTACATTATTTTCCTCATCATGATCTCGTACAAAAATCAAGTACGCAAAACACTCTTTTTCATTACTTTCTTAATTTGTACATGGTCTTGTAAGCCTTGCACGGATCAATACGTGTATGCCAAGGATTTCCAAGCAATTCATCACAGCCATTCAAAGGCGCTACAAGAAAATCCTCATGATCCACATAGCCTTGAATGTGTATGCGTAACCTGCCAGAAATAGGCATGACCTGCACTTCTATACCAACAAAGGCAGCCCTTGCTCAATTTGAGGACCCATGTCCTCCACTTCAATACCCAAAGCAGTCTCTGTGTGGATATGAAATTCTCAGATGCACAATCGTCAACCATGAACAAAGCAGGCTGATCCTTGAGCTGTCCCCAAGCTTTACATTCAACCCTGTCTTTGCTATCATGTGAAGTGTTGCCCTGCACATCCAGAACCATATGCACATTAGGCTTTAATGCATTTGCATTATCACGCTTCTTCTTGTTTGGGCATGCCTTTGCAATATGCTCGGTGCTACCACAAGTAAAGTATTTCCCCTCGCTCATATATTGCTTTTTCTGCTCCGAAGTGAGACCATAGTCTGTCAGTTTGAAGGGACGCTTCTTGGTAGTGTTTTTTTCAGTCTTTGGACCATTTTAGGTGGCTGTTCATTATTTTGCAGGTTTTGGACAGCCCTCTCTTTGCCTTGAAATGAGGGTTTAGCCTTATTGGATCGACTCAATTTGAGTTCCAATTGCTCGGTGGCAGTGGCGGCTGCGATTAATTGGTGTAAGGTGTGACCAGGATACATTTGTAGTCCCGCTTTGTACACGGGTTGCAATCCCGATTGAAACCTTCTCTTCCTTTCCGTCTCGGTGACATGCATAAATGGAGACACCTCCAAAAGTACTTTCCAAAACTTTTGTACATATGCATTCACTGATTCCCCCTCATAGACTAATGCATTTTCTTTATAAGTGTGTTCCCCTGCAATTCTCCCCCTTGCAAACCTGTCACAGAATACCTCAAGAGTGTACCTGATACCTCATGTTGGGACCCTCCTTAGAAGACCGCATGAGAGGGTACATGTGGCATTTTTTGCAGCATCCAAGCCTATTTGCTCAATGCCACATGGGTGCTCTCATTTTGCAGTGTTGGTATCTGACTGAGTGAAGGCTTATTTATGACTCTTTCAAAAAAATTTCATATGATGTACCTCAGTGGAATTTCAGTTTGAAGGCTATCTCAAGCAATTAAAATTTTGGACATTTTTATGTGTCTTTTTCTTGAACTATTTCTTGTCTCAAGTGAGCAATTTGTTTTTGGTGGATATCCAAATTCACAAAAACTTGCTATATAAAGATCTACATTATTATCAGGATGACATGATGGTAGATGCCGGGGAGGTTGGTGAAGAGGTGCTATGTGTTCGAGCATATGGACAAAGCTACTTGGCTCTTGGCATCAATATCAGGTATTTTTCATGCACTCATAGGTGTTTATTATGCTTTCTTAGTTATCTTATTTTTTCCTTGGTTGTGCCGTCCACCCCCGTCTTTGGGTACCGTTTATGATCTTTCTACATGGGCATGTCAGATATGCCTTGCTTTTGTGCTGCCTATGATTGGTATTGTTAATCACTGAGGTAGGGAGATCCCTCAAGTTTCTGAGACAGTCCCTTGTATGTCTGTGTGTAGTGCTTTTAGGCTGATTCTCATTGAACATTGTTGATCTGAATCATTAGAGTGAGTTTGTGCTTTGAGGTACCTTGTCTCATCTACAAGAAGATGCAATGAGCATGCCATTCTCCTTACTTGTTCTACCATGTATCAGGCAGGGACTCTGTTCTTTTATTGATAGTACTGACAAAGAGATGACTTGCTTATGGCACATGCAATCAGCTTGTGATGGCTACTCTTTGCTTAGCACAATCAGTTATTAAAACTAATGTACTTCAAGAGGAAGATGGATTATCACCAATAATCTTTACCATTACATGTTGACAAGTCTCACGTTTACAAGTCAGCTGCATAGAAGCTGGTCAAGCTGCTCAGGACATGCCTTTCTTCACGAGTACTATCAATTTTTATATGTATAAAGGCTGAACCTGCCACCTTGCGCCAGGCATGTCTGCCTGTGGGTTCCCTGCCTGCTGCCCAGGTGTCCAGGGTCTGACTTGCATGTGATGATCTGTGAGAAGACACTTGATCCCTGGGTAGCCCATCTCTGACAGAGGCCACCCGGTTTGGGGCAAGTGTGTCACACTATTCACAGGCTGGGATGAACACTGTTTGGTGCAAGGTGCTTGACACTATCCACATGCAGCCATGCTGCATGCCTATACATATACATGTTATCTATATGTATGTATGCGCGCATGCATGTACAGGATGTATTAATGTAGTATGTATGCATGTTCGCCTACCTCCCTGACTACATTCGTAGGCGAGCCAGTATTAAAACCTCACCAATAACTCAATATCTCAATTTTAGCCAAGTATTTTCTTTATTGCATGTGACAGTTACAGCTTGTCCTGTTTTCAGTAATAGTGTATCAACATGTGTCCTTGTTTAATCCTGGAGTCCATGTATAATTCTGTAGTGCGTGAATGGAATCTATATCATTGCTTCTAGGTAAATGGGACTTTCTTTTTCTTGAAATTCAGGTGATCAATGGTAGGTGAGGTTTTTTGATATTCATGTTTGTTGTGTCCGGCCAGGACTGGGAAATCTATATTGAGGTCTCACAGTACATCACTTGCACCAGCTATACTCGTGGAGACTGAGGATGCTTTGAACCAGGGACTGTTAAGTCCACTTGATGCTTTCATTTCTCTTCGTAATAAGAGTCTTCTGCAACTGTATTCATCCATTGGGACTTCATTAAACCTCAAGGTATATATCCTCCCCCCCCCCTCTCTCTCTACACACACACACAAGAAGAAGAAGAAGAAGAAGAAGATATATATTAACATCTTGCAAAAGACCCAACGGGTCTATGAGACAAAAGGTGTACAGTGTGTCCATGGAATCTCATCATGGAAAAAAAGGACAACGTAACAAAAAAAACTAACACTTATCCCTAGGAAAATGTAGATATGTATGGATAATCATCGTCATCCTCATCATGCAGGATCACCGTCCTCATCATTGTGGATACAAAGTGGGTGTAGAGGATAGGAGGGTGTGAGTGTGGAGAGGGAGCTATCCATCGATGTGTGGTAGGCCATAAAGGATGTGCGGCATTGCCGAGGGGGTGAGGAGGGCCCCTAGATCTGCAGGGCCGAGGAGAAGCTGGGACGAGGTAGTAGCTACAGATGCTCGGTGGTTTATTGTCTTCAAAAGACCACTTGGGGCTATGAGACCAAAAATGTGTTACAAAGTATCCTTGGGTTACAATGATCCTGTTAAATAACATCAATGAAAAAGAACCTAACACGAACATCAGTTGCATACAAGCAAGTAGTAGCTAACTGAGGAAGGGCCTGTACAACTAGAGAGATTGAGGCTCATGGGGTGGTGGAATCCTACCATTGCCATGGCTTGAAGGTTCATCATCTCTCTAGAGAGTTCACCCCCCCCACTCTCTCTCTCTCCCACCCGCCCTTGCTCAGGCCCCCAAGGCAGCAACATACCTACCTGCTGCTACTTGCCTCCCCACTTGCAGCTAGCCATCTATGGGGGCCACCAGCTGAGGAGCAAATTCAGTACTAGAAGGGGGACCCCTTCAGTCCAACATGGACAGCTCGCCGGGCAACAAGGACTAGAGGTGAGAAGGAGAGGAAATACAGCTCGATTTGGGCAAGCTCACAGATGATCGGCGACCCCCATATCAAAACATGCCTGACCACCATGAGAGAAGTATGCAAAATGCAGGATATTGACATTGAGCACCTACAAAAGAAGCTTGGGGAGAACAAGGCTAGTGATGACCTTGGGCATGAGTTGCATGCCTTCATGCAACTCATGGAGGCATGGAAGAGGAGATGGATAGATGGAAGGCAGACATGCAGGCATACATGGCAACTCAGCTAAGCAAGATGCAGGAGGAAATGGTCCAAATGTTGGACGCAAAAACCAGCCACCACACCTCACTAATCACGGAGCTTGAGGTCCAAGTCGCCACCCTTAGAGTGGAAAACGAGACCTTGAGGGCATGTACTCAATTCGAAGAAGGAGAGATTCAACTATCCCTCAATGATGAGCTGAATACACTTAGAGTGCAATTGAAGACCCTCCAAGAACAAGAGGAGAAGAAGGCAAACCAGGCAACCACATGGGCCGAGGTGATTAAGAAGACACAGAAACAAGTGGAAGAAGCAAGCAGCTGGATTGAGGTTGCCAAGAAGCAACGGAACCCACCATCATCCCCAAACATCATCAATGACACACTTGAAGAGGAGAAAAGAAGGAAGATTAGAGCATTGAATGTGAGAGTGGTGGGATGGAAGGAAGGAGCCTCGCCGAAAGAAGACGCCATAGCACTATGCAGAAAGCTGGAAATCGCTGATACCCCCTTCGTCGAGGCATGGAGAGTGGGCAAAGACACCACCAAGGAACGCGCACTCATCCTCAAGTTTGCGGGGTTGGAGGAATATTCGAAAAAGCATAGCCATTCATATTACACCTTTTACTTAATAACCACCTGCGAATTGATGACCTCCTTGTGGGGTTGGTAGCGATCGAACGATCAAAGGTCTTGTACCAGTTTTTTTCGAAAATGAAAGGCGGAACAAAAAAAGCAGTTTTCGAACCTTTCCAATCAAGGCGAGGCAAGCATTCCTTACCAAAAGGCGGGCACTGAAAGGAGACACGAAAGGCAGGGAAATGGGCAGTGTACAGAGATGGGAGGGTGATCATCACCGAGCGCATGCCCAATGACGGTGCGAGACCTATGAGACCAAGCTAGAGATTGCGGTTTGGAACTGCAATGGCGCCTTGAGGACAGATGCAGGTCTGTTCGAGGAGACATTTAGCGGGAGAGACTTGGTCTTATACACACAGAGACTCATCAGTGCTAGGGGAGTCGGCTTCCAAAGGTGAGAGTGGAACCGGGCTATGGACACATAACGCAGTAATTCTTTCAATTAAATACCTGGACTTTATGACACACACACAAACAGAATCCTCGCTCCCTCGCTCAACACCAGATTGGCCCCGAAGTCTGGCGCCCCTTTCGGTATTTATTTATCAATTAATTCAAGGGAAATTACAAGGGTATGTTATCTGTAATTACAAGAGCAATTCACAGCCAAGAAACCCATGTTCTAAGGAAATTTCGGCAGCATTTCGGTACATAAACCTTCCCTGAACAAAATCCCAAGTCCCAATGGTCCACCTTCTCTGGTCATGCAATGTCGAAGCTTGATCCAAGAGATATCTGAGGGTAGAAATCAACAGCAACTAAAGAACAAAAAGAAAAAGAAAATATATGTATTTACTTAGGTAAATACAAGGAAAGCAACTGCAAAAGTTCACCACCTGGTGACATACCCCCCTCTTGAAAGAAGCAAGCGACCTCGATTGCAGACCACACATGCTAACGGATGACATAGGACGATAACAAGATTCCCCATGTTATTAATGCCATCGCATGTATCACTTGCTAACGGATGACACAGGGCGATGATAGGAATTCCCCACTACCATTAGTGCCATCGCAAGTCGAGCCTTTCAATATACATGTTTCCGGATGCAACACAGGGCGATAGCACGTGTCCCTGCACTATTAGTGTCACAACACGTATAATCATTCATTGAAGTGTAACAGATACAACTTCAAAGCACTGAAAGTCCATTCATTCATTTATTGACAACAAATGTCAAAACTGTACATTGCCAAACATATGATACAAGTGAACAGGTCATTCAAAATTCAGGTTCATGTCACTGTAGTGTCGCAGAAGCAGAAATAACTGGGACAGACTGTCCTTTCAGCTTCACATCCAGAACATGAGTCTTGTCCCTATGTACAATTGTGATTTTCCTGTTGAAAGCATCCAACACTGCATGTTTCCTATGAGACCATGGAATTCCCAAGAGGACATCACATCCTTCCAAGGGCATGATATGAAACTCCTCTGTGTCCACATAACTCTGTATATGCATGCGAAGTTTGCCAAGTATAAGAGTGACAGGAACTGAATGCCCAGGGCATGCCAAATCAGCCTGTCCAACTGGTCCCATCTCTTCAGCACGAATTCCCAACTTGGCTGCCAATGTCGGTGAAATAAAGTTAGCTCGAGCACCAGGGTCGAAGAAAATTAGCACTGTAGCATCTCTGATTTTACCCCATGCTCTGCACAATTGTGTCGCATCATCACATGGCTGGTCACCAACTATGTCAGGTACCAATCCTGCACTCGGCATTGTCTTCTTCTTGGGTGGCCCTTGTTTATCCTCCGCATCTTTTGTTGGCTGTTGTGGACATTTTGCAGCCATATGTCCTTTCTGTTCACAGATGAAACATTTCCCAGCTTGCATCAATGCCTTTCTCTCTTCAAATGACTTGCCATACAGTGGCCTCTTTTGTCCTTTGCCTTGAGGTTCCTTCTTCACTGTGCTCTTGAAACCACCTGAACCTCCTTGAAGCAGTGCATTAGCCATGTTTGCATTCTCAATTAGTTGAGTCATGTTGGAAACATTGGTCTTAATACAGTAATCCTTGATCTCTTTGGGCAAACCACAGCAGTACTTCTCTATTTGCTCTGACAATGGCACTGTCTTGTAAGAAGTTACTGGCAAGAGTGCATCCCAAAACTTCTTATTGTACTCTTCCAGATTTGCACAATTAGCTGCATCCAGTTTGTGCCATGCTGTCATCACATCCACTTCAAAAGTGTTTGTCAGCCATGCAAAAGAGAACTGCTGCTTGAATTGGGCCCATGTAGCAGGTGCCTGTCCTTGCATCAACAGTGAGGTCCACCACTGCAATGCGTTAGCTTTCAAGAAAGTAGCAGCCTTCCGCACCTTAGAAGACTCTGTGAAGTTGCCTCCAGTGAATGCTGCATCAAACTGCTGAATGAAAGTCAGCGCTTTCAATTTGTCCTGCATCCCACTGAAAGTCTCAAACTTCACTGCTTGACCACCTTCTTTGTAATCCTTTTGCTTACTGCTCTTGGGGGTCAAGTAATTATAGACTGGCGGCTGTAAGAATGGTAAATCCTTCTGCACTTTCTCTGCACCAGTCCTTGATGCCCTTTGTCCATTTGGCTGAGAAAATTCAGCCACACTAACAGGTGCTGCAGGCATCAAAACTAGGCTGAAATGTGTCTGAAGTCCAGGCTGCACACCTATGTTGGCATAAAGAGGGTTCACATATTCTATAGGCATCAGCCGTGGTGACGCTCTTGGCATCAAACCTGGCAAAGCTGTGGGCGGTCTAGCCATGGCCTGGAAAATAGACCCACCACCAAAATAACCGGGTTGGGCAGCAACCAAAGGAGGAATGGTCGGCAGAACCATTTGTGCATTACTGCCCTGACCATTAACTGCTTGATCCTGTGCCTGTGTAACATGCTGCACTGGATTAGCTGCCACTGCTGGTGTCTGCTCTACATGCTGTGGCATCCTTGGCACTTGTTCCTGTGCCCTCTCAACTGCATGCTGAGATGATTCAGCCTGGGAATCCCCTGTCCTTGACTGCAAATATCTCTTCATCCTGGGATTCTTCACCAGCTGTTCAAAGGTACCAACCATGCTCAGGAGCTGCGCATGAAATAAATCCTCTTGTTCCTGTTCTTCTACTGACATGGCTGGCTGTGACAATGGCTGTGTCCGCTCAGATGCTGACACTCTGGCACCTGTCATCTCTCTACGGTGTCGGCGGGTAGAAGAGGAACTCTCTTCTGCTGGGAGCTTTCCTTTTCCCTTATCTGCCATGCTGTCTACTGAGCCCTCAAAGGAATCTTGTATCCAAAGAAAGATCTCGTAATCTTTCTCACCTGTAATCAGCTGTACCTCTGTGTGTGTGTCTCTTGCTCACCCAATGCAATCCGTGTCCGGGCTCTTGCAGAAAAGAGGACCCTGTCCCGGCAACGGAACCGTGGAACCGGGCTATGGACACACAACGCAGTAATTCTTTCAATTAAATACCTGGACTTTATGTGACACACACAAACAGAATCCTCGCTCCCTCGCTCAACACCAGATTGGCCCCGAAGTCTGGCGCCCCTTTCGGTATTTATTTATCAATTAATTCAAGGGAAATTACAAGGGTATGGTATCTGTAATTACAAGAGCAATTCACCGCCAAGAAACCCCTGTTCTAAGGAAATTTCGGCAGCATTTCGGTACATAAACCTTCCCTGAACAAAATCCCAAGTCCCTGGTCATCTTCCTTGGCCTTCTACCACTCAAATAAGCCCAAAACAGTGAATTTCAGCTTGCTGTATTTTCTGTACAGACCTGTTTTCAGCTCTGTACAACCACCATACTGTCCTGGTAGACCCTAGCAAGGTCCCTCTGCAATCTGGCATTAACTGGGCCTTGGAACAGCCCCTGAACAGTCCAAAAACAGCACTGATTTAGTGCTGAATTGGACACCTGCGTGGTGAGGTAACTACCCTCACCGGTTCCTACTTTGGAGCAGCAGTTAGCTGCTCCTGTTCCTGTCAAAGGAGGCTCTTGCCTCAGCCAAAAAGCATATTCCCCACACAGCTGTACACAATTCATGAGAGTAGCCCACTAGAGGGGCATTTCCATAGCTGAATATAGGTTAAGAGAGGCTGTGGGGAGCAAGCTCAACCCTCAGTACATAGAGAACAGGGAAGGGGAAGCTCCAATAGCTCTGACCAACATTCTCTTTTGTGACCACATCAGAAAACGTAATGTGGTCATGACACAGTGACTTTTTCATTTCATGGACATTCACAAATGTGTATCTACATTTATGGCCAGGCACACTATCCTGCACCATTCTCAGTGGCCAAGTACACTGTCCTGGTCCACTGTTCGTCAAGTCTTCAGTGCCCAATCTTCTGGGATTTCAGGGTCCCAAGGCTCAAGTAAACCATCAGTCGCACGAAGTCCCAATGGTCCACCTTCTCTGGTCATGCAATGTCGAAGCTTGATCCAAGAGATATCTGAGGGTAGAAATCAACAGCAACTAAAGAACAAAAAGAAAAAGAAAATATATGTATTTACTTAGGTAAATACAAGGAAAGCAACTGCAAAAGTTCACCACCTGGTGACAGAGAGGATACAGATGGGAGTCTGTTCACCGCCCACACCCACGCATAGTAGGGGGTACTCGGGGGTCGGGAGGGGTGGCTTTATTATACAGGGAGGAGCTTCAACATGTGATACAGGTGGTCGGACGGGATGAGGCCTCACGGTTCTTGTGGGTGAGGATCCAAACAGAGAGGGCCCGAGACATCTACCTTGCAGTGTGTTACTTTGCACCCTCCAATTCTAAATATGCCACCCATGGAGAGTCCCTGTACCTGCCCCTTTATGGTGACATTATGAAGTTTTCTAGTCTAGGGGACATCCTCCTGGCTGGAGACTTCAATGCCCGCACCGCAGGTGCATAGGTACCCTTCTCTGAGACAGATGATCCCATGTACCAGGAGATTGACACGATGGGTACAGATCTAGAGCGGACATCACAGGATACAGCAGCCCGCACAGACTATGGAGAGTATCTCTTAGCCCTCGGCGGGGCTCATAGGCTAGCCATTTATAATGGCCAGGCTAGATGCCCTAGATCCAACTCCTTCACCTCCTACCCCTTCGGACATGGAGCTAGTACAGTGGACTACCTAATGGAATCCCTCTCTTTGATCCCACTCATTTCGGAGTTTACCATCTCTCCTCGCCCCATCTCTCCTTGCAGTCGACCATGCACACCTAGCCTTCTCACTCGCATGCCGATACACCATGCAACCACCTGCTTTGCCCCATTACCGTTCGAGATACCACTTCACCAGAGAGACCTCTTCCATCTATTCTGATCACGTCTACAGCATCCTCTCCGACCTCGACCCCCACATCCCACTTGATGAGCTTACTACACACCTCTCAGCCACCCTCCATACGTCCGCTGCAGCTGCCTTCCCACACTCCAGAGCCACCCCTACATCACTAGGAGGGACTGTCCCACAGAATAGCTGGTACGACGAGGAATGTCATGATACCCGACCCCGTCACATCGGGAGATGCCACTAGGATCCACCACTCACCAGCAGGCGTGAGCGATCTTTCGACGTCTCACACAGAGAAAGAAGAGAGCCTACCTAGCAAGGCTTGAGCAGGAGCTATACGAGCTATTTCTTGGAAGGGACTGTAAGGAGGCCTGGAGGATCTTCCAGGATCATCGCCTTCCAACTCCGATTACTTCACCCAGCACCTGGCACACCTATGCCACCTCTCTACCATGTCCACCTCTCCCCCATCCACCCGAACCTCGTCCCCCACACTCTTCCTTCTTTCACCTCAGCATGGTGAGATGCTATTGACAGGATGAAGACTGGGAGAGCATAGGATCATGATGGACTCCTCACCGAGCATTTCTCCCATGCTAGAGACACGCTAGCCCCTTTACTGGTCAAATGTTTAACATGGCTTTATGTGAAGGCTTCCCCGTCAGCTGGTCATCGAATACTATTGTACCTATCTTGAAAGCAGGTGACCGCATGGACCCCAACAACTATAGGACTATCATGATTGGCCACACCTTGGCCAAGATTTATGGTTTGATTTTGGACCATGAGCTTAGTAGATGGTCTGAGGAGCAGAGACTCAGAGCTCTGGGGCAGGTAGGCTTCAGGAGAGGGCACTCCACACTAGATCATATCTTTACACTACGGGGGATCATTGAGGAGGGGAGAGCTCACGGGCAAATGGATATACTGCAGCTTTGTGGATTTCCGCAAAGCTTTTGACACTGTCCCACGGGCCTGACTGATCAAGAGACTGTAGGATATGGGAGTGCCAGCAAAGATGCTGTGGGGGATCATTACACTCTATGAGTCAGTCATAGGCAGAGTACGGGCTCCAGGAGGTGACTAAGAGATCATACACAATACTATTGGGGTGAAGTAGGGTTGCCCCTTGTCTTCTACTTTATTTGGTCTATACATTGACGAGATCTCGGATTACATAGACAGACAGGGAGGACCAAGAGCACATTTGGCAGGAGTCTTGATACCGATTCTCTTGTATGCAGATGATATTGTTCTTATTTCTGATTCACCAAAGGGGCTGCAGAGGCATTTGGATGCATTACGGGCCTTTTGCGAGGACCGGGACCTTACTGTGAACCTTGGAAAGACCAAGGTCATGATCTTTAACACCTCCTCACAGTGGATAATGTTGGGGTAAAGGCATAATGCCCACCCTTATAGTGTGTACAAGCCCATAAGTTATAGTACATAGTACACTTAGTACTTTTAATGTACTAAGTGCACTATGTGTACTAGTGCAATATACATGTGTGATAGGGGAGTCACACACTCATATCATTATGAGTTGACTTATCCCCACAACTCTCTCTCTCTTCTCTCTCCCTTGTTCTCTCTGTGTATGTCTCCCACATGAATTACCTAACCCTAATTCTCTCTCCCATTCAACTGGTATCAGAGCTAGTTATTTTTCTAGGGTTTCGTCACTGCAGAGAACCTGCGTGTGTTGTATGGATCTGCGTGTTACATCATAGCAGGGGTTGGTCGCCTGTGAGTGCTGGTTCTCGTGTGTCAGGCGCAGAGGTTGTGGTGGCAAATCTGGGACGAGTAAGAAGCTCAGGCTGCCTAGCGCAGGTAGCCAACAGTCAGTCGTAGGCTTGCAGCAAGGCGCCTGGCCACATAAAGCGTAAAGCTACTAGGAAGGCGGCGAAGGCAGCTGGGAGCGATGGCGTAGAAGGTCGCAGGCAGGCGAGCGAAGAAGGGGTGTCAGCGCTGGGCGTCAAAAGGCGTGGAAACAGTCGCAGCAGCCAGGCGAACACGCGTATGAGCGCTGGAGGCAGACGGGCGTCAATACAACAGGCGAACACGACTCGTCCCGTGTAGCGCTGGCCAGGCGAAGGCTAATACGTCTACAAGCGATCCGTTGAAGCCCAGGCGTGTTATCGCTGGGCGATTTCAAATGGTCCCGGCTAGTTGTGCTGTCGTGGGAGAGTTGGCGTCTCAAGCAGCCACGCTGCCCAGCAGGCGCAGCCAAGCTGCCCAACTAGTCAGCGCAGCATCAACCTCAGCGCAGCATCAGCCTCTTCTTGGTATCAGCATCAACCTCAGCGCAGCATCAACCTCAATAGCATTCAGCAGCATCAGACGTGCCCCCCCCCCTTTCTCCTGCAACAACTGAAATTCAGCCTGCAGATCAGAGAAATTCAAAAAATTAAGAGGTATTTGCCTTCAATTTTGGGAATTTCTTATCAATTCAATCAATTGAGCAGGTACAAGTGCCGAATTGCTCAATTTCTGAGCAAAATTGGCAAAATTGGGTGACATTGGTCACAATCAGGATCAATTTGCAGGAAATTGGATGTCGAAATTTGGGGCTTTTGATGTAATTGTGCAATTAAGCACTCATACATGCTGTATGATGTGAGAAATCGCACATTTGGGCAAAATTGCAGTAAATTGCAGTGCAAATCAAGGGGCTTTTGTGCCGATTGGATTGATTTGCATGCAGGCAATCGCATTTGATGCTGTGGATAATGTGTTGATGCCTGACAAGCACGCACTGTATATCACCAGCCTTTGTCTGCATCCAGTTGTCTTCAGAATCACCAGAGTCGCCCCAGCACCTCTACTGCAAGGCGGCAATTCTCTTTTACTACAGCTGGTCTCTCTGTACCCAAGGCCCACACCATGACTCGAGAGGCCTCCTCTTTGTTCACAAGGTGGTTACCCAATCTCCTTTGCCTCAGCACCCAGTTTCACAAGAAGGCGACCATCCAACTCTTCTCACCTACACTGTTTCCCTACAACAACGATACCCGCCAGCCTGCCTAGCATTCCACTCTTGCAGTCTTTTTACCCTTTACCTCTTCTAGTCGTGGCGACCCTCAGCTTCAAGGCGGCCTCTTCACTGCTTGTGCGGCCTCACCCAGTCGCCTCCAGCCTTCAGCGCTAGCAGCTATGCACTCCAGAGCCACAGTCGTCGACTCAAGGCGGCCACCTCTCGCACTTGTAGCTGCACTCCAAAATCCCAGCAGCTCGACCCAAGCTTTTTGTCACTGCTGAATCCCAAAGCAGCTCTTTGCGCTGGCTTGGCTCCCTCTCTCTTTCCACAACCAAAGGCGACCCTCTCTATATGAATCTCCTTTTCCTCGCACAGTGGATTTTTTCTTTTGTTTCGCTGCAGTCTCTCGCCTGTGCGTCAGCTAACCAACGCTATGCCAAAAGCCACAACTGCAGTTGACCCAGCATCCGTAGCAGCTACTAGCGGCTCCCCCACGGTCGGCAGTGTCCCTCCAGGCGGCCTTCGTTTCTTCTACTCGGTGACGATCTCTGCAGCGCCTGCAATCACGACCTTTTTCTTTTACTGCGCCCTCCAGCTACAACACAAAGCGACCTTCCCTCCTTGCAGCTGCACCCCCAGCGCTTTCTTTTTTTCTCTCCCTCTTCCTACGTCAGAGAGCTCTCTCTCTTACAAAGCGCCAGCGCTTCCTTTTTTCCTACAGCCGCCCCACCACCTTCGCTTCGCCAACCTTCTACAGCATGCGCTGGCAGCAGCTTTGGCTGCTACGTGGCCATTCCTTTGTTAGCCATGTTTATATTATATATATATATTTTAGAGTTTCACTAATGACCACCATATTCCCTTTCACATTAAAGCTCAAGCATACTATCCACACCAATATTTTATGGCCCAAGCCTCCATACACCTTCAAACACAGCTTCGATGCCCATTCACTTCTTTGACGCGCCCACAATCAAAGCCATCGAGCAGCTGATATCATCCTCAGTGGACCTCTCACCGGACAGGCCTGTACATGCTCACATCAATACATTTACCCTGTACACCTGACAATGCTCTCAAAAGCAAAACTTCACACACGCCATGTACATGTATGTACACATTTCAACTCCTTTTTTTGTCCACACATATTTAGCAACCCCCTACTTCTGCTGAGACATTCATGTCCAGCAGCTGTACAAACAGGGATGAAATATTCAGATTTTCCTCTGTACTCTCCACAACCTCCTGACATGCATCACAAGCTTCCTGCTCTTCTTCTTTCACGGCTAACATCAATCGAGCAAAATATTTCTTCAGTCGTAAACCATGCACTCTCCTTTTATGCTTCTTTCCATTCAAATCAGCAAGCTGATAACTCCCATTATCAAATTTTCTCTCAACTTTATACGGACCTTCCCACTTTGTTTGGAATGCAGTATGAAAAGTACTATCCAGCTTGCTATTATATCTGAGAACCAGATCACCCTCTTCAATTTCTTTCTGCTCCACCTTCTCATTCTCTCTCTCTTGTCTTTTCAATTGCATAGCTGCATAGTGATCAAATGCTAGCTCTCTGTCCAACTGGACTATTTGCAAGGCCAGTAATCTTTCTTTGTAACAATCAGTAGGTTCATGCCCTTCTTCAATCAAAAATTTCAAAGCTGGAATTTCCACATCAATAGGCATGAGTGCTTCTTTCCCATAAACTAAATGAAAGGGTGAAAATTGTGTACCAGATTTTACTGCAACCCTGTATGCCCATAATACACGATTCATCTCTATATCCCAATTCTTGATATGACCTTCTGTCATTTTGGTTATCATCAGCTTAAATTCACCATTGAATCTTTCATTCAAGCCATTGCATTGAGGGTGATAAGGAGTGGAGTACTTGTGGTTGATATTCAATCTTCTGCATAAATGGTCAACTACCTCTCCTCTAAATTCAGGTCCATTATCTGATAGTATCTCCAGAGGAATACCAAATCTGCAGCATATATATTCATACACAAAATCAGCCACCTCTTTACTATCCACTCTCTTCACTGCCTTCACTTCTGCCCATTTTGATAGGTAATCCACTGCAGTAATCACATAACACTTTCCTCTGGCTGTCCTGGGAAGTGGTCCAACTGCATCCACTCCCCATCTTTCAAAAATGTCATATATCAGCATAATATTTCTCGGCTCCATTTTTAAGATCCTCTTCCCCATTCTCTGGCACTCATGGCAAGACCTGCACCAGTGCTGAATATCCTTCTGGATGGAAGGCCATACATAACCCTCCAGTAATATCTTCTGCAAGGTGATCTGAAATGCATAATGACCCCCACATGCTCCCTCATGATTTGAAGATAGAATATAATAAATCTCTTCCCTCCAGGGAATTCTCCTCAATACCTGATCAGGCAAGCGTCCTGAGAGTAAATAATCCACCACTCTGGACAAGTATTCCCTCCCTCTGTATAATGGCTCTTCGATTTTTGCAATTACTGGATCCTGATTAATTGCCTCCTGAGCCAACTCATGTGCCATATGATTTTCCTCCCGCCGCACATGTTGAATACTCCATGCTGTAAATTGATGTAGCAGCCTTCTAACATCAGCCAGACATTCTTTTAATCTCGGATTCTTTGCTCGCCAGCTACCCAAGACCTGCTTTACTACTAATAGAGAATCTCCCTTTATGATTAGCTTTTGAATTTTCTGCTTTAAAGCAGCCTGCAACCCTTGAAACAATGCTGTGTACTCAGCCTCATTGTTACTTTCAGCTTCCAGAAGTATCCCATCCTTTAGAATCAACACGCCTTCTGAATCCTGGATTATATATCCCCCGGTGGCCTGATGTATACTCCTCTTATATGAACCGTCAAAGAATAAAACATGAGCTCCAGGAATGATAATCTGTTCCTCTTTTTCTATCTTTGAATCCACTTCTTTCACCAGTATCGGGCCATCCTTGTATGTTAGAAGATATGCCAGAGTTGCCTTGCAAGTATCTTCAATCAAAAATGAGAAATCATACTCTTGAAGCTTCACTAACCATCGCATCATACCTTTTGAGAGTGAAGTACCATTCACCAGCTGAGGGAGTAGAGTATAGTTTGTCAGCACCACAAATGGTCTCATCAGGAGATATGACCTGAATTTCCTGCAAGCATATACCAGACTTGACAAAACCAATTCAGCTTCAGTATATTTCCTCTCTGCTTCTGTCTTCACTCTACTTGCATAATACACAGGCTTCATATATCTGGATTCATCTCCTCTCTGCATTAAGATTGCTCCAACTACATCCGGACCAAAAGATGGATTCACATAAAAGACCTGAGAGAAATCCGGAGCCTTTACACTGGAAATACTTCCCAATACTTCTTTCACTTTCTCAAACACTTCCTCGCATTCTTCATTCCATTGCAATGGTTCTTTCTTCATAGCCTGCTGAAGAGGATAAAGCAGTTGAGACATTAAAGGAACAAATCTTGCCATATATTTTACCTTCTGGACAAAAGTCTGCAGCTGCCTGGATGTTGATGGTGCAGATAATAAGACAAGAGCTTTTATCTTCTCTGGATCAGGTTCAATTCCATTCTGAGATATCATATGCCCCAACAGCTTCACCTTTGAATGTCCTAAATGACACTTCTTTGGATTGAGCTGTCCACCTGCATCATCCATTTTAGAAAATACATGCTCCAATTTATTACCATGCTCCTTTTGAGAACTATACACACATATATCATCCAAAAAAGCTCTCACAAAATGATCTGTAAGAGGTGCAAGTACTCTATCAGTGTTCCTCTGATACCACGAGGGTGCATTTTTCAAACCAAATGGTACTACTCGGTAACAGAAGCAACCCCACGGTGTAATAATAGTGGTTTCAGCCTGGTCTTCCTCAGCAATTGAGATCTGAAAATACCCAGAGAAGCCATCGCATACACTATACCTCTCGTATCCAGCTACCCTGTCCAAAATATCATCAATAAACGGCAGAGGATAGTGATTGCTTTTTGTTGCAGCATTCAGAGGCTTGTAATCAATACAGACTCTCCACCCACCTGTATGCTTTGGAGTAAAGACCACTGGATTTGCCCAATCTGAGTGATCTACTGGATAAATTAACCCTGCTTTTAACAACTTACTCAGCTCCTCTCTTAATACAGGCAATAGCTCTCTATTTATCCTTCTCAGTTTCTGAAACACTGGCCTCACACCCTCCTTCAATACTATGGGCATTGGTTCACATTTGAATCCTCGAATCTCTTCATATGAAGTAATAAACAAATGGGGGAATTTATGTATTACCTTCATATACTCTTCTTTCTCCACTGGCTGCAATTTAGGATTCAGCATGCCCTGTAACAGCTTCTCTTTCTCTGCACTGGGTGATGGAGGCTGCATCAGACTGTCCATATCTTCAAGTCTGCTCTCTTCTTCCTTCTTTAACTCCTCTTCAGCTCGCATCACATGCTCATTTTCTTCCTTCATTATAAATGATACCTGGCTCTCATCATCAGACGCAGTTTCACTATCTGCATACTCATCAGCACTTGTTTCTTCAGGCTCACTCTTCATTTCCCGCTTACTACTCATATTGAACTTCCTGGCTCTCCCTCTCCTATTATGTACTGTTATAGTTCCCCTTTTCCAGTTTTGGATGGCACCCACCTGTCTGAGCCAAGGTCTGCCCAAAATCAGCGGATAAGCTCCCAAACCAGCCGCCATAATATGGCAATTTATATTGCAAACCACACCAAAAGCAGTCACTGGCACTTCTGTACATACACCTAGACACTTCACTTTTGCATGATTTGCCAGACAGAGTCTAAAGTCAGAACTAGCATTCAGCTTCAACCCCAATCTCTCCATACAGGACTGAGTCATCACACTGATTTGTGCACCGCCATCAACATATGCTTCTCCAACACTCACACTTCCACACCAGGCATCAACTGATGGACAAATATCAGGAAGGTCTTCCACAGACATCAGCTCCATTTCACCTTGTGTGGGCTCCTGCTCATTTACTTCCCTTTTTTTGTCCACACAACGTGGGAGATCCCAGCAAAGGGGTAAAAGCCAAGAAAGGGGAAGGAGCAAGTCCCGCTCCAAAAAGGACTTGGAATGCCATTATTGTGGCAAGAAGGGACACATTAAAAAGCAATGCTACAAATGGAAAAATGATCAAAAGGAAAAGGGAAAAGGCAAAGACAAAGAGAAAGATGAAGCCAAAGATGTAAAGCCAAAGGGCAAAAGTGGAGTCAAGATTGAAGAAATCAATGTGTCACATGCAGGTGACAGTGAGGAGGTCCTATTTACGTCTTCACTTGATGCCCATTCACTTCTTACAGGTGGTCATGGTATGCACTCATGGATCATTGATTCAGGTGCCTCCTTTCATGTCACAGGTTGCAGAGACTTGTTTGTCAGGTATACTGCTGGCAATGAAGGAGTGGTTTATTTGGGTGATAACCATGCATGCAAAATTCTTGGCAGAGGTGATGTGAGGCTTGTGTTTTCAGATGGGTCACAGCTTATGCTCCATGATGTCAGGCATGTGCCTGAGATCAAGAAGAATCTGCTTTCTTCTGGACAGCTTGATGATGCTGATTATGTTACCACATTTGGTCGTGGAAAGTGGAAAATTAGTAAGGGCTCACTGGTTGTTGCCAGAGGCTCTAAGGTGGACACTCTTTATTTCATGCATGCAGGTGTTTGTCACCATGCTAATGTAAATGCAACCGAGCTGCCGGAAATTTCTATGTGGCATAGCCGGTTGGGACACATGAGTGTCAAGGGAATGGAGCAATTGTCTCGTTTGGGTTACTTGCCTTCTCTAAAGTTTTCAAGTTTTCAGTTTTGTGAGCATCACAGAGGCTCTATTCCAGACAATGACATACTGGCATAGGCTATGGGAGCTTCCACTTGATAGATACCCCCGGCTAGCCCTGGAGTCCTCGAGACAGTTGACACTTGAGGGAGATACAGAGTGCTGGTATGCACAGGTAGGCACTTGGTTTGGCATGCACGGTATGCAGATGGAGGCAATCCCCCCCTTCCAGTACATCATAGAGGCCCCGCCATTTGCTCTTAGCCGCACAGAGTGGAACAGGGTTATCAGGAAGGACATTGTCAGACTGGATACTCAGAGGACATGGAGTTCACCTAGTCGTCCACTGGGGACAAAGATGGCCTTCTACAGAGATCACCTCCTATGCCTGACAGAGGATGGGTTCATCATCCGTCCACGCTACATGGACATACACCTATCCTTTGGGGTGAGATGTGCGATCGGCCAGATCCGCACCTCTTCCCACCAGCTGAGAGTGGAGACTGCCAGATATGGGCCTAGGGCGGCCGCACCAGAGGACAGGATATGCCAGCTCTGTCACACAGAGCCCGAGATAGAGGACCATTACATATGCCGATGCCCCGTGCACTATGAGATTCGGGGGAGGTTCCACTGCCTCTTCCGAGCTGGGTTTGGACCACTTTCCAAGATCATGGACCTCCCGGATCAGAGATGTGTGGGACTTTTTCTTCTAGAGCTCCGTATAAACAGGGAGTCCTTAGTGAGATCCAGATCAGCTGTACTTGCTCGAGGACCAGCACAGAGAGCTCTCACTGACTTCTTCCATACCAGCATATCCAGACCACAAGCTAGTGTAGGAGCTCGGCCGAGAGGTGTGACACATGACAGAGCCACTGAGCTATGCAGAGCTGGACGCCCCAGACCCCATGGCCCTCGCCACCAGAGGAAGATCCTGGCCATCATCTCCCATCATCGCAGGACCTTCTCGCGCCAGCTCAGTTTTACCACCTTGAGCACCATGTCACAACGGCCCATGAGGGATGTATTAAGGTGATATGAGAGCTCTCTGGTCATGTACCTAGATCAGATTTTAAAGTTCTAGATTTTTGTTATCTTTCTTTATTACTATTTTAATACAACTTTCTTTCTTCTTCTTTCTTTCTCTCTCTAGTTGTACAGGATGGAGCTAGCTAGATTTGCATAGCATGATTGTATACCCGATGCATACAGTACTGCACATTGAGCCCCTAGTGATAGAGCTCCATCCATCCCTTGTCAGTTTTGATGGTCCACTCTAGTTGTAGAGGATGGAGCTAGCTAGATTTGCATAGCATGATTGTATACCCGATGCATACAGTACTGCACATTGAGCCCCTAGTGATAGAGCTCCATCCATCCCTTGTCAGTTTTGATGGTCCACTCTCCCATCGATCTTTAGCTTTTCGTTTTGTCTCATATGCCAACTTCGGCCTCTAGTAGACGTTAATAAAGCTTTCTCTCTCTCTCTCTCTCTCTCTTTCCACCATGGAGTTTCACCCATCATTCCAAATCCCAAACCTAGGACTTGTGTACTGCAGCACTACAGCTCCTTCAATTGGTATCAGAGCTTGGCTCTAGCCTAGTTAGGGTTTACAATATGTTTCTATGCCACTTTGACTTCGCTTCTTGCTTCAGCTGCTGATGTACATCCGATTGTCTCCAACAACCTGCAGTTGACAGCTTAGGGTTATGGTTTATACCCCTAACAGTGCTGTTTCTGTCGACACCAGCACCATTGCATAGACTTGCTGCTGCTTTTGCTGCCTATGCTCGCCGACAAAGACTGCTGCTTTGCTTGTCGCCTCGCTGTCTTTTCACCTCAGCCAGTTGCGCATCCTTGCCTACCAGTTAGCAGCGCGAGTCAGCTGTGCATCCTCGCCTGCTCTATTCACCTGCTACTGTGCCCAGTTAGCAGCGCCACCTGCTGCCCATGACCAGCCGTATCACCTGAACCTGCTACCCGCAGCCTGCGCAACATACTTGGTGTCTACTGAACCACCCAGTCACCAGTTGTCGCAGCCCAATGCTGCCCTTGTGCACACCTCTGTGTACGCAGTTGCTGCCTCTACCTAGCGAAGCCACGTCAACAACATTCTGCCCTCAGCAATTGTTAAGAACCACTTGTTAGCATAATCATCACCCCTCTTCACCTGGCTGAGCTGCTGGGTTTACCCAAGCTCTATTCTCTGTGCCTAGTTCTCAGCCACTTCATCAACATCAGTATCGTCAAGACGAACAGATTGAGAAAATTTAGGGTTTTTGTGATTTGGGCCTTTTTCAAATCAAGGTGATAATCGTATAATTAAACACTTCAACGTTCAATTAATTTGCGGGTTTCAGCAAAATTGATTCATTAACATCAAGTTGAAGCCTCTGTAAACCCTTCAAATTGGGCCCTTTTTTGTTTTTTTTGGACAAAGTTAACTAATTAAGGACATAACACTTCAACACATCGTGCTCGCTGAAGCTCCCGCCCCCTCTCCCTGCTCGCGTTGCTGCACAGCGCCCGTCGCCCTCCCTGCCTGCTCGCCCCCTCGCCTTCCCCTCGCTCCTTGCCCCCCCCGCCTTCCCTGCATTGCCCGCCGCCTTTCTTTTAGCCCCCCCCCCCCCCCCCCCCCCCCCCCCCCCGCCTGCATTCGCTGCTGCGCCCCCCCCCTTCCGCCTGCCTTCGCTGCCGCCGCCTTGCTCTGCTCGCCGCCTTCCTCTCCTTCGCGCCTCCCCCCCTTGTCTTTGCGCCCTCCTCCCCTCTGCAGCGCCTCATCCCCCCCCCTCCACCAGCTCGCTTTTCCTCCCCTCCCTCTTGCGCGCAGCCCCCGCCCTCCCCCCCCTTTTAGGTTTTTTCTCCTTCGCCTGCTCCCCCCCCCCCCTCCCTCCTTTTTCTTGCTTCCGCCCCCTGGGGGTTTTGTTTTCCTTTTTTGCTCCGCATTCCGCCTCTCTGTGTGCATCTCGGTTCCAGCAGGATCCCGCCTTCGCCTCGCCTTCAGACTCTGATGGAGGCTCCTCCCGCCCCGCCTCAGAGGGACTCATCCGCAGCCCCCTCGCCCGCCCCTGAGGACACCCCCATCAGGCTTTCTCTTTCGCCAGAAGAGGAAGCGAGCCTCACCGCAGAGGTGGAACGCCTCCAGGCTCACTCCACCATCTGCCGTATAGTCGGCACTCGTCCCAGCAGAGGGGAGATCAGGGATCTTCTTCAGGCCCCCCTTCTTGCAGATGTGGGCAAGATCCTGGATGTACAGCTCCTGGGCCGGGGACATTATCAGATCGAGTTCGAGGCCGCCCAGAGCGTTGCCAAGGTCCTTGCCATGAGTCCCCTTGACATCAGGGGTGCTCGGGCTTTCTTCAGACCTTGGCAGCATGGATTTGACCCAGCAGCGGCGGAGCAGGGAGAGCGCCTCTTCCATGTTACAGTTTGCTTCCCTGGACTCCGCCGGGAGTATCTTCCGCTCCCCTCCAGGCTCGGAGCATTGGTGGGCTCGGTACTAGAGACTGGCCCCTCAGCAGCTTCAGTGGTGGCCAGAGCAGCTGGGCTACCTTCGGTCAGAGTGTTGGTGTCTGACATCTCCTCCCTTCCTAAGGTCATTTTGCTACCTAGGATAGGGGGGGGGATGGATAGATCAGAGAGTGGAGTTCTCGGGGCTCCCGAATCAGTGCTTCATTTGCAGGCAGGTCGGTCATCTGGCCAAGGCCTGCCCTCGCAGGAGACCCCGACCCTCACCACAGCAGCAGGCTACTGATGGCCCGCCCACAGATTCGGCTCGGCAGGCTGCCTCCGGGACACCTGCTCAGGCCACAGAGACCTTGGAGTGGCACAGCCTGGACAGGGGCGCCGCCGAGGGAGACAGCCACAGCAGCACGCCCAGAGACCGCTGCAGCAGCAGCCACAGTCTCAGCCTCACTGGGTTCCCGTGAGGAACAGCTTTTCTCCCCTCCAGGAGGAGACCCCCGCGGTGACGACTGAGGACCAGGAGATGCCAGCACCCCCTCCTTCACCCCCCCCCACCCCCATCCCCTCCCATCGCCTCGCTTCCACCATCTCCTCCTCCGGTCTCTGCTCCGGTTTCGGCAGCGGCTCCCTCTCCACCCCCCTCGCCTCCCCCTCCCCCTCCGCCCGCCTCACCTTCCCGGGAGGCCCTGGCAGTTCCCTGGCGTTCACCTGCAGTCCGGAGAGCGCTGAGCACTGACCTCGCTCGAGCATCACAGAGGAGACCTATGCCGATTAGGGCTTCACGGATTTCATCTATCCGCAGTCGGCTAAGTCGCCTTGGCATTAGACAGCGCTCGGAGGCTTTTGATTATACCTTCACACGGCTTTTTGGAGTAGAGGGCCCCCATGAGCCAGCACCCATCCGAGTTCATGTAGTGATACCTCCGGCCCGCGGGGAGGAGGCACTAGACTCAGCGGTGGCCTTCTCGTTCCGTCTATGTGGCCCTTGCGACCGGGAGTGGACTCTAGAGCTCGCTCTCAGCACTTTGAAGACTCAGGCAGTTGAGTTTTCTCATCACATGAGCGATCTGGAGGTGACAGATGTTTTGGGAGTTGGCTCATTTTTTCTTGGATCCCGGGAGTGTGGATACCTCAGGGATTCGGCATTTGGTCGTGCGCATAGTGGCAGACTTAGCACGCGACCTTGGATATGTGTGTATACACGAGGTTGCTCTGTCAGAGCGGGAGGCAGTCGCCATGGGCCACAGCCACTGGCGCCTGATCCGGGATTCTTGCAGTACACCGGGTGGGCAGATTCGCAGCTGCTCGGATGGGGACTACTCTCCATCCAAGCCACTTGCGAAGGCCCGCCGTACGGCTGAGACAACATCCACCTCAGCAGGGCATCCATGAGGATCATCTCATGGAATGTACAGGGCCTTGGCGGAGCACACTTTATACACTATCGTGGTTGCTTGAGGCAGGAGCTTCAGAGATGCCTGGTTGGTGGCAGCATTGATATTTTGATGATGCAGGAGCACCACTTGGGTGATAGCAAGATCCGGAGATATGGTTCGGTGATGCCTGGTAGATGGGACACTTTTTGGTCTGCAGGGTTTGGTCCTTTGGGTGGACAGGGAGGAGTATGCATGATCATTGCAGATGTATGGCGGCAGGCCATTGTGGATCGAGGGATCATTGTGCCTGGTAGAGCACAGTATGTCATTCTGAGAATGCATGATGAGCTATTGGGTGTGCTCAACGTCTATGTGCCCAATCATGCTAGTGCCAGAGCAGAGTTCTGGACCCAGGTTACGGATGCATTGCCAGAGGCCGCACATTGGTGTGTCGGGGGAGACTTCAACATTGAGGACCCGGCAGATAGGGTGGGAGGCAGTCATGTTACAGTGCACGGCACGGAGCTTGCAGCTTGGGACCGGTTTTGCATGTCACTGAGGATCACTGATGCATGGCAGCATGGGGCTTTCTCCCGGTCTCAGGACAGTCTTAGTTTCTCTCGGTTGGATCGCCGGCAGGGAGGGACTAATCTATCACGGATTGATCGCTTTTATGTGGGCGACTGGTTAGGGGAGCGAGGGGGCTCCGTCGGCATTCTCGCTGGCACCTCATTTTCAGATCATGCGCCAGTTATATTGACATTGGAGGAGGGGACACGGGAGCCCAGCTTGCAGTTGAGGATCCCAGAGAGGGTACTTACAGATCCCAGTCTCACTGAGGACATTGAGAGGATCTGGCATGATAGTCAGTGCTCTGACCAGGATGCAGCGGGCCAGTGTGCCCAGGGACTCACCGATCTTAGCTCTTTTCTACACGCTGCAGCTTTGACTCGGCTGGGAGAGATTCGCGAGCGGGAGCATCGGCTGAGACGCAGCCTTGCTTCGCTACAGCGCCTTCAGGAGCAGTAGCTTGCATGTGAGTGGGTGGCGTCCCAGCTGAGCCAGGCACGCCAGGAGGTTAGACAGGTAGAGGAGCAGAGACATGAGTTTTACTATCGTCGTCAGGCCTCTCAGTGGACGCAGCTTGGTGATAGAGTGACTGGAGAGTTTTTTGAGATCACTGGACCCCGTCATGTGCGAGCAGGAGTCTGCCAGCTTGGTAGACCGGATGGATCGGTAGCTACTGAGCTCGGGGAGATCAGAGCCATTGCCACTGCATTTTATAGAGACCTGCTTTCAGCGGAGCCAGCCACTGAGGATCGAGATGTTTGCAGACAGACTGTGTGGGCCCATGTGCAGAGGAGGGTCACAGACCGTATGCGTACAGTTCTAGGTGCGCCTCTGTCAGAGATTGAGCTTGCCGAGGCCTTGAGGGTCCTGCCGCGACATAGTTGCCCAGGGGAGGACGGACTGACGCCGGCCTTTTTTATGTGCTATTGGGACCTTTTGGGGCCAAGCCTCCGCAGGGGCTTTCAGCATGTTTTGGACACTGGGGTGATGCCGCAGAGCTTTTCAGAGGGCTTGATCTATCTTATCCCCAAGGGGGAGGGAGTATCAGATGATATTCGGCATTGGAGGCCTATTACGATCCTCAATACTGTCTACAAGGTCTTAGCAAAGGCCTTGAGTTTGAGGATCCAGCCCTTCCTGGGGGAGTTGATTCATGCTACTCAGACAGGATTTGTCAAGGAGCGCAGTATCCTTGACAACATCTTTACTTTCTGGGAGGCGACGGCCCGAGCTAGATTTCTTGGCGAGGACTTGGTCGTGATGCTTCTTGATTTTGAGAAGGCATACGATAGAGTTGATTGGGGTTTCTTAGAGGGCACTATTCTTCGCCTGGGCTTTGAGCCAGGATGGATCAGAGGGGTGGCGGCTCTGTATTCCACAGCTCGCAACCAGGTGCTGATTGCAGGAGGACGGGGGCCGAGTTTTGAGCTGACCAGATCAGTCCGTCAAGGGTGTCCCCTTGCCCCTTTTCTTTTTCTCTTCTTTGCGGAGGCTATGAGCATGTATTTGACGGCAGAGGAGGTTGGTTTGAGAGGACTTCAGCTCCCAGTCTGGGGGGAGGACCTGCTTGATGCTGAGTTTGCAGACGACACGGGCTTATTTTTGCATGGCCAAGAGGCCAATCTTCTTCCGGTAGAGCAGTCGCTCTAGGTTTTTAGTGCAGCTTCGGGAGCATTGATCAATTGGCGCAAGACAGTGGCCTTTTGGATCAGTAGTGCTCCCACTCCGGCATGGAGCCCGGACCCCGGTTTTAGATGGATTCCTCCAGGCACAACAGTGCGGTATTTGGGATGCCAGATTGGCCTAGATTTGTCACCTGAGTAGCAGATTGCCCCGCTTCTTCTGAGCATTCGGAAGAAGCTTTTGTATTGGAGTACAGCTCGACTATCCTTGGCTGGGAGGGTGGTGGTGGCAAATCAGGTGCTGTTAGCGACCATGTGGTACATTACGTCTTGTTGGATTTTCTCGAGCTCTTGCATCAGCCAGGTACAGAGGCTGATCAGGAACTTTCTGTGGTCTGGGCGGGACGGTCAGCCAGCTCGGGCAAAGGTTGCATGGGCAGTTATTACACTTCCGCTGGCTCAGGGAGGTTTGGGCATTATAGATCCAGTCGATCAGAGTAGAGCCTTATTGGGGAAGCTTATTGTTCGGGGGTTGCTTCCAGGCGCTGAGCCTTGGAAAGAGCTCCTCTTGCAGCGGCTGCAGGCTCGGGCGCCCCCAGCAGGGGGTACTTGGGCACCAGAGATTCGCTGGATCTTCATAGAGATGAGGAGGACAGGCCTCAGTAGAGGATGGGAGGACAGATTTGCTTTGAGTATCCTGAGAGCTTGGGAGCTGCTGAGACCGGGGCTCTCTCAGCGACCTCCTTCTTGTGTTGAGGAGCGGGCCAGACAGCCGCTCATCTGGAGCCCAGCGGTTCGCACGGAGCAGGGTCATATGCTGGGTTCTCGGCCTCGTCTAGCCTGGGGACCTTTAGCGGCAGGCCCAGCTCGTAGTTTTGGAGACTGGCAGGCCTTCTGCAGTCTCCCAGAGGAGATCCAGGTGGAGAGGCTGAGTCACTTCAGAGGGAGATTGATTATGAGGGATGATATTCAGGAGGCACTCACAGAGGAGTGGTTCACGCCTCTCGAGCCAGTGGCCCCACGGTGGATGGGAGCCTTTACACAGTTGGAGATCCTGATTGCAGTCAGAGCTTGCACTGAGGATGGCAGTTGCCTCTACTATGAGATTCAGGATGAGGGCAGACTCCAGAGAGTGGAGGTGGAGTCGCCTTTGGTTGCAGAGTGCACCTTTCAGAGGATTCGGGTAGTGGCCGCTGCTTCTCGGAAGTGGCATATTGACCCCGACCCTACAGATGTGCTCCCGGATTGGTGCATATGGGCATATGCAGCGCGCCCCTTGGCCCGGCTACAGTGGGACCCCGGGGAGTACGAGTGGCATGATCCTTATGCATCCCTTGAGGCTACAGAGATTACCTTTTTCCAGTATACTGTTCAGCTGGGGCGGCATATTTTGACGGCGAGGAGGACGGTCTCTCCAGCGGGGCAGCGGGGCATTGGCGGCTACAGGGACTCTCACAGGAGTTCCTGGAGGATTTTTGGGCTCGGCTCTGGGCTAGTCGACAGGCCCGCAGGATCTCGACTTTTCAGTGGCTGGTCGCCTACAGGGGCTCAGCAGTTGGCACTTGGCTTGTTTACAGCGGTCTTCCGGCGGCTTGCGTCCGATGCGGCCACCCTATGGAGACACAGAGACATTGCCTTTGGGATTGCCCTCAGGCGCAGCAGATTTGGCTGCGGATGCTGCGTATTCTGGCTCCCCTCTCTCCAGAGGGTATGTTTACGTGGGGTGCCGCTGCTTGGTCGACCTCGTCAGGGCCTGCGATGGGCTATGAGATGGAGCAGGGCAGTCAGGCCATCAGATTTATTAGGGGCCAGCCTCGCCTGGTTCCGGCACCGGATTTCTCGTCCGCCAGCTGGACACAGGAGAGGAATTTACGATGGGAGCTCCTCAGCAGCCTCACCATCTGGTTCACCTTGAGGGCCCGGTGCTTCACGGCCTTTGAGGGGAGATTGGAGCCACCAGCAGAGACTGTACGGGGGATTTGGCAGGAGTTGATCCACACCCTGCGAGGACAGTACGACCGCATCCGGGGAGACTTGGATGAGGCGATCTTGCGGCGCCAGGCTTTTCACACCACTTGGCGCTGTGGCCCCTTCTACACCTTACACACGGGATCCCCCCGTTGGCACTACAGGCCACCTGTTTGGCTCTTCCCCCCCCCCTATTGTATGATTTAGCCTCTCAGTCCTTTGTGCTGATGCTTGTATTTTGCAGCACCTAGGGAGAGTCTCTCGGGCTGCCATGCTGTATTCACTGCTCTTTTTCTCTTATGAGCAGGAGAGATTTTTTGTAGCCTTACGGGCGTTTTTTATATAACTAATGAAAGGATCTTTTCTCGGGGAAAAAAAAAAGTTAACTAATTAAAGCCTCATACGACACATTGAGAGTCTTTTGCCCTAGCCCCTGGGCCTAAATGTAGGTGAAAGTCATGTGTGGTCAAGCTCTTTTGGCATTTGTTCCCATTAATCTTTTCTACTAAACCATTTCATTGAGGATAATAGGGAGTTCACATGGCATGGTTTATTTTAATCTTTGTACTAAAGATTCAATCAAGTCATTTCTAAAAGACCTCCCTCTATCTATAAGGATCTCTAATGGACACCCAAATCGAGCACACGTGTACTTTTTGGGAAAGGATGCGATAGTCATTGCTTTATTATTGAGTGTGGCCTTTGCTTCTACCCACCTTGTTGCATAATCTATGGCCACCAATATGTAATACTCCCCATGTGAGGAGAAAAGAAGTGGGCACATAAAATCGAATCCCCAACTTTCAAATGGACCATATGTTACTTGGATCGGGTTATGAGGAACTGACTCTGGAGAGGCTATGCAGCAAAAAACTCAATATATAGGTTGTTAGTTCAAACCTCATGACATTTTTGGGTCTAATGGTGTGATCGAGTTTTCACATGATCATGCACAGGCGATACCTTCAGACACTGCAGAGCCAGACAAAGAACGAAGAAGACCATGGGATGGAAGTACCTTGAGGATTTCACGATATGTGATGACCTCGACTGTTTTTGTCACCCACCGGAGTGGACAAAGACCACAGTTTGGTGGATACGAAAAAACTAGCACCCTGTACCTCTTGACATTCAGGATGGGTACCACATGATGACATTGACATTTGGTGCAAAGAACCATAAAGAAGAAGCCGACGTAAAATTTTACATAAATATTCCGCATTCTTGAAGAATTCTCAATGATATTGCCGACCCTGTCATCAAGCTAAGCAGGAGGGGATGTCACGTGCATCTCACACTTGGATGCGGTGGACATGATTGTACAAGATAAGTGCAAGCCTTGTGGCTTGTCACCTGGTCCAGAAGCACTTCAGGCCAAGACAGATTCTAAGGGGGAGGGATGTAATCAACCTTCTACTTTGTTCTTCAAATTGATCATTGTCTTGCCGAAAATTGTTCCATATGTAAGTTGGTAATTATCAGATAGCTCATGGAGCATGAATTGTGATTTGTATATCTTTTGAGTGGCTAATTAAGCTAGAATGCTCATTTCTATTTACAGGTGGCGAACGCCAAAGTTTTTAGTCGGGGGATCATAGACCAGATGCCCAGATGATTGGTTTAGCACTCGGGTGGTCAAATTGGCCAGAACGCCCATACGAGTGATGAGTGGTATTTAAGGTAAAACCATATGCTCAAATCATTGCACAAACCATGAACAAGTGAATCTTTACAACGAGCCCTCCTGGATCTACTCTTGTAATTTCCATCAAACAGAATTTCTATCAATCTTTATGAGTTGGGATATTTTTAACATAGAAGGTTATGGAAGAATCACCTCTTAATTAAGACATGTGGCATCTAGAATAGGACACATGGCAACTAGAATAAGACAAGTGTCCCTACACTTGTCATTTCATACTACACTTGTCAATTTAGCTTAACACTTATCAAATTAGCTAGCCACTTGTCATTTGGAGCTCACTCTTTCCATTCTAGAGCATTGAAGCCTCAAACCTATCAATTGGAGCACTCCCTCTTCATTGGAGCACTCCCTCTTCATTTGGAGAATACATTTCTTATCTATTGTAAAGATTCAGGTACTTTGTGCTTGAGGTTTGATTCAATAAATTTTTCCAAAGGGGGAGGGGCCTGTTCCCCTCTCAGTGAGGTCTTGTTTCTCTTTTCTCTGAATCCTACTTTCTTTCATTATCAGTGAGTGTTGATTAAGTGGGTTCGCTACAAGTAGTTCTGTAATTTTGTCGCTTTCACGTCGATGTGTCAGGGAGACCTGCCTCTATAGCCCGTTTGAAACACACCACCGTGAGGAGCACTGAGTCAGTACTGACTCAGAAGCATCTCCCCAGTCATTAGATTCATACACATAGAACATCACAACTGAAACATCAAAACAAAGGACTTTGCAATCACTCATATCTGACACAAACCAAACCCTGTCTGCTTCAGATAGACAAAACACAACAATGTCTCAACAATCCTGAGACCCGGGCACAAATAAAAAAAGAAGAAAAAAACGCCACGAGGCTCAAGGATCCCCCACATGTAGATCTTGGCGACAACACTTCAAAGCATCAATTTTAGCAGCTACAACTGAAGATGAATTGAAATGGGTCAAGTCTCTAATAGAGAAGTTGCATAGAGAATCTAGTGGACACACCACCTAGCTACTTCTCCGATCTCCAGTTCACCCTCTGCTTTGATCCAAACGATTCCTCTCACTGCACTGTGCCTCCAAGGGTCCTCCAAGGACAAAATAACCGGAGCATGATCGGAGAAGGTAGTGCCTGCCAAGATACCAATCATGTCGCCACGACCGCAAGCCCACTCATCCACATAAAATCTATCAAGTCAAGAAAGATTGGGACCAGTGCTCCTCTATCAGACCGCGAGAAGCACAGACTCTTGAGGCTGCGTCCAAACTCTGGCAGGGTCCTGTCCCCTAAGTGCCAGGATCAACTCCGCCCAAGGAGAGTACTCTGAGCCAGAAACTGAAGCCACCTAGGCCTCCTCCGAGTCTATCCTCTGGTGACTCTATCATGTTGAAGTCCCCATTCATGCACTAAAAGTTAGCTTGAGGGAAGGATTGACGAATTGTACTCCAGAAGGTGGCTTTTGTTGTAGCGACGTTCAGAGCATAAATGTTAAGGAAGCCCACATAGTCCTCGTCGCCAATGCTAACGGTAACCCACTGAGCCCGCCTAGTTACTATGATGCCTGAGCCAACTATTGCTGGCAAGAGCTTCTCAAACTGGCAGAAATACAAACCCCCCCTGCATGCCGGAGGGGCCAAAACAAGGAGACCAAAAAGTGTGACTCTTGCTTTTTGTAGCGAGATGTGTACGCCCCTCGGAAAGATCGTGCTCCTCTAGGAAAAGAATATCAATGGGTCCCCTAACTGCTGCTCTATGGAGCTCTCCTCTAAGGACGCCATGCCTTTGAAAACACTGAGGCCCTCCCAAACCTTGAATGTTCCATGAGGCAATCTGCATATCAATCTCTGTGGGAGGCGGAACTGCTCTCCACTTGAAGAGTCTTGGGTGTAGGTTCCGACGAGTACTCCCTGTTCCGATCTCTATGACCTAAGCCTCCTACTCCAAATCCCATTCCATCCTTGGTGCTGCACTCAAGGGGATTCCCCTTGAGAAGATGATCGTGCCACTCTTTGGCGTGGATGGCTTGGAGTGATGAAACACCGCACAGATCCGAATGAGAGCCACCATCTCCACTAAAATATCAGTTCCTTCAACAAGGAGACATCCAAAGAAATTGTAATTCATAGGCTGCCCCAGGATCCGGGGAGAGCCCTCAGCTTTGTTATTTACTTTGATGCAGTGTCCATTGCTTAAGTATTGACGTGCTATCTATTTCACAACACAGTATTGGAACGTTCACACCTCCCCAAGTGTATTACAGATTCTTGATTGTTCCCAAAGCTTTGCAAACTCCATCCTGTGGTGCATTGGTTGGTGTTCCCTTGTACATCAAGGAAAACATTCACATTGTTAGCACATTCATCCCCAGTTTTTGCTCATTTATGGTGCCCATTTGGTCCCTTTTGTAAGACGAGAGACTCGGGAAATGTGATTACCTGGAACCAACGGGCTGATGTCGGTCTCCAGAATCCAACGCACTCCACTGCTTTCCAACACTCCCAGCAAGTCTTCAGGTGAGGGCCAAGATACAGGAAGACCTCAAGAGTTCTTCACGTGATGATGGTACCTTGAAGGCTGCAATACACAAGTATGGTAGTCTCACTTAAATTTTCATTGATTAAATAATGTTTGAATATACATTAAAATATTTATATTATGCTATAGTAAAAGTTGTTCAACTGAACACTCTTATTGCACAAAGTTGGATATCTGATGCATTTTCACTTTTCTCGTTTTTTGTGTTGACAGATTTTTGAAAAAGGTACTCTTAGATTCAAAAAGTTAGCCGAGGGACCCAAGTTTGGCACGGATACGTTGATCATGGCTTTTCCTAACTGTGGGGAAGCGTTCTTCTTAATGCTTCAACTTGACAGCAACTTCATGCCCATGCTGACCCTTATTGAAGGCCAGCCACAACAAGGTTCAATGCTTAGTGGACCAGTGCGGGTTGTCCGCCACATGAATATTGACGTGGGTTCTTTCTTCGTGACAGAGGATGAAGTGAATTTCAGCATTTTGGATGAAAGCAGACTGGTTTTACAGCGAAGGAAAGGCTTAGCCATGGGTTTGAATGGAGGAGAGATCAATAGTGGACTTCTTGAATCCCCTGGTATCAAGAGGTTGGGAACCGGGTTTGGATCTGGTATAGCACATAAATCAGACAAGGACAGATCTTTAGGGGCTGAGAAGGGAAGTGTTTTTGCTGGTCAGGTGTGGAAGCATAATGATCCTGGTGCAGGGCAAGCTAGCAACATGGGATTTGGGAGTCAAAGCATCCTAAGCAAATCATTACCTCATAGCAACCTTGCAGGGAAATCATTCTCAGGAAGTTTTAGCAGTGTTGGTGGATGGCCAGGCGTTCGACAGTCAGTAGTTTTGCCTGGGATAGGAAGTCCAGGTGGTACTGCAAGTCCTACGAGGAACTCCCCAGGAGGTACAGCAAGTCCCTCTAGAAATCTTCCATTTCAAAGAACAGCCGTTGGATCCAGGCCAACGCTTGAGACAGACAATCTTCCGTTAAAGTCACCCCTGAACCCAGGGGAAAGTGCAACCTCACCAATAAACTTGGATGATGATGATTTGTCAAAGTTGATAGATTCAATCTCATCGAAGACAACAGTTGTTCCAACAGTTGGTGGTTCCAATGCTTTTGATGATGGGGTTTCTTTGACTTCACCTTCAAGGCAAACTCGAACACCAACACCATTACGAGGGTCACCCTTGTATCGGAACTCCATGCCAAATGCAAGGCCATCTCCTAAAAACTCTGTTCTTCAAAGCAGCTTGCCACGCAACCCGGTATTGTCACCTGGTGGATCTGCTCAGACACCTTCTCCAGCAAGACGATCCCCTATGCCAGATGCTTTAGGACCAAAGACAGACAATTCAGGTAATCTGATGGAGTCTTCAGAAATGAATGAGCTTCCACAAGCTTCTCTTCCACTGTCTTCTCCCATGAAGGCGGCTGCTCCAATGATGTCCGAGTCCTCAGTGCAGAACAGTTTGGTACATCATACAAGCTCAACAGAAAAACCAAATTTTGAGTCAAGCAAACATAAACGAAAAAATCCAGATTCTCTCCTTGCATTGCCATCTCTTCAAGGGTTGACAAGAACACAGGTTTTCAAAAAAAGGAGAACCAGTGCTGAAGCATTTGTACAATCAGTTGAGCCATTGGCCTTTAGTACGTCAGATGATATAAGCTTGTCCAGCACGTCACAGATATCTGTGGGCCAGCCATATTCCATCATTGTAGCAGAAGCTAATGAAGGAAAGGCACCTTTGTCCTCCTATACTGCTTTCCTTCTACAAGTAGCCAGGAGATGCTCTCTATGTGTCAAGCAGGCTCGGCTAACCAGTCAGATGGATGCACATAATATTCCTTACCTTGAGGAAGTTGGCCTCCGAAAACCTTCTACAAACTTGTGGTTTCGGCTGCGCACCTCAACGGTGAGAATGGGTTCTGGGACAAAAAATTTGGGTGGGTGGGAACACATATGCTTGTGTCTCGGTAACCCTGGAAGTGCGGCATGGAATGTGAAAATACAGGATAATTATATGAAAGAATTCTATGAGCTCCAAAGACACAAAAGTCTGCCACAAGCAGCTCAAATAATAGCCTCTGAAGCAGATTCTCACATCCGGTGCAGTAGTGAAGGATTTGTACTAGTTTATGACTCTGTAGAAGATGACAGCATCATAAACATGATGGAAGATCTGGACCGTCTATGGAATGCTCGAGCATTTTCTTTGGGGATCAAGTGGCTCTTGGAAAATAAAGTTGATGAGAAAGGGGAGGCTGGGCAAGATAGGCTACTGAAGTTGCAACATAAAGGGCTTTCAGGTGGAGGTGAAGGGGAGAAGACATGGGAGGTTATGAGAAGAGCATTTCGAGTTGAAGGTATTGGACTTACGAGTGTGTGGTTCAGCTATGTTGGCTCAGTTATGGCTCGTTTTGTAGTGGAGTGGGAGAAAGGAAAAAGGGGATGCACTATGCATGTCTCACCAGATCAACTATGGCCCCATTCAAAGGTTGTTCCTAAACAAATTCTTCGAAATTGAGAATTTGCAAAAGCTTTTATTTTCATTAACATACAAATAGGCTTACATACTACATATCTTAAGCTACTGTTCATGCAAGTCCTCACGTTGTGATCTGTAATGCTGCAGTATCTGGAGGATTATATTAATGGGGGAGAGGTCGAGTTGCTTCTTGACTGCATTCGGGTAACCGCTGGGCCGTTGCATGCTCTTGCTGGTGCCATACGGCCTGCTCGTATGCCTGTGGCTACCACTCCCATGGCTTCTGCAGGTAACTTAGGTCCTGGTGGATCTGTAAAAGCTATTCAAACAGTTGGTCAGGTTCTCTCACCAACTAATTCTACGGTCACATCTCCGCCTAGTAATCATGGAAGAGTTTTAACTACTGGGCTGCCTGGAAGTGGCAACACAGTGGCTGGGAGTTCAATCCAGGGTTCACAAAATGGAGCAATTGTCTCTGGACCAGGTAGAGGAACAGGTCTAGTGCCAAGCTCCCTTCTACCAACAGATGTATCTGTTGTGCTCCGATCTCCATTCTGGATTCGCATTGTTTACCGCAGACAGTTTGCAGTGGACATGCGGTGCTTTGCTGGTGACCAAGTGTGGCTGCAGCCAGCTCCACCACCACGAGGGGGTGGACCTGGGACTAAAGGCTCACTTCCATGTCCACAGTTTCGGCCTTTTGTTATGGAACAGATTACAACAGGTTATAGTAATGTGGACTCAGCACCCACAACTGGTGCTGCTGCACTTTCTGGACAACCTGCTCAAGCAGGACCCTTGGGGATTGTGAGTGGTTCTGTACAAAGTTTGGTTCAAGTTTCTGGTGGGATTTCAAGCAGGGTCAATACAACTCCAGCTACTGTTACACGGCCTGGTTTAGGGAATGGAAATCAACAATCACCCACTCTCCTTCGAGTGGGGAATCCAGGGAATCTGTTGGGTCCACAAGGTTTGGTTCCTTTAAGTAGCATGACACCAGGGCGCAGCATTGTCCCTGGTATGAGCATGGGTTTTCATCCTTCTCATAGAGAGTTGAATGCTGCTGGATATGGATTTTCAGATGATGGTGGCTATGGAGGGGTATGGGTGCCTTTAGCTTTTCTCAAGAAAGTGCTGAGAGGAACTTTGAGATACCTTGGAGTTGTCTGGCTTTTTGCCCAGTTTCCTGGCATTATTAAAGAAGTATTGGCTTCTCACTTGAAGGAGAATGAAGGAGCTCTCTTAAACCACGATCCTGAGACCCCCGCTTTGCGGTTTTATATCCAGTAAGTCTTTTTCCTTCTTTTTCTGTAACTTTGTTTAGAAGTCCTACATGTCGTGTTTGAAATCTTTATATTAATTTTTCTGGTGTGCATTCCATCTCAATTATAATAAATTTACTGCACACAGCAGCGCCCCCCCCCCCCCCCCCCCCCCCCCCCCCCCCCGCACGGCCCTTCTGTCCCTACCTTCACTTTGGCAATATCATTCCCACAATCACCTGTGACTATCAAGTCATCCACATAAATGATAATCACCGCCAAACCATTTTGTGTCTTCTTCACATATAGTAAAGAGTCTGAATTTTCCGGATGAAATCCAATGCTAATGAGATACTTGTTAATTTTGTCATCACTCCATGCACGTGGTGCTTGCTTCAGCGCATATAATGCCTTCTTTTAATCTACATACATATGTGGGAAAATCTTGGTGTACATAACCCTGTGGCTCTTCCATAAACACCTCTTCTTGCAACTCTCCATTCAAGAAAGCATTTGGATTTTTACTGATTTTGGAGAAAACCCTCAATTTTCACAGATTACAATAGCTTCAATTAAATGAGAGGGTTTGCATGTGCTGATCCCTTTTTTAATCTACATACATATGTGGGAAAATTTGGGTGTACATAAGCCTGTGGCTGTTCCATAAACACCTCTTCTTGCAACTCTCCATTCAAGAAAGCATTCGGATTTTTACTGATTTTGAAGAAAACCCTCAATTTTCACAGATTACAATCGCTTCAATTAAATGATTTTGCACCTGATTTTGAAAAACCCCAAATTCAGAAATTAGGGTTTGCATGTGCTGATGCATATGGTCACGGGCTTGGCTGTGTTGGTCCAGCCACAACAGAGGGGCAGAGAGCACAGGGCCCCAAGGTTTCCGGGCAGAGGATGAGAGGCAATGCCAGGCGCAGCGCTTTGACGAGGCCACCGGGAGCACAAAAGCTTGTCGGAGAAGGGAAACTGTTGGACCGGAGCAGCCAGTTGAGAAGCAGCGACAACAGAGCGACGCAGAACAGGCGAGGGTGGCGACGTGAACAATGTAGGTAGCTAAGAAGCAAAACGATGACGGAAAGGAAACGGGCAGGCTGGAAGCGAAGGCGAAACGTCCAAGCTAGAAGCGAAAAATTCCAAGGTGGAATGGTTGATGAAGAAAATCGTCGTGGGTGAGGGAAAACAGGCCAGCAAGGCAATGTGGTGCCCAGTGCTGCGTCTGCTCGGATGGGTGGTGCAGCTGGGGTCCGCCGAGCCGGCTCAGAGACTGTGCTTAGTTTAGCCCGGCTGAGCATGGGGTCCGCCAGGCGAGCGCAGGCGGTGAGAGCAAGTCCGGCCGGTGCGACGTCTAGAGAGAGAATCAACGGTGGCTCTGATACCAATTGTTAGATCATGGCTATGGTGGATCGTGCTACTCCATGCCTGCAAGGAGAAAGAAAGATATATTAAGCATCTACTAAAGACCCAATGGGCCTATGAGACCAAAGTGATACAATAATGTCCATGGCATATCTCATCATGGAATGGAAAATAAAACAGAATGAAAACATAAATATAGCTATCTCACTGGGGTGATACAAAACTGTCCATGGAAACTCGTCATGGAATACTAAGAACATAAAAACATGGGAGCAACATCAGCTCCGAGTAGATGGTATACCACTCTCCAAAATGTCAAGCATGGGGTTGACGAGTATGGCCGAGAGGTCTCCCTCAGCTATGTTACGTGGAAAGGTAGCTCGATGGCGGTGGAGCATGTCCTGGATCTGGAGCTGATGAGGTGATTGTGGCCGACGGGGAGGTCGAGGGCGTCGGGCATGCTGGAGTGCAGAGGCTCGGTCTGAGGTAACTCCTCTCAGGTGGGGTAGGTCCAGAGCAGCTCATGGAGGGTCTACAAGATCCACTATGTCGGTGTCCTCCACCTCCTGAGTCCGGAAGAAACTGGTGATGGTTGGCTGTCGAGGGAGGGGGCGGGGTGGCTAGGGCCTTTGTCTCAAGGTGTCCCTGTGTCTGCGGCGGAGCTCAAGCACGAAGAGGCCCAGGCAACGCTGGTCCTGGAAGTCAATGATCTTGGAGAGTGGACCGAATCCCTCACGAAATAGACAGTGAAACCTCCTGCGGATCTCATTGTATACTGGGCAGCGGCATATGTAATGCTCCTCCGTCTCAACCTCTTTGTGGCATAGTCGGCAGATCCTCTCCTCTTTGGGTGTCCGTACGAGCTTCCCGGCTCTGAAGATGCGCTCAGCTCTACCCGTCTCCACTCTGAGGCGGTGGGAAGAAACCCGTATCTGGCCAATCGCAATCCGCATGGCATGGGACATGTGAACACTCATCAAGTAGCCCGGCTGCTGGATGAATCCATCCTCAGTGAGTGTGAGGAAGTGGTCTCTGTAAAAGTGCATCTTCGTGGGGAGCTCCGGGGGTGTGATCCATGTGCAATGTTTGTAGAGGCTAAGAAGATCTGTCTGGATAACCTGGTTGGTATCCTCGTGAGACAGCCGGAAAAAAGGGGAGTCCAAACTGTACTGAAGGAGGGGTAGGCGGTCCATGCAGAGCCCATATAGTGAGAACCAAGTGGAAACTAGTGCATACCGTACTCTAGAGTGCCCCTCAAGTGCTAGCTGTCTGGAGGACTCCAAGGCAAGCCTCGGGTACCTGTGGGGATCCATGTGACTGATGTGATGAAGGTACGTGACTGTCTGGAAGAGTGCCTCCACTACCATCGGGGCTGTAGCAAACTCTGCCTGGATAATCTGGTGTGAGACTGATGGTTTGCTGCGGATCATACGGGAGAACATCATGACCTGGGGCCTCTCAACTTGCTGCCAATCCTCATCGGATAAATCTGGCCCCCAGAAAGCTGCTCCATACATCAAAGCTGGTGTGACGAGGGTGTCAAAGCCAGCCCTTCGTCTTAGGCTCCTGGAAATGTGTCTGGAAGCACTGCCGCTCAAGTAAGCTCAAGGCTGCATTTTCCCGCTTCACTCTAGCATGTGTTGCGAGAAGCATGGTAAAGCGTGGGCCACTGAAAGTTGTTGGTGTTGGACTCACACACTCACACACACAAACCCTCACATTAGGGTTAGGTGCAAGATGGAGAAGCTCACACAGAAATGAGAGAGAGAGAGAGAGAGAGAGAGAGAGAGAGCCAAAAGTGTGATAACCACAAAATGCAAGTCAACCCTAGAAGTACAAAATATTATATGTAGAGTGTCCTTTCACACTCGATATCCAAGGGGAAAAACCACATGGGAAAAAGTGCCCTTGGTTAAGCCCTGTTCACACATAGCACTGCCATAAGTGAGCATATGCCTACAAATCCCCCGTGTGGTGGAAGTGTGAACCTGTACAAGGTAGCAGATCACTCTCTGTATGAGAGTAAGCCCAAAGCTTTGCGGAAAGCTTCAAACTTTTCTCGAGGTAAAGCCTTTGTGAATAGATCTGCAACATTATCCTGTGTAGGGCAGTAAGATAAACTGATCTCCCCTGCATGTAACCTCTCTCTGACATAGTGATAATGAATCTCAATGTGCTTGGTACGTGCATGAAATACTGGATTTCGTGCCACGGCCATAGCACTTTGGCTATCACTGAGAATAGTGGTGGGTGTTTGCTGACACTCACGAAGATCAGCCAATAATCTCCTCAACCATACACAATCTACCGTAGCTGTGAAGACTGCCCTGTACTCAGCCTCACAAGTAGATGTGGCAACAGTGGGTTGCTTTTTACTCAACCAAGATATGCATGAACTGCCAAGAAAAAAACAATTCCCACTGGTGGATTGCCTGGTATCATAATCACCAGCCCAATCTAAATCACTGTATGCATAAAGATGCAAGCTGCTCCCCCTGGGATAGAACAAACCAAGATCCAGGGTACCTTGAAGATAACGAAAAATGCGTTTGACTGCTTGCCAATGCTTTGTGCCTCGGTTGTGGATGAATTTGCTCAACAAAGACACCCCAAAAGATATGTCTGGCCTCGTGTTACACAAGTAAATGAGACATCCCACTGCCTGGTTGTAAATGCCGGCCTCAAAAGGCTCTCCAATATCATGCATAGTAAGCCGTACACCTGGTTCTACTGGAGTAGAAATGGGCTTACATTCATCCATGTGAAACCTTTTTAGCAAACTTTTTATGTACTTAGTTTGCTGCATAACAATGCCATCATCTGTATGCATAAACTGTATGCTGAGATAGTAGTGTAAAGGCCCCAAATCTGACATATCAAATTCAGCTTTCAAATCAGCTTTGAAATCTGAAATGTGTGCTTTGCTAGTACCTGTAATGAGCATGTCATCTACATACAAGATGACTATGAGAATATCGGCACCGGTTTTCTTCACATACAATGTGCTTTCAGCTGGACTATTCACATAACCTTGGCTGGTTAGATAAGCATGTATTTTATCATACCAAGCTCTTGGAGCTTGCTTTAACCCATACAATGCTTTGTGTAACCTGCATACTTTATGTTCTTCACCAGGAACTACAAAACCAATGGGCTGATTTACATATACTTCCTCTTGTAAATCCCCATTTAAGAATGCAGTTTTGATGTCCAATTGATGCACTTTCCATTCTTTATGTGCAGCCAATGCAATCACTGATCTTATTGTGGTCATTCTTGAAGTAGGAGCAAAAGTGTCCTCATAATCTATTCCCTTTTTCTGGGAGTAGCCTTTAGCCACAAGTCTTACTTTGTACCTGTCAATAGTACCATCAGATTTCCTTTTGACTTTGTACACCCACTTTCTTTCAATGACATGCTTGCCTTTAGGCAATTCCACAAGATCCCAAGTATTGTTCTTTATGATAGAAGAGGTTTCAGCTTGCATAGCTTGCACCCAATGCTCATTCTCATGTGCTTCTTCATAAGAAGAAGGCTCGTCTGAATCAAAGAGACCACCCATGGCTAATGCAGACTCCCCACGATGTATATTCAATGCATGGCTGGAACTAGCCCTTGTTCTACCTGTGAGTGGAGCTGCAAGTTTGCTTTCTTGTTTTCAGCAACCATCTTGGCACTGGCTTGGCTGTGTCTATGGCTGTTTGCTCTTCCCTAACAAGATCTTCCACTCCTTCCATAGAAGGGGGCTGAATGGCTGGCTGTTCCACATGTTCTACATGAGGATTTTCTTGTGTAGGGACTGGCTGATATGAATCTCCCCTAATTGCAATGGGTAATAGTCCATCAAACATGTCCTGTATGCCTGTATTATTACTTTTATACAAGCTGTACATGGGCTGTTCTGAATTTTCAGCAAATACCACATCTCTACTGACAAAAATCCTTCGTGTTGTTGGATTATAAAGACGGTATCCTTTGCTCTCATTGCTGTAGCCCACAAAAATGCATTTCATTGCTTTGTCATCTAGCTTTGTTCAGAGTTGTTCTGGCACATGTGCATATGCCAAACACCCAAATGTACGCATATAATCCACTGTTGGCTTTCGGCTATACCAAGCCTCAAATGGTGTTATGGTTTTCAAAGCTTTTGTTGGTCACATGAGTTGCACACATTATAGCTTCCATCCAAAAATTGTGAGGCAACTTTTGTGCTTTCACCATGCACCTTGCCATCTCCATGAGAGATCTATTTTTTCTTTCAGCTACACCATTCTGTTGCGGTGTATAAGGCACAGTACATTGGTGTTTGATGCCCTTTTGAAGCATATAATCCTTGAATGCATTTGACATGTATTCTCCACCTCTATCTAAGCGGAGTGTTTGGACTTTATATCCACACATATTTTCAGCCATTGCTACAAAGTGTCGAAAGCATGCAAACACCTCTGCTTTCGCTTTCAAAGGGTAAACCCAAGCAAACCCGGAGTAGTCATTAATGAATGTGACGAAGTAAAGATGCCTCCCTATGGATGGTGTCCGCATTGGACCACATACATCACTATGTATGAGCTGTAATTTACTCTCAGCTCTAACAGCTCCATCTTTGGGGAATGGTTTTCGTTGCATCTTTCCCAAAATACACCCCTCACATACATGTCTTGGTGGAGATTCAAGAGGCGGCATATTATCAACCATATGATGCTTCTGCAAAAGCATCAAACTCCGAAAATTTACATGCCCAAAACGAGCATGCCATAGCTCTGCATCATGCATAGCAGGAGTGTGGGCAGCCATTGTATTTGCATCATAAGTACGCTTGTCATAGCTGTCCAGCTTATACAAGCCTTTGTATCGTGTTCCAGAAGTGACTATTTCATAACCCTTTGATGGGTCTTTTACCAAACACTTTCCATCTTCAAATTCAACCTTTAAGCCTTGGTCGTTTATGGCTGAGACGAAGAGTAGATTTTTCTTTATGCCTGGAACATACAATACATTTTTCATACATATATTGACACCATTGGCTGCAATAAGTATTACATCGCCAATTCCCTTTACTGGATATGTGGTATGATCTGCACATGGTATAGTGCGGCCATTTGAAGCATAAACCAAGTGTTGAAATACATCTTTGCATGAAGTGATGTGGCTCGAAGCAGCACTATCAAAATACCATGATACATTCTGTCTGTCAGATGCAATGCAAGACATCATCGTCTGAAGCACTTGGTGTGTCACTAGTGCATGTGACCAAAAAAGTGTACTCTTCCTGAATTACATTAGCTGATTGCTGTGCTTTGTCATCAGAAGAGTCTGTTACTGCATTGCCTGCTTCTTTCCTTTTCTCTTTTGCAATCCGCTTCCTACATTCACTGATGTAGTGTCGAGGCTTATGGAAGTAGTGACATTTGCCTTTCTTTTTAGGCTTGTTTGCATCCCCTTTGTCAGACTTTTCACCACCAGAAGAGGGCTGTCCATGACCAGCCTTGCTAGACTGTTGTCCCCCATGCTTAAAGCTCTTTGCTTTACCCTTATCCTTGGCTGTAAATGCCTTGTCTCCACCACGGTTGCTCGCTAAGTTTGCTCTTGTTTGCTCTTCTTGCAAGAGTAAACCCACCAGCTCTTCAAAAGTGACGGGATCACCACCTCCTCTCATAGAGAGGTTGAGAGAGGTGTGAAAGCCCAAGTAGGAAGGTGGTAAAGAATGAAGAGTGTTGGTGACCAGCTGTCTGTCCGGGATAACCTCATCAATGTTGAGCAATTGTTCCTGCAAATCTTTCACTTTGGTGAGATGATCTGCCATGGAATCACCCTCATCCATAGAAAGAAGATCCAATTGCCTCTTCAAGTAGGCAACTCTTGCCTCCTAGGTTGCAGGAAACGTTTCTGTTCAGGAAACGGCAAGCCTAAGTAAACGCAAGGAAACGCGAAACCCATTTACTAGGAAACGTTGGGGGTAGGCTAAGATTTGAAGAGAACACAGACATTTAGAAAAAATATAGCACATGTTTACATATAGTTTTTGAAGGGAGGAAACATGTAAAAGCATGTAACAAAGTAGATGAAAAGAAGACCATAAGGGCTGAAATTCATTAATCAATGATTGTGCAAGATACAACTTGTTTACATGGGAAGTAGGAGTCCATAAGGGCTGAATTTCAGCCATCAATGACAGTGCAAGATACAAATTTATTACATGGGAAGTACACCCTCATCCTCAACTAGATCCTCAAGGCACTCATTCAGGTTGCATGGACCCATGGAGGATGGAGGCGAGTAGAGAGAACACTGGGAACATAGACTGTGAGAAATCGTTTTTCTAAAAAAAAAGGCTGGTGAGTCTTTTTTTTAAATGGACCTTAGAAAAAAAGCAAAAAAAAAAAGGAACCCTGTTGGCCCTTTTTTTTTTAATGCTTTTACAAAAACGGACCACTTTATAAGTGGCCCCCGTTTTTCTTTTAATGGGCTGCAACAAAACGGGCCACTTTATAAGCGGCCCTCGTTTTTCTTTTAATGTGCTGCACCAAAACGGGCCACACCCGAGGTCAAAAATCGTTTTTTTTTTTTTTGGGGGGGGGGGGGGGGGACTCGCCGTTTCCTAAGTGTTTCCCATGGTGAGAAACGTGGCCCTTCTACAGAAACGCCGAAACGGCGTTTCCTACCCTTCCACACACGTTTCCTGCAGGCTAGCTTGCCTGGTTGCGTACCTGATACATTGCTTCCAATGTGTCCCATGCAAGCTTCGATGTCTTGCAAGAACGAATGTGCGGAATAGTAGTCCTTTTCACTGAAAAGGCTATCAATGACATGGCCTGTGCATCCCTAGAGTCCCATCTCTTCTGCTCTTGTGTGGGAGCAGGTTCTACTTCAGGAGCTCTTTGAGCACCTCCCCTTTGAGGCGTGGCTGGCTGTATGGTAAGTGGGCGTGTGTCATCACCACACACGATGCTCCAAAGCCCTTTGGCTACCAGCAAATTACGGATCATGAAACTCCAGAGGGAGTAGTTAGATCCATCCAACTTGTCCTCCTGGGTGAGCACACCAAATACATCTGTAGCATTTTGAGCCATGTCAACAAAATATACCTGCAAGCAAACCAAGCACCAATGTGCACTGCCAGGCAACCAAATGTCCTGTGCAAATGTTTGCCTGCAAACTGAAGCAAGTGTAAACTTGCACCAAATTGTCCAATTACACACAATGTGTTTACATATGCGACAAATCACAGCTGTAATGCCCAATTACATGCTCCAATCTGAAAAGCCCCAATTTTTATGCACTCCAATCGCTTCAATGTGCAGTTAATTGGCCAATTTTCACAAAAGCCCTAAATTTCTGCCTCTAAAAGAGGCTCAATTTGCTGATTTTGACCTCAATTTGGAAAACCCCCAAATTCTAAGCAAAGTAGCATGTCCAATTTGTCCAACTTGTCATCAAATTGATTTGGGTAACTCTGCAGTAGGTGCTCTTCTTGCAATTCTGACTCCTGCAAGTTTCTATGCAGAGGGGAATTTCGGCAAACCCCCAAAAGTTACTGAACCTGCACCAAAATGTCTGCAATTTTTTTTAAATTTTTAATTTTTTGAAATAAAGGTACCTGCACGTTGCGGGGGACCACGGAGCTGCAGGCGCGAGTGTGTCAGCCGACGGTCTTTGCGTGCACAGTCGGCCCAGTCACTGGGCCAGGAGGAGGTGGAGGTATGCGCACTAGCTCGGGCGGGACCAGGCGGCGGAGGTCTGCGCACGAACCTCGCTGAGGAGGTAGGGCGGAATGGGCGGAGATTTGCGGACTAACGCCGCGGAAGAAGTTGGGCTGAACGGGCAGCGGCGGCTGTCTGCGCACTAGCACCGCCGAAGAAGCTGACGGAAGCAGACACGCGACGGACAGAACTGTGGAAGCGACGGAAACTCAATTTGTTGCAGATTGTAGGGGCAGAACTCCACAGGCAGCTCCCAGCTCTGTTACCAATTGTTGGTGTTGGACTCACACACTCACACACACAAACGTGCACATTAGGGTTAGGTGCAGGATGGAGAAGCTCACACAGAAATGAGAGAGAGAAATGAAATGAAATGAAATGTTATATTGACGTCTTCAAAAGGCCAAAGTGACCTATGAGACCAAAGTTACAACCATGTGACATCTGATACATTGTCTGGAAAAGAAAAGAAAGAACTAAGTATCTAGCCCCACAATACATCAGTAGGGGGGGCATCCGGAAGCGGCACCTAGAGAGAGAGAGAGAGAGAGAGAGAGAGAGAGAGAGAGAGAGAGCCAAAAGTGTGGTAGCCACAAAATGCAAGTCAACCCTTGCATGTGTGTCACATCCATATAATATAGAAGTACAAAATATTATATGTAGAGTGTCCTTTCACACTTGATATCCATGGGGAAAAACCACATGGGAAAAAGTGCCCTTGGTTAAGCCCTGTTCACACATAGCACTACCATAAGTGAGCATATGCCTACAAAAGTGACACCAAGGTAGACATAGGATGAGACAATCTCCACAGGATCCCCTCTATATGTGAAGCTCAATCTGGATGTGACGGGGCGAGAGGTATTGAAGACCATTACCTTGGTTTTACCAAGGTAAACAGAGAGGTTCCGTTGAGTGCAAAAGTCATGTAAGGCATCCAACTTTCTCTGAAGCCCTTCGGCTGAGTCTGAGAGGAGGACAATGTCATCTGCATGAAGTAGTATGAGGATCAATATGCGTGCCAGTGTGGGACCAGCCCGGCCTAATCCATCAATGAAGCTCGAGATCTCATCAATGTAGAGGCCGAAAAGAGTGGGTGATAGAGGGCAGCCCTGTTTCACCCCAATGGTGCTGGAAATCTCATGTGATGTACCTCTTGGGACTCTCACTCGTCCGGTGACGGACTCATAGAGGGCGATGATGCTCGAAACCATGTCAGATGGGACTCCGATCTCCTGTAGATGGTGTAGGAGGCGGGCTCGGGGTACAGTATCAAAAGCTTTGCGGAAATCCACAAAGCAGCAGTAAATCCTCTGGTGTCATGCTCTACCCTCCTTGATGATGGCACGGAGGGTGAAGATGTGGTCAAGGGTAGAGTAGCTCCTCCGAAAGCCAGCCTGTCCCGAGGCTCTGCATCCCTGGCTCTCTGCAAATGAACTGAGCTCCACCTCTAGCACTGATCCATAGAGTTTGGCCAATGTGTGGCCAATCATGATTGTCCTGTAGTTATTAGGATCAAGTGGATCTCCGGCTTTGAGGATGGGGATGATGGTGTTGGTGGACCAAGAGGGTGGAAATCCTTCACAAAGGGCTCTATTGAACATGTAGGCTAGTAGGGGCGCTAGGGTATCATGCGCATGCGAGATGTACTCGGCAGTGAGTCCCTCATGATCTTGGGCTCGCCCATTGCGTAGTCTACGAATGGCCTTGAGGACCATGCCCTTTGTGAAGAAGGTGGAGGTGGTGGGGCGGGGGTCTGGTGGTGGGGGTAGGGGTGGCTGATGGGGGATATGATAAGAGGGAGCGTGCATAGGAGTGCCATGTGTCTGGGCAGGTGATAGGTGTGGGAGGGCGATGTTCTCGGAGTTTTCTCCATGCCTCTTTGCAGTTCCGCCCTAAGAAAAGTTGGTATAACTCATCCTCTTTCTGAGCATATAACTCCCGTTTCTTGCGTCAGGTGAGCCGTTGAGAAATCCGTTGCGCTTGGCGCTTCGTGATTTGCCCAATCCGTACCTCATGCTTAAGACGGGAGCATGTGGCCCTACATTCGTCATCATACCAAGAGTTCTGGGGCATGGAACCGCAAGGTGGCTTGGCGGTAGACCGCCGCGTGCAGATGAAAGAAGCTGTGGCGGATGTGTGGAGTATGGTGGTGAGTTGTGTTGTGAGGGTGGATAGGGGGACAGTAGGTTCCACATCTTGGAGATGGCAGTAGATGTGGTTAGAGTAAACAAGGTCAAGCTCATGATCAAAAAGGACCTGAGTGTAATGTGAGATGGGGGGAGGTGGTGGAGGGATGGGTGGTGTGCAGGTAAGAGTGAAAGAGAGGTAGGCATGGTCAGCTTCAAAAGGGGGTGGCGGAATGGAGAAGTCAGGGAAGCGAGAGAGAGAGAGAGAGAGAGAGAGAGAGAGAGAGAGAGAGAGAACAATGCTCAAAAGAGAGAATATTGGTGCACAACTCAATGATAGCTTGATTGATTATGATGTGAAGTACAATGAGTACATGTTTTTATGGGTTGCGAACCTTATCTTTTGACTTAACACAATCACACAGACAAATACACACACGACACATGGCAACACTTATCTTATCCAGTTATAAGGAGTGCTCACACACTTATACACATGAATAAGGTTACACACTTACACAGTAGGTGGTTACACACATGAACACACAGGTTGACACATACGGGTACACACATGAAGCTCCGAAATACTCAGCATTGGCAGGCTTCTATTAGCTTTGTTAAGACATATGACAAGAAATTAAGACTTCCTAGAGGTTACTATGGACAATAGGAACTTTCCAGAGAATTATCACAAGTGTTTTTGCACTCTACAAATGACCTCTCTCCTCTAAAGAAACATAAGCGCTTTAGCTTCAACCTGAGTCCATGTACACTAAATATAAAGCACAACTCATATCATTTACACGAAGATGCAGGACACATGTGATGCATGCTTGAACTACTTTCTTTGTGGTAATAATGTCGAACAACTTAACACTGTGTCTTCCAACATTTAGCAAGTGCAGAGGGGAAAGACTAATTAACCCCTCGACACCTGCCCAAATTTGGGGTTCTTGTCCAAATTGACCAAAATTCGTCAAACAGGACCACCATTCGACGCATTGAGGTCTTCATAGTGCCATGGAGGGTGCGGTAGCATGGAAAAGACACCGGAGAAGGCGACATCATTGGCATCGAGAGGGGATTTTTCCTTGATTTCTCTCTCTCTCGAAATTGTAATTTCATGTTTTTTGTGTGTTTGAGTTAGGGTTCTCTGCCCGAGATGTCCCCCAAAATCCGAAAAATAATCTTGTGTGTTATGTTTTTCTGTATGCTTCTCAGCTTAAATGTTTGTACTGCCTTGTGTTACAAAAGGCTCTATAATTTTCTCGTTAACCCTGTTTTGAGTCGCCGCCGCCGGGGGGGGGGGGGGGGGGGGGGGGGTGTCTAGAGCTGAGAAATCTTATGTGTGGTCAAGCTCCATTTGTAGGCTTGATGTGATCTGTTGTATCACGTCAAGTATTGCCACTGTGATCTTTTGCATCACGTGGTTTCAGTGAGCCCAAATCACCATAAGTATGAAGGCCACTTCATAAGATATCACCTTCGCTCCGAAGGGGAGTTTGTTGGTTATTTCGGAGCTTCATGTGTGTACCCGTATGTGTCCACCTGTGTGTTCATGTGTGTAACCACCTACTGTGTAAGTGTGTAACCTTACTTATGTATATAAGTGTGTGAACACCTGTTTAGGTGTGAACACTCCTTATAACTGGATAAGATAAGTGTTGCCATGTGTCATGTGTGTATTTGTCTGCGTGATTGTGTTGAGTCAAAAGATGAGATTTGCAACCTATAAAAGCATGTACTCATTGTACTTCACATCATAATCAATCAAGCTATCATTGAGTTGTGCACCAATATTCTGTCTTCTGAGCATTGTTCTCTCTCTCTCTCTCTCTCTCTCTCTCTTTCTCTCTCTCTCTTCTCCTTGCAGACATGGATCATCATGATCCACCATAGCCATGATCTAACAAGCAACTCATCCATGTCAGGATTGGACTCCACTGTAGCAAACTAAGATGTCAGGATTGGACTCGAGTGTAGCAAACTAAGAGTTATGGTTTGTCACTTAGGAGGATTTAGTGGCACATACGCCTTTTGGCATAGCATGGCATTTATGACCATGGAGCTTGTTTGGTTCACTATGTCCGGACTAGCAAAAGACATCTGGTCTGTCTCTTCATTTCTTGTCTAGGGATCTCCCAATGGAGTGGAGACTTCATTGCTTTTGTACTTTCCACGAGGAAAGCTCAGTGAAAGCTCCTCTTCTGAAGAAAGTGGGATCCTTCCTCTGGAGTGCCTAAAGCTATGAAGCTTCATTTTGAGCCCTTTTACTCATGGAAACTCGCTTCCTAAACATCGGACAATCTTACAGGCTGATTGTGACTCTGATAGTGTGTCATGTAGCATATACCTCGAGAGTCTCAACTCTTCTGGGACGGGTCACCAAAGATGCTCTTCCTCATAGGATGAGGTAGTCAAGGCATTACCGAGGGTAATTGCGCGGAGGAGGAGGAGGCCTTTTGCTAGTACTGGGAACTTGTGGAAGCTTATGCTAGTATTGGGAACTCAAGTGGTTCTTTCTCATAGGAGGTGCTACTACAGGGGAAGTGTACAGAGCGTAGTTGCAGTGAATCGTGTTCCATTTCGATGGCCATTTCAAACACGTTTCTTTCCATGCTTTTTTCCCCTTTGACTTTGTCGCATGGATTAAATTTAAAAAAAAACGTACCTTTGATGTGAGGCTGATTTGCGCTCCTTTCAATTACTGAAAGCTTATACAATACTTGTGGGTAGCTTTCCGAACCTTCTCATACTTCCCCAATACTTGTGGTATCTATCGTTGCTTGCAATTGCTCTTTGTTGCAGTCTGCATCTCCCTTGCTTTACAAAGGCAAGCCCAAATTTCCCGTATTTCTAATGGTTTTAAGACTAATTTCAATTTCCAAAAATTTCTTCCAAATTTCTTTCAATCCCTAAAGTCCACAAAAACACCGCAATGAATTTGTGAAATTGGGACCATTTGCACAACATTAAATTTCTCTAGGAGATTTGAGTGGATTAGGAATGTTTGAAAAATGGTATCAACTTGGTTGCAATTTCACAAATTCATTAATGATTGTTATTGACGCTATGGTGGTACAATGATGATCTCAATTCTCAAACATGATAATGAATGTTTTGCATGCATTTTTAAGGCTTATTTTGTCATCATCATCTTTGTTTACTATCTCAAAAATTGGCAATTTAGGGTTATCTTGCACTTCGTTTTAAACCCTTCTCTCCCATGCGAATTCTATAAAACATTTTGCAAGGTTTGAAACTTATGAAACATTTTTAAAACCTATTTTTGAAACTCGTGGTCAATATAGCCTAGAGGAGTTTGGCCTTTTAGAGCTTTCAAAGGCCTTCCTTTGCTAGTATTGGTATCTCATGGAAGGAGTTCTGGGTGCCTTCAATGAGATTATGCAGACACTTGAGAAGGGGTGTGTGGGAGGAGGGGATTGACAAGACATTTGTCATTGGCAGCCCATTACCGACACTCACAGAATCCTTGCCAAAACCTTCCTATTTATGGGACTATTTGAGTGTCACCATTTGGTCCCTTCACCAGTCTTGACCAGTGTTTCACACATTGATTGCAGCCAAGGTGTGAAGGAGGATTTTCCACAGAAGAAAGCTGAAGCATTTACTGGCAAAGTTTGGCCTGAAAGATGGCTATGCAGCATGAGCACCATGAGATTTTTATCAATAAAGTGACTTATAATGCTTATAAGTCAGTATGTTTATACATCATTATTGAAGGACTGGATATATTATTATTTTGGGCATGTTTATGTGGACAAAAGGAGGTGCCTAGAGTAAACTTGGGCTACAAGCCTGGGAAAAGCATGAAGTTGGTATTTATTTTTGGCAAAAGGGAAAAGCACTTCAAATATAGAGCAGATCAACCAAAGATTGATGGTTGCACCAACCAAAGAACTGGGATCCAAAGAACTAGGGACTACCGTTGGGGTTTATGTGGGAGCACGGCTCACCATGGAAGCTGTGTAGATTGGGGTGGTAGTTTTCTTTGGACAATCCTTAGAAATGTCCTTTTGTATGGCAAAATAAACACCTACCCTCCTTGTATTGGGTTGTTTCTTCTAGACCGAGCTTAGCCCTGCCTAAGCTTTCGTAAGCTTGGGCGCATTAGTCGAGTTCTTGAAGCCAGAGGCTCCCATGTTTGGTTTTGGCCTTTTTCCCTCGAGGCGGGTGCCTTGGGAGTGGAAGATTGGCTTTCCTCCGTTCTACTTCATGTGAGCACTTTGCGCAAGTGAGTGCATCCTCGAAGGTGGATGGCCGAAACATACGCACTTGTCAATGTATTTGCATGTCGGGGCCATAGAGGAACTGCCCTTTCTTGTCCTTATCAGAAATACCCAATTGCAAAAAATAAGTTCGAAATTTTGACGCACCTCCCTGAACTCGTCTTGGAATCGCTCAAGGTAATGGGGCGGTCGCATGGTCACCATGAAATCGTTTCGGTGGCTTTGGAACTCGTTTCATGTTTTAGTGTTGAAACGTTTCATGTGCATATTGAAACCATATCGTTTCATTTGGGAACAAAGGTTGTGATTTTGTGTGCTTTTTAGCTTTTATAACTCTTCCTCTTTACTTCTTTCATCCTATTTGTTCTTTTCTCTTCTCTTTTGTATGTCTTCTTTGTTTAATGATGATAAATATGCTAATATCATCTTATAACTATTGGTCAATACCTTCACATTTTCGGAATATGATCGTTTCGGTCCAACATTTCATTGTCCACCTACTTGGTGTTGAAACGTTTTGTTCCAAAATAAATCGTTTCAGCATCGTTTTGTTTCGATAGTGAAATGTTCCGCGGCGGTCACCCTGGGCCGCGGTCGTCTTGGAATCGCTCAATGTAATGGGGCAGTAGAAACCGCCATACCGAATCTAATGTGGGCATGGGCCCACTGAGTCCACCATGGGATAGCCTCTCTCTCTAAATACCAACTAGCCAAGACCACTCTGTCAGTATCATTCTTCTTAACAGTAGCAAAATAAGCTTCAGATTGATGCAACCAAGAATAAAGGGTTGTGGGATCGAGTTTACCATTATACTTACTGAAGTTCATCCTCTCGAGAGGATGACTCCAGGAAGAAGCTGGTGTCGTTCTTTCGTGCTCCACGCGTCGTTTGGCATCTTCTTGTGTGGAAGCACGGAATGCTGCTACACGGTCTTCTATCAATCGAATCTCCAATGCGTGCATCTGTAACTCGAATGGCGAACTCGGCCGTGGTAGTAACGCTCCACGAGGGTTACGTGAAAGAGGATCTGTTATCGGGTTTTGGGAAAGAGAAGGAGAGAGAGGAGGAGAAGGAGAAAAAGGGGTTGGAGTACGGGTTCTTTCTTCTAGGGAAAGATTTGCGCCTTTTGCTCTTCCAACTTGGTGTTCTGGTTTGCTAGTGCTCACATCATAGTTTGGAACATCTTGTGCACACTCATGTTTGCCGCCCCCCAAAGGACTGCCTGGTGCTCCTTGTTCTTGAATTCTTTGTTCTCTCTCTTTGTCCAATTTCGCCATATAGTGGGGATAGGCACATCCTTTCTGCACCGCAACAAAACCATCCACTATGTGTGTGGGAGACTTTCCGGAGGCTAAAAACCAACCGTTCTTCAAGGGACAGGAGTCACACACCGAAAGGAGTGGTCCTCCGGAGTCTAGAAACCAACCACACAAGCATTTTTTTTCCCTCTAGTTTTCTGGCTGAATCTTCGCACTTAAAGAACACTCTGACATGCAGAAGCTTGATGAATAGAATCAGTTCTTCAATGGACAGAGTTCAGCAATCTTTCATGACGAAGATAACACACAAAATAGAGATATGTGTGCAGAAAAAGAGAGAGAGAGAATGAGTCGGACACGCAAATCTGTAGATCTTCTGGAAAAGATCCGACTCTTGGACATCCACCTCCAGCTTGGCTTTAGGCTTCCCTTTGACTGTCCTGGCCCTTGGAATACTTCGGCCCCTTGTGAGTTGTAAGATGCTGAAAAGACTTTCTTGCCCATACTTTTATTGGCACTAAGCTGCTGGTTGGTGGGTATAAGCAGGGGTCGGCCTGTTTAATTCCCCTGACCTGAATTTAACATGCCATAAATATGCGACCTGAATTTAACCTGTCCAGCCTGCTTGGCAGCCACTGTGCCCTGGCCGCCTACCAGTCTGACTGCCCATGGGCTAGCGGACTGGTTGACTGGCTGGCTAAGCCCATATGGGCTGGCCGACCAAAGCCTAGCCCCTTCTTGGTCTGTTGGCCAATGGCCATGGGCCTCTTTGGACCCTTTGGGTGGCTTAAAGCCTACCCCTTCTCTTAGGCATGGGATATAAACCGCTTGGGGTAGCCCAAAGGGCTGTCCCCTTCTCCTACATGCAACTACATGCTTCCTACTCGGATGCCTGGTATCTGGCTACAAGCCGAACACCTGGAACACTTGTCATCATTCTAGAGGGTGACTCACAATATGGACTGGTGTTGCTTCATGTGTGGGATTTGCACACCTTACCAAGACCATGTACGGGACTTGTACACTTGACCTTGGACGCTTAGAGTGGAACATTGGTTTATTCGTCAGGGATGGGGGCTCACAAGGGACGAGTTTCCACTGCAGGTCCTGCACTTGCTGTACAGATATGTCCACGTGGCATCCAAGTGCAGGATGCAGGTGACAGTTTGTGTGAGAGAGGCTCATGTGTTGTGATGGAGGTATCCTATATGTATAGTCCCAATAAATCATATCTGATCACCCGGTTCCTGTCATCCTGAGAGAGCTTGATGAATGGGGAGTCCAGGTCACACTGGAGTTGGGGAAGGCGATGCATCGTGAGTCCCTACCTCATGAACCAGGTGCATACTTGGCTATACCATGATTTGTGCCGATCTGCTGCTAGCTGCTTGGAGGACTGTAGCGTGAGCCTCGGGAGTCTCTAGGGGGCCATGACATTGATGCGAGTGTATGGAAGAGTGCCTCTACTACCGTGGGTGCTGCAGCAAACTCTGCTAGGATAATATCATGTGGGACTGATGGTTTGTTGCGTATCATACGGGAGAGCATCATGACTTGAGGCCTCTCTATCTTCGGCCATTTGGACACTGTTTAGACTAGGTGCCCAAAAGGGTGCTGCATACATCAATGCCGGAGTGACCAAGGTGTCAAATAGCCACATCTTGGTCCTCAGCTCCTGGAAATGGGCCTGGAAGCATTGTCTCACCATGAGAGCAAGAGAAGCATACCCTTGCATCAGCATGGCTCATCGAGAAGACCGGTCCTGTAAAAGTGACTCCCAAGTCCACACATGAGGTGCAATCTCCACTAAGAGAGAGAGAGAGGGAGAGAGAGATGTTAGTCAAGGTATGAAACTACAAAGAGAGGTTGGCTAATTAATAATAAGAGATTCTTGTTATTCTTTCTACTCAAGTTTCCAATGAGTAACCTGCCCTCTTCTGACATTTGGGTAATGCCTACAGGAACTGCGTTTTTGCTGTGAGTGTATACCGCCAACAACTTGTACTCCAGGCTATCAATGTAAAACGTTACCAACATCTACCTCAACCTCAACCTCAACCTCAACAGCCACAATCACAGCAACAGCAATCACAACCACCACCCCAGCAACAACCTCAACAACAGCAGCAACCGCAACAGCCACAGCAACAGCAGCAGCAACCTACAGTTGGATCAGACAGCGATCTTAGTCTAGCTGAGATGCAAGAAATCGGAGACTTCTTTGCAAGGCGTGCTGCATTTGAGCCTTACGATGCATCAAGGTTAGCATCTTTTGTAACAATGCTCACTCTGCCAGTCCCTGTTTTGCGTGAGTTCATTGGCCTTATAGCTTGGAAGAAGGATTCTGCGAAGGCAGCACAGCATGTCCAAGCTACAGATCCAAATCAAGTACCTCGCCCCAAGCTGGAGCTTTGCCTTGAAAATCGAACAGGGCTTAGTCAGGATGCTAGTACACAACAAGAGGAAAACCACCCCTTGCAGACTCCTGTAGTTGGTACTTTATCTCCGAAAAGTAGTATTGACTATGACCGCTCCCGTAGCATGGTAGATTTCACATTAACGGTGATCTTTGATCCAATTCATGTTCCACACATAAATGTGGCAGGGGGGGCTGGATGGCTACCCCAATGTGTTGCTGTAAGACTGAGGTATATGTTCGGGGAAGGTAGCTGCATATCGCTCCTTGACATGGAAGGTAGTCATGGTGGTCGGGCTTGCTGGTCCCGGGTCGAAGACTGGGAACGATGCAAGGAGATAATCGCAAAAGAAGTGGAGGTTTCGGGGGGTGGAAATGCCACAGATCAAGGGCAAGGAAGGTTGCGCACAGTGGCAGAGACTATCCAATATGCTCTTCAGTCTGCTCTACAACTTCTTCGTAAAGGATCTGCCAATGTGCCATCTCCCATGCCTGGATCGCTTTAATAATGTGCATCTACAAGAAGCTTCTACCTTACTTATAGGGGCAACATACTGTGGGAATTGTGATTGGAATATTCCATGTAAAGAGAGTCTATGCTGAACAGATTCTTTTGCAGTTGCTGGTGGATTACGATCCATACTTTCTCAGGGGTCTGTAGAATTGATTTGTTATTTTCCTATCCTGCCTTTTTTTAGTCTGCTTCGCTTGTGTCTTGAGAGGAGTTGCCAGGTGTGATGTATATCACATTTGATTCAGATGACTCGTATGTAATTATTATAAAATTTGATGAGTGACACATGATTATATGCCTTTCACAAAGCAGGTATATTCCCTTGGACTGTAAGGCTACACTAAGACATCTTGTATAGTTTTTATTTATGCTAGGTGTTATCAAATAGCATATCATAACAACTTGTACAGTTTTTATTTATGCTAGGTGTTATCAAATAGCATATATTCCCTTGGACTGGAAGGCTACACTAAGACATCTTGTACAGTTTTTATTTATGTGAAGTGTTATCAAATAGCATACCATAACAACTTGTATATGGAAGGACTTTGGATATTCAAACGTTGCAGCTTGTCACTGGCTTGATATGCTCGTAGTGCAGGTCTGTACACAATGTGCAGGTCGTAGTGCCAAAGAGATGCAGAGGTGGAGGAGCCTATCTTTTTCTTCTTCAACATTTTGTTCATTTGAATCCCCTGCACCTCTAAGCCATCATCTTTGATTGCAGCAGTGTCCATTCTAGCTATGTATTGCGTTTTTGGATTAGCTTTAGAGGTAGAGGAAAGGGGAGGGGGTTAGGTCCTTTGATCACAGCAGTGTCCATTCTACCTATGTACTGCGTTTTTGGATTAACTTTAGAGGTAGAGGAAAGAGCAGGGGGTTAGGTCCTTGTAAAAAAAAGAAACACATGATGTCTTCATTCACTTATTACAGAACTTAGCTCATGAGCTTCTCGAGTAGGTGCATACCCTTATGAATGTAGTTGTATTCAGGTTATGATGAGAGCATAGGCACGACTAAATTCTAGCTTAGGATTTCAGAGCAAGACAATGATCTATTAAACCCAATGTTCCTTGCTCTTTATTATCACGTCCGGTCTAATTTGGGTTTTACAAGATTGTATAATTGTTTCTTGTTTTATTGTGTCGGCCACTTTTTTCATAAGCTTGCAAGATGTAATGGTGTCTTCAACAGCATGCCCCAAATTTTCATCAGTGATTGTGGCTGGCTAAAATGGAGGTCTAAGGTTGGAACCCCTGCATCTTAAAATCAAGAAAACAACTTAATCATTCTTTTGTGGTCCTAACTATATTTGGTGTGATCCACAATAAATTCAAACTAGGAAATGGGGCGATGGTTAGAAAGGTGCAAGAAGGAACTCATACAAAAGCTTAGGTTGAACTCTTTTAAGGGTTTGATGAAAAATTCATAGAAATAGCAATATAGTGTGTATAAAAGAAAGTATTGGATATGTGCAGGGCTATTTTGTGGTCTGACGGGGATGTAGAGTGATTGGATGTAGTGTTTTTTGGTGACATAGCAACGTGGTTGCCAAGTTGTATGTGCTTTGTGTATAGGTTCAAGGGTGTAGTTCTTTTTGTTCGGTTTTGTTTTTTATTTTGGGAAGAAGGTTTAGAGCTAAGGCATTTGTGGTGCCTTAAGAGCTAAGGCATAGTGGACGTTGTGAGAGGATTTTTGTGTCCTGTGCAAAGGTGATGTATGGGTGTATATGGTAGCTTGGGGTGAGCCTTTGTTGGCAAGGATGGTCACCATTGTTTGAAACCAAACACCTAGAATGTATGTGAAGGCCATACAACGGCTATGAAGTGAACTATGCATGGAGTATGTGGAGAGCCAGGAGATCTACATGATGGAGAAAATGCGCATGGAGCAATGCATGGCAGTTTCTTCGTAGGAGAAGAAATGCATTTTTTTTTATATGAAAGGGATTTTTGGTGCAGAAAAAAGGGGTTAGTTTGGAGTTTTGGAATGCTTTTGAGAGAGCCATTGGAGAGGAGGACAAGAGAACGCATAAGAGAGAAGAGGAGTCGTCAGAGTGAGTAGGTTTGGGCAAAACCAGAGTAGAATGTGTGCAAAGGAGTCAGAGGATCAGCTAGGTTGCAGAGGCAAGGCCTACGATCTCTGTATGCATTTCTGTTAGAACTTGGTGCTGCCCAGAACTTTGCTCAGCTGTTGATTTGAAGATCTACAGAGGTGGTTGCAGTATTCATCAAAGAAGTTTGATGTTGTGGTGATTCTCCTTATTTCTGCGATTTTTACTGTTGTTTGAGCTCAAGGTCTAAGGGTTGTTGAGAATGGCTTTGTTTTAGCAAGTTTGGAAAAAACAAAATGTTTGGCTTTAAGCATGTCGTGAATGGATAATAGAGTTTTGTGTTTTACTTCTGATGGAGATGTTTTGATTGAAATTGTTGAGGAAAATCAATTGTGAGTGAAAATTTGAAGTTTTCTGAGTAAGGGTTGACCCAGCCAGTGTCAACTGAAAGCCAACGGTGAGCTGAACATCAAGACCAATCAGCTGAACATCAAAACCAGTCAGTTGAGGGTGTAGAAAGATAGAACTAGTCTTTTTGGGTTGAGAGGAATCTGTTTTGGGTCAAGTCAGACAATGTTGTGGGTTGAATGGAATCTAACAGTCAGTTGCTATCACTTTAGGAATTGTCAAGCTAAATTCTCGTGAGGTCTAGGGTGTTAGGAGTTTGTGAGTCTTAGAGGATACAGAAGTGGAAAGATCTGAGTCAGATCAGTCAGGTGAATGCTAGGCAAGGTGCTTCTTGTTTATATTAGTTTCTTTCACTTCTCTTATGCTAGTTTGTGCAACCATCTCCTATGCTTTTGTGCTAGCTGATCTCATCTCCTTCTTCATCTATTGTGTAGGCTCAGTATGTGCACGTCTCCTCTCTATCACCATGAACCACACCAAGTTTCATAGGTGAAGGGAGTGGAAGGTCTCAAATGTGCATCCCTTCACGTGTTTTCCACCACAAGGCCGACTCGGTTGTTTTCTATCAAAAGCTTTAATACTACTTTTTTAAAGCCCTCTTTCACATGAGTTATCTTCCCTTCACATTTGTTTTGTGAGGTTGCACTCCATAAATGGACACGTGTGGACACATACATGTGTGCAATGCTCACATAATAACATGCTCCTGAGGCTCCAAATTAATGCAACAAGAGGGTATTTGTAGATTTGATGTGTGCCTTGTGCTAGGTGTTTTCAGTATTGGATTAAATGCTATAGAGGCCAGTGTTCACAGTCTGATTTTCTCTTCCCATGGTGCCTCCACTGAGGATCAGAGAGTTCTTATTTAGGGCTTTGATCAATAGGTTGGAAACCACTTGAAGATCAGCTCAAGAACTATTTGTTGCATCAGTGCATGAGTTGTTCAAAGGAGAGAGAGGTGAAGATGTAAACCAATTCTTGAGGAGGATTGAATTTGTAGCTCTTAGTAACAACAGAAATGGATGCTTATAAATTGAGGATGGTGGGATTATTGTTGGAAGGAGCAGCCAGAGAGTGGTATGAAGATGTGGCTACAAAGGGTGACAAAGGAGATTGGGACATATTGAGGGGAGCTCTGAGAAGGAGATATGGAAAAGTGGACAGCCTAGAAGATCTTTGAAGAGAGTTGAGTAGGTTATATCAAGGGAAGGAAGAGGAAATTACAATTTTTGTGAATAGGTTTGAACCAGTTTGGAGAAGGATTCGAAGAGTTTTGGGAGAAAATCAGATGCCACCAAACTTCCTGAAGAAGGACAAACTCATAGGATTGCTACATGGGAGCATTAACGAGAAAGTGGAGCTTAAGGATCCAAATACATTTGCAAAAGTAGTAAGGATGGCTACAAAGAAATGGAGGAAGAAAATGAGGAAACAAGAGCTGGCTAGAAAGGACAGGGAAGCAAGCAGGCTTGTAGTGGAGCCTTTTCCAATGGATATACATTTGGAAAGGGAGCCCCATGTGGAGGCTCCAAGGGTTATAGAGCCAAATAGAGGGAAGGATGAGCTTCATCAAGAAATTAGAAGTCGACAAAGCAAATTGGAAACCTGAATCTTGATGTGCAAGTTATTGAAAACCAAGTAAGAAGACCACAAGGGGAGAGACATCCAAGGAATAGAATGGATCAGGTCTAGTGTTACAATTGTGGAGAGAGGGGTCACATAGTGCATCAATGTCCCCAACCAAGAAGAGAGACAGGATGTATATATCCCATTTTTCAAAGACCATAGGGTAATAGAGATGCAACCAATAGGGATGGAGTTAATGGAAATCAAGTGCCTAGACAAGGACAAGTGCAGTCCCAAGGTCCTTTGGGCAATGTGAGTATGATTGAAGCAGTTGTGGAAGAGGAAGGAGACGCTATTTTGCTAGCCAATAAGAGGACAAGGATGCAAAGGTCAGAATCCAAGAATACAAGTAGGGAAACAAGAGCCAAGAAGAAGCAAGAGAAGGGAAAGGCAACCATAAACAAGCTGAATCCAGCAAGCATGGAAAAGCTAGGGTTAGAAGAAGGAAAATTGGCATGGATGATTTTCAGTTGGGAGAGGGGACAGGCCCCTTATAGTCTCATGTCTGATGTTAAACCTAAGAAGGCTGATATCACTTATGGTGGTCAGCTTTTGTAGCAGCTGAATTCTAGCATAAGGAGATAGTGGCACAAGCTTGCAAGTGTTAGGAGAGTAAGAATTAGAATACTTGAGTCAAATGTGGTTCAACTGAGTAAGGTTTTTGATATTCTTCCTATTGTGGATTTCTGGATTCATGGCAGGAAAGTTAGCAAGGTTTATATTGATGGAGGAGCCCAGGTGTGTATCATAACGGTGGAGGCCATGTATGATCTTGGGCTGGAGGTGACAAGGAAGTCTATTTTCAGTGTGAAGATGGCCAATAGCTCAAAGGTGAAGTGTCTTAGTGTGATCAAAGATTTGGAGTTGAATGTTCTTGGGTAGAAAGTGATGATAGATACACATGTGATGCCAGCAGGGGTTGGAGCATACCCCATTATTTTGGGAAGACCTTGGCTAATTGCTATGAGATCTAGACATGATTGGTACAAGGGCTACATTGACTTGTTTGTTGATAGGCCTAAAGAGAATAGGATACAGTATGATTTGAAGATAAGCAAGATTTTGGAGCTTGGAGATGAGTTGGAGATGGATACAGGGACTAATTCAACCACTTTTGATAGCTATGATGCTTATTCTAGAGGATCCTTAGATGAAGCTGATGATGACATGGGTTTGGATCAGAGATTGTTGGAGCTGGATGTGGACGTGTGGGGTGCATATAGGTGAGGTTAAAGGGGATGGTGTGGCTAGTCATATGACTGAACAAGGTGGTGTACAAGGTGTAGAGCCTAATGTACCAAAATCTAAGCTAAATGATGCTTCTCCGTGCATTGTTGATACCTTTCTTGATGCTATTGATGTTACTTCCTTGGATGTGGTTGATGGAGATGGTACAGATGATGTTGAGTCTTTAGATATGGGTTATGTGGATGCTATTGATGTTACTTCCTTGGATGCTATTGATGTTACTTCCTTGGATGTGGTTGATGGAGATGGTACAGATGATGTTGAGTCTTTAGATATGGGTTATGTGGATATCCACCTAGGTCCTTATAATGTGGATGCAGAGTATATGGAGAAGATCTAGGACTTGGTTGATGTGAAGAGTCGATATGATGATGATTTTCATGCAAATTATGTTTTGCAAGAAGAGAAGTGCTTTAAGGAGACTTGTGGCTCTATGCTAGGCGAGGTTGAGGAAGATTGGATTGATGATTTGGGTGACCAAGTATATGTGGCATGTATGCCTTGGAGCTTAGGGAGTCTATCTTTATGTGGATACAAACTTGCAGCTAAGGAAGAGGAGGCTTGGCTTAGGGACATTGATGCTACAATCTCTCATCTTTGCGAGAATTGGCCCTCAGGGTGGTTTGGTGGATGAAAAGATCTTCTATGATGGTAGGGATGTTTTTGGGAAAGGGAAAAATGCTTTACAGATGCAGGTAACAAAGGGACATGCTGAAATCATATATTCAGAAGATTTATGGGCTTTAGGACCTATGTGGGATGAAGGCCTAATGGAGGTACACAGAGTTGAGAGGAATTTTGAGTCATATGATGAGATCTCTATAATGAAATCATGTGTACATGAGAAAATAGTCTGGTGGTGAAGGGTTCAGGGATGATCAGAGACCTTGGAAGAGTCATGAGATGGTATGAAAGAGAAGAGGATGAATGGCATTTCAAAATGTCTATGAATAGAGGGACTAGAAGGAGGGTTCACAGAATATACGCTTGGATGGTGCGACCTTTTGATAGAGGCACAACATTCATGTTGTTTGTAGGTTGCTTTATAGGTGTTTGATCCAGGTGGGAGGATAAATTCAATTGAATGGCTATGGAAAATGATATTTTACCCTTTTTATCTAGGAGGAATTTGGGTTGTACAAGAGCAAAGGACACATAGTGAAACACTTAAAAGTGTTTCACCATGGGGTTGGGGCAATATGTGAGATGATTTTTGTGCCCTATGCAAAGGTGATATATAGGTGGATGAAATGTATATATGATAGCTTGGGGTGAGCCTTTATTGGCAAGGATAGTCACCATTGTTTGAAACCAAACGGCTAGAATGTTATGAAGGCCATAGAATGGCTAGAAAGGGCATTGTGCATGGAGGTACACCGCAGAGATCCAGGAGATCTACATGATGAAGAAAATGTGCATGCAACAACGCATGGCAGTTTCTTGTTAGGAGAAAGAATGTGTTTTTTTCTCTATGAAAGGGCTTTTTGGTGCAGAAAAAAGGGGTTAGAGTTTGGAGTTTTTGAATGCTTTTAATAGAGCCATTGGAGAGAAGGATGCTAGAGAGAAGAGAAGGAATCAGAGTGAGCAAGTTTGGGCAAAATGAGAGCAGAGGGTGTGCAAAGCAGTCAGAGGATCAACTAGGTTGCATAGGAAAGCCCTAGGATCTCTGTATGCATCTCCATTAGAACTTGGTGGTTCCCAGAACTTTGCTCAGTTGTTGATTTGTGTTTGAAGAAGATCTGCAAAGGTGGTTGCAATATTCATCAAAGAAGTTTAATGTTGTGATTCTCCTTGTTTCTGTGTTTTTTACTCTTGTTTGAGTACAAGGTCTCACGGTTTTTGAGACTGGCTTTGTTTTAGCAAGTTCGGAGAAAACAAGAGTGTTTGGCTCTAAGCATGTTGTGAATGGATGATAGGGTTTTGTGTTTTGGTGTTTTAGTTGTGATTGAGATATTGTTTTGATTGAAATTGTTGAGGAAAATATGTTCTGAGTCAAGGTTGATCCAACCAGTGTGAGCTGAAAGCCAACAATGTCAAAGAGGGTGAGCTAAACATCAGGTCCAGTCAGCTGAGAGTATAGAAAGATAGAACTAGTCTTTTGGGTTGAGAGGAATCTGTTTTGGGTCAAGTCTGACAGTCAAAGTTAGTCAGACTTTGTGGGCTGAATGGAATCTAATAGTCAGCTGAGAGGAATCTGTTTTGGGTCAAGTCTGACAGTCAAAGTTAGTCAGACTTTGTGGGCTGAATGGAATCTAATAGTCAGCTGATGTTACTTTAGGAATTTTCAAGCTAAATCCTTGTGAGGTCTAGGGTTTTAGGGGTTTTTGAGTCTTAGAGGATATAGAAGTGGAAAGATGTGAGTCAGATCAGTCAATTTAACCAGGCAAGAATTAGGCAGTCATTAGCTGAAGGTAAAATGGAGTGAAATAAGTGACTGTAGAGTTGAATCTTTATAGGATGTGTGGTTCTTAAAGGACTGTGAATGTGAGAGAACATAAAGGTGAGGAAATCTGAGACAACTGAGTCAGGTGGGTCAAGTAAGAGGTAGCTGACAGCAGACAGAAGTGAGAAGCTGATATGTTCATCTAGTAGGGTCCTAGACCAGGGGTTTTGAGGGTTGATGGACCTGGAGGAAAGCTTGTGAGTCTGTAGGACAAGAATCTGAGAAAGGTTAGGCAGTTCAAAGGCAGTGATCTGAGGAGATAGAGTTGAAGATCAGGGTTCTTCAGAGTCAGATCACACCTTAGAGGAAATTTTAGAGGGTTAACTGATTCAGACTAAAGAGGGTAAAGTGTCCGGCTGTGTTGGCAGAGGTTTAGAGGGTATCTGTAGAGCTATTGTGTGCCTTTAGGTGGATGTTTTCAGTGGATTGGATGGTATAGAGGCCAGTGTCCAGAGTCTTCTTTTCTCTTCCCAACGTGCTTCATTTTCATTGTTATACTTCCTCAGGATCTGATGCAATTGTTGCACTCAACTTCTTTTTGTTGTAGAAGATCTCTTTAATGCAACTAAAAGTTTCCAACAAGGAGCCCTTATATAGCAATGCCAAGATTCATTTCTTAGCCCTTGGTTGTCGATTCTATGGTATTGCAAGCTGTTAAGATGCAAACAAGAGTGACAACATATATTTAATACTCAAATGAACATCCAAAATGATACAAAACGCCAGGTTTATATAGGGCTCCTAGTAAAGGGATTCAATTGGGCCTTTTTTTAAATTGAACTTTGAAGAGGGGAGTTTGAGGAAGCTCTTGTTGAGGAGGATGCTTGCCTGTCGCAACTTAGCATTATATAGGAGGGGGCTTTAAGGAGACAGTAGCACAAAACTATAAATTCTCTACATGTGCTAACAAAAAGAGCATCAAGGGACATGGATGTATCATGTGGGCCTTGGGCATTGGGCATGGGGCTATGGGCTAGGCCTAATGTGGGGGCCAAGGACATTAATATGTGTGAACCCATAGGCCAAGTATATAAGTCAATGGCTGATAACTTTGTAAGGATCTTATTACCTTTTATCAACTAATGACATTATGGTCTCCTTGCTTAGGCAAGTTTGGTGGTTGCTTTCTCCCATTGAGTAGCCCTTGGTGAGGTACACCCATGTGTGGACTCCATGTCATGAGTCTAATCCATCTCTAATCCACCATTAATCTTCCTCAATCTCTCACTCCTCTTGCATTGGTATCAGAGCATCGTTTTTCAAAAAGCAAGCGATTTCGAGCACTATGGGTAAGTCATCGATTCTATGCAGAACTCTGTTTTAAGAACTACAGGAAGACAGATTGGTTGTGTAGACATTGTGTGTGCTGCAAGGAGGTCAATAGTTGCCACTGGGTGTATGTATGCACATTGAGGTCACTGGTTGTAACATTTGAGTGTAGTACAGTACCGCCCCGCAGAAAATACAACAGTTTGTGCAGGATAAACCAGAGTGCTATTTCTAGTAAATTTGTGTGTTTGGCAAGATGTCAAATGATGGCATAAACCAGATTGTTGCTGAGAAGCTTGACAAGAACAACTTCCATGCTTGGAGGTTCAGGTTGACAAATTTCCTGATGGGAAAGGGTTACTAGGACTACATAGATATGCAGACTAAAGGAATTGTGACAGGGCTGCCAAAGTTTAAAGTTGAAGGTATGCAGAAAATATGTGAAGCATGCCAATTTGGAAAGCAAACAAAGCATGTATTTTCACGTGACAGAAATGTGAGTAGAAATTTTCTAGATGTTGTGCATTATTCAGATGTATGGGGTCCTACGAAGACCATGTCTATGGGAGGCTGCAGGTATTATGTGACATTTATTGATGACCACACAAGGAAAGTGTGGGTATACTTCATGAAGGAGAAGAGTGAGGTGTTCACTCATTTTCAGAATTTCAGAGTTATGGTTGAAAAGCAAATAGGGAAACATGTAAAGTGCCTAAGGTCAGATGGAGGGGGAGAGTACTTCTCCAATGAGTTTTTTGAATTTTTAAAGAAGAATGGTATTCAGAGACAGTTTAGATGCAGATACACTCCGCAACAAAATAGAGTTGCTGAGTGGAAAAACAGGCACATTGCTCAGATTGCGCGAGCATTGATGGGAGAGAAGAATATGCCGCATAGCTATTGGACTGAGGCTGTTTTTACAGCAGTTTACATCATCCATGAACAGAACTACAACTGCAGCCATACATGATGTAACTCCAGAGGAGAGGTTTACTAGCAAAAAACCTGATTTGTCTCATCTGAAAGTCTTTGGATGCATTGCATATGTGCATGTGCCAGATGAGCTGAGAACTAAGCTGGATCCAAAAGCTGAAAAATGTGTGTTTATTGGGTATTCCCTTGAGAAAAAGGGATACAAGTTTTATAACCCTGCTACATGTGAGTTGAGAGTAAGCAGGGATGTTGTTTTTGGTGAGATGAGTAGCTGGTATGCTGCTGAAAAAGAAGCTATTGGGACTGATGTGAGTGAAAATGTGGTTGCATAGAATGCAAGTCAGCAATCACAGTCTTTGAGTGAACCAGGAGAGTCCTCATCTACTAGTGGTTCAGTTTGATAGACCATGGAGTGGCAGGCTGCGTCATAATACCAGTCCTACAAATGTGATTAGTACATCACATAAAGGCAAAGAGAAAGTGATTGAGTCCCTTAGTATGCCTGACATTTTTGCAGGGCATCCTCATGTTAATGGAGACTCTAGTGGCTCAGAGACGAGCCTTGATGAGGATCTAACACCTGGTGTAAAGAAGGCTATGGAAGCCATGAATGCAAAGCTGCGAAGATCTGGGAGAGTGAAGAATCCTGTGCAGAGGTTTACCTATGATGGTTATGTGGCACATCACTATGCATACATGGCAAAAGTTGTACAGGTTGTAGAGCCCACATGTATTGATGAGGTTGTTGGAAATGTGTGTTGGGAGAAAGCTATGGATGAGGAGATGGATGCACTATATGGAAATGAGACTTGGGATTTAGTGCAATTGCCTGAAGGCAAGAAAGCCATTGGATGCAAGTGGGTGTACAAAGTAAAACATAACAGTGATGGAAGCATAAGTAGGTACAAGGCTAGATTGGTGGCCAAAGGATATGCGCAGACATATGGCATTGATTATGAGGAAACTTTCAGCCCAGTTGCCAAGATGGCAACAGTGAGAGTTGTGATAGCAGTGGTGGCTACGTCAAAGCAATGGTCTTTACATCAAATGGATGTAAAGAATGCATTCTTGCATGTAGATTTGTAGGAAGAGGTGTATATGTTGCAGCCACCTAGTTATGAGGATGTGAGTCACCCCGAGCATGTTTGCAGCTTGAAGAAAGCCTTGTATGGCTTAAAACAAGCACCAAGAGCATGGTCTGACAAAATTTCTGAATATGGGTACACAGATGCTGATTGAGCTGGTAGTATCTCAGATAGAATATCTACTAATGGCTTTATGTTTTCTTTGGAGAGTGCTGCTATGACTTGTTGGAGCAGTAAGAAGCAGCCTATGGTTGCTCTATCCAGTACAGAGGCCGAGTACAGAGGTGCTGCTATGGCAGCATGTGAGGTAGCTTGGTTGAGAAAGCTACTTGCAAATTTGGGTCTATCAGTGGTGGGGATAGACAAGTTGTCATTTTCTGTGACAACATTAACAGTATACAATTGCCCAGGAACCCAATTTTTCATGCTCGCACGAAGTATATAGAGGTCTACTACCATTTTGTCAAAGAGAAGGTTTTGGCAGGAGACATTGACCTTGTTTATGTCAGCACACAGGATCAGGTCCCTGACATCTTCACCAAAGCATTGGGTACAGAGAAGCTCCACAGATTCAGGGCTTCGCTTGGTGTACATGAGATGGAGTTGAGGTCGGGAGTGTTGAGATATCAAGCTCATCTAGTGAGGCAGTGGACACACTGATGACCCGCCTGGGGGATAGGCCCCACACTTACACCACTGGCATGGTTGGTGAGATCATGGGTGATATGCGGCCAGTGGGATGACAGGCTGTACAGCCATTCTAGAGACTGGCATAGCTATAGTGCCAGCTCATTTAGTTGGGTTCACACTATAGAGAACCCTAGTATGTATTTGGTTGAGTACCTTTTCATATGGTGGGTACTCTTATCTTTGTATATGGTGTATTGAGTGTTGTGTGAAGAAGAAGAAGATTTTCAGCCTTTCACCTTGTGTGTTCTCTTTTAGGGTTTTGTGAGTGTGTGTGTGCTTGCAAGAGCTCAAGCTCTCTTCTCCCCTGCATCTTTTCATTTATGATGGTTAGTGCAACAATTGGTAATTTGAAAATTGGTCCAAAAAGCGAGAAAATGTTGCTAAAATTTTGTAAGAAATCTCTGTTTGGGCAGTAGCAAAAACCCTAATTCAGTCACACGGGTTTTAAAGGAAATCTCCAAGCCAATTACACCATCTTAAAGCACTACCCAAGAGCTTTGCATAGAGCCCTAGAAACCTAGAATCCGACATCCCTAGGATTCCTAAATTAGGGTTTTACAGAAAATAGGAAATCCTAATTCAGTCCCAAACCCTAAACCAACTTCAAAATCCTTTTGCATATGTTCATATTACTCCCTTAGGCCTTATCAAGCCGACAATCTCTTGATTTTGACACCATTTGGATGGTCAACCGAGCATAGTTGACTGTTTAAAAAAAAGTCAGAAACAGAGAATACTTAGAGTTTGACTTGGGTCAAACTTCAAATACCATTGGATAGCTCTTGTCAAGACCTACCTATCGCACTAAAATGCAGCACATAGACCATATGCTTGAGAGTGATGGTTCAGTGTTGGTTATGACTCATTGGCAGATGATTATGCATACATGACTGTACATGACACTCATCATGCCGATGATGTTCCTACTCATGGAGTGTATGCACTAGTTGATGCTTATGGAGATCCAGAGTATGGAGCATATTCTTTTGATTCATGTGGATGCTCAGGTGACACTACATGTTTTATGGCAGCATCACTATTCACGTTTGGCTGTACTATATGCCATATGGGGTGCATAGTGGATGAATACTTATGGCATATAGCTGGTTTTGAGGGCATATTTGTAGCTTCTTCTAGCACGAGTCTTGATGCATATATGTGAGCGCTAGAGAGCTACTACAGCAGGCTGGCTTCGGATGTGGTTACAGGCTTGACTTCGGATTATGCTTTTGTTGCCAGAGCTGTTTGTGGATCATGAGGATGTACCTATAAGCTTTCCCTCACATATGGATGATTGCTCTCAGTATGTGATGATGCATATGGTGTATCCAGGTTCTCATTTGATCCAGGGGGATACCTATGCCTAGTTGGGAGATGTAGCCACTTTATCTTTGATTTGGGTGGCTTGTACATTGTGGAGGATATCTTGTCTAGCATTTGGGATAGCAATCCATTTGATCTAGGAGGATGTTGGGTATGCCCATTTGTAGGTTTTGAGCTTTGGATTATATGGTTACATATTGCCTGCCTTGGATAGCAGTTTACAACCATGTGAGTTTTGGGGTTGATCTTGACCATGCTTTTAGGCCATTTTTATGCCGTATATGGTTTGCATGGTTATGGGAGTTGCATTCCATCTCATGGATTGATACTCTATGGTTTCGAGGATGAAACCTATTGGATGGGGATGGTTTGTAATAGAGCTTCCTGGATCATAGTCACATGGGCATATGGGCCATGGGCACATGGATACACTTTGGGGACATGGATGTATCATGTGGGCCTTGGGCATGGGGCTATGGGCTAGGCCTAATGTGGGGGCCAAGGAGATTAATATGTGTGAACCCATGGGCCAAGTATATAAGTCAATGGCTAATAACTTTGTAAGGATCTTATTACCTTTTATCAACTAATGACATTATGGTCTCCTTGTTGCTTAGGCAAGTTTGGTGGTTGCTTTCTCCCATTGAGGAGCCCTTGGTGAGGTACACCCATGTGTGGACTCCATGTTATGAGTCTAATCCATGTGTGGACTCCATGTAATGAGTCTAATCCATCATTAATCTTAATCTCTCACCCCTCTTACACTACCAACCAACCATTTCTTATTGAAAGCTTGCACTTCTTGTAGGTCGGTATAGGTGGCTTGTTAGAGGGCTTGTTCTTGCGGGGGATGAGACAATTATTAAAACTATCGTGTTTCTACTTAAATTTTTCCCCTAGATTTTCATTTGGAGATTTGTCTTAGTATCCCTTAACATGGAAATATTTCACTTCAATTTAAATGAAAGCTCCTAGACGCATGATTTTATCATTTTGAGAATGTAGTTAGGTTCTCATGTCTGTGAGATCCCCCTGCCCCTCCTCCGCGGTGCCCCCTCCCCCCGAGGGCGCTGGCAGTGAAAGCAGCGTCAGCCTCCTGTGCGCGGGGCGGGGACCACACTTGAGGCCTTGCCCGCGGATGTCTGGACATCCGAAACCGAGCCGGAAAAAACTCCCCTCACCCGGAAGGCACGGACAATTCCACCATGGGAAAATCTTCTAACGGGGGAATTAATCTAACGAGTCAAAGTCTTAACTAGTTAAACTGATCCAACCGAACCTGAAGTCACATGGTCAAATCAAAGAAGAGACTTGCACTTGGTCCATAGAATCATCGCTTTTTTTCTCCTTTAACGAGACACAGCTCTGCTGATTCCCTCCCACAGAACAAGGGTCTTCTTAGGACTTAATCTAACTAACGTAACTAATCGTATCTTAATTGTTTCACAGGAATCATCCAATCCAAAGCCTAACCCCAACCGACGACCCATGGGTTAGCCAACCACCGACCATTGTATTGGTGGGATTTCTTTATAAAGATTTGGTTGTGTTTTGCCCGGGTACTGACGAAAAGAGTTCCCACGCCCCCTAGCCGGCGTTTTGTGCAAAATTTGTAAAATTTAAAGTAGGCATACCACGTACACACCCGATATGAAATTGCCATTTAGAACAGACGACTGTCTTTAAAACATCCTTCAATGAAAATCATAATATTACTGATCATTAGCTTTCAAAATTCTGAGTCCATTGTATTACAAAATGTATCCTCTGGACTCTTCGTTGAAGACCAACTGGCCAACCAACAAGATCCAATATCAAAATTTGATTCACAAAAGTCATTCTTCTTAGTCCATTTGAATCTTCCTCGACGCACGCATGGGTGTCGTAGCAACCGCGAGCCCGTGCATCACTTGGTCAGAACACTCTAGGATCCTCCTTAGGTGTCCTAGTCCTTCACTTAGGGACCGCTTCGTCGGTCCTCGCCCATCGTACCACTGAAAGTGTACCATTTTAACCGTACCGAGGCTGGTCAAGACCTCGGCAGGCTTTGCCCGCGACGAGCGACGTCCCTCGATGACTCCCCGCAAGGTGTTGCAAAACGAACCTCCTCTTAGTAAAACACATGCCAAATGCTTTCCCAACATTCTGGCATAAAACAGTCCTTTAAATGAAAAACAGAGGTTCTATGCAAGTAAAATTCTCAGTTTGAGATTGGTTCCACAAAACCTCTTTTTCCTTAATTCCCAATTTCGTAATGAGAATCCTTGATCTCTCATCAAGGTAATCTACCCATCATTTGACTGATTGTCCAACTAGATTCTTGGTGATTTCGATCAAAGAAAAACTAGTTTAGTTCAACGGTAGTCTATTCTTTGTATTTAGGAACTGGAATTGATCACGAAGTTTTTGCTTGATTCAGACCGAGAGATGGACAAGTAGGTTTACTATCCGTCCCTCTCGTAGTCTAACCAAAATCATTCTAACAAGGATTTTTATCAAATAAACATCTATTTTTGGATAAATACCAATTTAGTGATTTAACCAAATAAAATATCTAAAGATATTCTTTCTACCACTTAGTTTCTCAACCTTAATTTCCTAGGTAGAATTATGGTGAAATTTCAACTTTTGACACCAAAAATTAATTCAAATCTTTCTTTTCTTAAATATCATAAAATTTTTAACTAAATATCAATATCTATTTTTTTGTTTTGAATAAGCTTAAATTTTCTCTTTTTCTCATTTAATGAGAGAAATCCAAATGTCATAGGAATTCCTCTTTTATCATAAAATAAATCTATCTAAAATTTCTCTTTAAATTAAATTAAAAATATTTAATATTCCAAATATACCAAGAATTCTTCTTTTTCCATTTAAATGATTGAATTCCAAATATGATGGAAATTCCTCTTTCATCATTTAAATTTATACATACATAAAATAATTTTACCTAAAATTTCTCTTAAAAATTAAATAAAAATATCCATTAATCCTAATATGACAAGAATTTCACTTTTTCCATTTAAATGATTGAATTTCAAATATAATGGGAATTCCTCTTATATCATTTAAATTTCTCTTATGCATAAAAATAAATTTAACTACAATTTCTCTTAAAATTGAATAAAAATGTCTATTAATCCAAATATGACAAGAATTTTACTTTTTTCATTTAAATGATTGAATTCTAATTATGATGAAAATTTCTCTTTTATCATTTAAAATTTTCTTATGCATAAAAATAAATTTAACTAAAATTTCTCTTAAAATTGAATAAAAATGTCCATTAATCCAAAAATGATAAGAATTTCACTTTTTTCATTTAAGTTATTGAATTCTAATTATGATAAAAATTACTCTTTTATGATTCAAATTTATTCATGCATAAAATAAATTATCTAAAATTCTTCTTTTATTTTAAATAAAATATCAATTATTTTAATATTCTAAATTTTTCTCTTTCTCCATTGGAATACATGGATCTCCATTATCATGGAAATTTCTCTTTTTTCATAAAAATAAAATTACTAAAAATTTCTCTTTTTCTCTAATTAACTATTTATGCATAAATATTAAAAATTAATTTTCCATGGATATGATGAGAATTATTCATTTAACATAGGATGAATAATCCTAGAATATGGTAGGAAGTCCTCTTTCACATTATGCATAAAAATGATTTATGTGTTAATTTTTTAAAAAATTTACCATAGCTCCGCTTGCTATTACTGATAATTTTTAATAATTTTGAAAAGCATAAGACTTAGTAATACACTTATGATAGATTAACTATCAAATAGATATCAATCCAATTTATGGATCTAAATCATAATTTTATCATAATTTATGTAACATAAAAGCATTAAAAAGCCATTTCTTTAGCCTCTAGCTTGACTAGCATAGAGTTTGATTTTAGAATTAAGAATTGCTCCATGAGAAGCATCATTTGAAAAGAGAATTGGTCATAGGAATGACCATTATAACTTTTTGTGATTAATCATTAGAATTCTTTGGAGAGCTTCATTTGCATTGAAAAACCATTCATTTGAATACTTCTCAAGCTTAAGAGGGGTTGAAAAGTGAAAAACATTTAGAAGATTAAAGAAAAACCATAAAGTCACATCTTACCTCTTGTTTTTCTTGCATGCTTCTCTATTATTAGGAGAGGCTCCCAACCAATCAATTGGTTAGTATGTTGAGAGGAAAGCTCCAAGGAAGGTTGAAGAGAGAGAGAAACTCCAATCTCTCCAAATTGTATAGGATTTTTAGGGGATAATAGAAAATATACTTATTTTAAGGTAATAGTGGCATGGTCTAGTTCACAGATGAGAATACAAAAGAATGAGGATCTATTTATAGGTGAGGGAGGCCACTAACTGAGTCCAACTAAGTTCTAGAATTTTTTAGCTTCAGTTTGGCTGAATTTGGACAAGATTTAGACAAGTTTAGCTCCCTTTTTGATCCAGTTTGATCCAAAAGAGAGAAGAGAGGAGAGATAAAAATATCTTAATATTTTTAAATTTAAAACTCATTCACATGTGTGAAATAGGTGCCTCCTTAAAGGCTCCCCCTTTTCTTACCAAGGTGTCAAAATTATATGATTACTCCAAAATATCTCATTTTTTAAGTAATATCTCACAGTTTTTAACTAATAAACCTTGTACTCAGTCAACTCTTCATCTTATGTGGGTTACTCATTTTTGGATATTTTCTTTTATTCATTGGATTTATCTCATCCCAACACTTGGATTAATCTTATTGGCCCATAGGAACCTTAATTGGACCATAATCCAAAAATTTCATAAAATCTTGACCCTTAGGCTAAGGTCTTTTAAATCATTTTTAATTGATTCCTAATGCACCTTGGAAAATTTATTTTGATTTTCTATTTCAAAGAAATATATTTTTGATATTTGTAGAATTTATACATCAAAAAATATCTCAATATTGAATTACCACTCTCTAGAGTTTTTCATCTCACTAGGCAAAAACAAGGAAAAATAATATTTTTTTTGTATTCAGAAATAGGAAATGATTACAGGGGATTGAAGAAAAGGCTTATTCATTATTCAGGGCTGAGGAGGAATCTTACAATGTCTGTAATGCATTTCTCAAGAACACTTCACCTTGTCTATATAATGCATTTCTCATCAAGAACACTTCACCTTGTCTTTGGCATAAAATTCCTTCTAGATCCATCTTACAATTTACTCCTATTTTGACATAGGCTTCTACACCACCTTGTTTTATTGTTTTTTGGTTATCTTTCATTTCTCCTTGATCTTCTCTTCCATTAGCTTTTTGTGAGGTTATCAATCTCGAGAGGTATGAATTTTTCATTACTTATTGGATTACAGCAATGCTTGTTGCTAAGTTAATCTGTCGATCATGTGTATGAAAACTGGTGGTTTTTTACAATTAAGTTTGGGCTATATTATCGTAATTGACCATTTGTTAGCCAAGTTATGCATCTATTTTTGTATATAGTATTAAAAAAATATAGAAAGAAGAAATTTTTTCTAATAGCATGGTCCCTAAAAATATTCCCAAGTGTTTAAAAAATAATACAAAAATAGGACATTTTTATTGTAGCATGGTTCCTGAAAATATTCCAAAGTTTTCAAAATTCAAATATCAGACTCAGTCTTAAAAAATGTACATCTTTTTTATGTGATGCATAAATAATCATTTTTAACTTTTATATCATGTCCCCAGTTTTATAAATTCTATATAACTTGATACTAACCACTATGTTAACATGGTTTCATGTGCTTGACCTACCGGCACTTTGTCATCTTTATCTACTTGAATGAGCACTTATTTTTTTTAAGATGGTGCTTGAACATATAAAGTGATCTTACCTTGTGCTTAGTGTCAAATAGAGAAATTCTAAGGACTTTATGTACATACTTGCTTAAGACTAGTAATAGAGGTCACATGATTTTATGTTTGGTCGACCTAGTGTGAAAACAACGTGGCACTCTAGAAAACACAAGAGGAGAGGGAAGAATTAACCACATATGGGCAATTGGACCTAGACGTTGTTAACCCATTCCTATGGTTAACAAGAGCTCGCACCATTATCTTACATCAAGGAATCAAGGTAGATACACCAAAAGGTCATACATGCTAGCTATCAAGCAATGGTGTCTAAATCTACAAATTGGACATACACCCGTAATGGTCCGATGGAATACTTAAGGCAATTCCCGCTTCAAGAGCGTGTTCAAGAGCGTGTGGTAGTAAGTCAGGATGAAATCCTAAGTGAGGTACTTCATGGATATATTATGAGAGTAGTCATTGTAATAGCATTAGGCCTCCTATGAGCCTAAAGTGCTCGGTCGGCTATAGTTTAAGTGAGTGTAAACACTTATGGCCATGTATATAAGTGAATATCTCTCATAATACAAGGATACTCTCCCATTGTGCAATAGAGTTTTGCTCTTGCTAATGTCTCTATCTAATGCATGCTAGTGAGTGTGTGAGTGATATGAGGTGAGAAGAGGGACGAGCACACGTAGTGCAACGCGACGGTGTGGCAACACTTGTGGGAGACACGGTGCAATTGCTTCTCAAGGGGTTGTAGAGCTTGGAGACCTTGAGGGTTACGAGCTCGACCATTGGAAAGATCCTCATGACAGGTGCAGTTCACTAGGTAATCTCTTGTGTTGGATGTGTTTTAAGGGGGGTTAGGGTGAGTCATAACATTTTTGGCACCACTGCGGAGGAGCCATCCCTTGGCTTTTTCCATTGGTTTTCTATAATCTATGCATTACCCATTGCCCATTGTCTTGATTAGTGGTTTCCCATGAAAGATGTGGATTTGATGGTGATTTGTGTGTGATTTAGTGTAGAATAGCTCTCTTTTTTGTTTTGTAAAGAATGTTTTTTGTTTAATTTATAACCTAAATTGTTGTTTTTTGTTATTTTTTTAATGTGATTTTTAATGTTCTTAGGGCTTGCACATAGAGTGTGTTAGGCTTAGTTTGCATTCATTGCATCAAACAATGCAATAGAATGTAATTTTTGGTGATTTGTAGCTTACTTTAGAGTTAAACAGAGAGCTAGAATCATTATTTAATTTTGCTTAAATTGTGTGTTTTGAATTGTATGCATTAGAGTGTTAGCAACAAGTAATAGAATTAGCTTAATCATTGAAAAAAATTCTCAAAACCATAAAAAAAACCTTGAAATTGACTAATCTTTCTTAATTGATTGGTTTTCATTAAGGGTGATTAATCTAATTCAAGAGGTAAAATTTTTAGAAAATGTATTTTTTGGGATCCAAATTGATCATGTAAGAGGTTAAAATTAGTGTTTTGAGAGCATCTAAATACATCAAAACACCTTGTGCACTTTTGCCGCACATGTCGGAGCTAGGGACTTGCCAAGCACCGTGTGCGAGCCACGAATGGCTACAAAGCACACAACCAGGAAACAAGCAAGCTTAAAACAGGGAGTAATGGTGTGTTACTCACCGCTCAGACCGCCGTCTTGTGAAGGATTCTCGCGCCTGCGATGAAGAAGGAGCGGCACGCCGCCTTGCCACAAACAACCGTGCCGCCACACGCAATGCTCGATCACTACACACACTCTCTCTCTCTCTCTCTCTCTCTCTCACACACACACACACACACACACACACACACACACACACACACACGCTGGAGAAGGAGATGGAGAAGATGAAGCAAGAGCACTCCTTGTATTCAAAACTTAGAGAATGAGAGGTTTTAGGTTACATTTGACTTTTATATGTGACCTGGCCATTCACACATGGGTGCCCACACATGGCTGGTCGATCTTAACCCTTATCCTGATGAAATTCGAGGTACGCCTCTCATCGGCAATCACCCAATCCCCTTACCCTTTACATGTGTGCCGACAAGCCCGGCCCATGACTTAGAATACGTAAAATAATTACGTAAAAAGTAATACGTCTCAATGTCCACCATAGGTTAACATGCCCCCCTTCCTGATGTAGATTCCGTCCTCAGAAGCTATGGTATGGTAAGCTCGATAGGGTTTGCTGTGTAGGCTGTATCTGCAAAACAGGGAAGTAGAGTGAAAGCATGCTTGGTCTTCAAAAGATATAGAGTGTATCAAAAATAAAATCAAGCATGTTAGACCACAATGGAAGTATGCATGAGAACCTAGTTTAAGAGGTCACAGTAAGAAGCTAGCGTAGCAAATTAACAGGAGTTTAAAACTATTGAAAGTAATTCAAGAGTTAGCAAGGTGTCAAAGGTTAATCAAGGTCTACGACTAGCCTAAGTCAAGGAAAATTACCAAGCTTAATAAATAAACAGATGACCACAATGTGTCTATTCTAAGAACAAGCTAATCCCAAGAGCCTAAGGACACAAGAAATATCAGAGTCATAGGGGTCTTTTGCCTTAATTTCTTTTATGCACGTGATAATTTTTACAAATAATGGCGACCTCCCTAAAGTAAAACTAGCATCGACCCTGGTGCCGTGTTTACCACAAGGCCTTCTCCAGGAATCTACTAGCTCACCTTAGGTAAGGCTACCCCCTACCAACCCAGGGCATCAGTGTGGAGTGGAATACTCCTTGCCTACCAAGTGTCAATAGGGCGATAGGCCGACATGAAAGCACATAACAGACATACATTGCCATTTTTTGTAGGCCTTTCTTTTTATTTTTTATTTATCTCTTTAAATTTTTGCTTCCAAATTATCATGTGTTCTTACATCCTTTCGACAAAGGGGTAGAAGCTATGTCTTAGAGGTCAACACACACGGCGAGGTTGTTCAAGCATTAAGATGGTTTTAACCCTAGACCTAAGACAACCATATTCCAAAGTTAACTAAAGACATCATGCATTCCCAAGAATTTTTAAAATAAGGTTAAACTCAATTAATGATTTACACTAACACCTTAGGCAACTTCAAAAACTAAGTAGTGCTTGACAAATTCCAAGTGGTCATGCATTATAGTTCAGGCAATTAATTGAATAGTAAAAATGAAAGAGAGTGGGCATGGAAGAATTACACCTATATTTTGGAGATCTCCTTGATTCGACTAGAAATGCCTGTAATTTGATGTAGATATCCATGTATGAACATTGCGGCAGTCCCAGGACTATGAAAGCGAACCCACCTCAAACTTTTCAACCTGTACAATTAACTAACAAGCACTATACCTCGAGAGGCACATCAGTGGAGGAAAAAATAAAGACTCCTTTGAGGACACAAAACTAGAAACAACTTGAAAACACTAACCTACCTACTACCAGTCACACCACACCAATACTGAAGGATCAAGGTAAGAGAATGTTGTAGAGTCTTGGCTGTAGCCCTAAGGCAAAGCCTCTATCCGCATCATCCAAATAAATAAAATCAGCCTCGGTAGTGCCATGAGTCTCATCCGTCCATTCATTCATCAGAAATATCTTCTTCATCCTCCCATCCACATAGACTCGTCGTCAAGAATGTAACAGCAGCGAGGATAGTCATCCTGTGGAAAAGTAAAGACTTGGGATATCGGGGATATGTCCTCTACACGGAGTAGGGGTCAGTCGTGGTCAATAGGTGAATTAGCCATTCTAATTCCTCAACATTTCCCTTGCTGGCTAGTACATCTATATGACCCAATTCGGTTTTAATTACAAGATAGCACATGTGAAATATCTGAGAAAGAGGTACAGATGCCTCTCACCAAAGGTGGGAGTGGATGAAGTGCTCGTGCATCTGCCATATCTGCAAACACAGATATAGCATTAGTAGGTTCATGAAGACAGGTCAATCTTGTTTCTAATTGTGTGCGGATAACTCTCCTCTTAATGTGCTCTTGCTCTTTTCACTATAAATTTTTTTTACTTTTCTTTTCTTTTTTTGTATATGAAGCTATATATATACATTCCCTCGAATTTGGAAGTTACATGGTCAGGGGAGATGGTTAGGGAGGAAGCCATAGAATGTCGAACGTGAGTACACGCTCCCCCCTTCCTTGGGTAGATCATATTTTTTGCCAATGATGTTGTAGCCACTTGGAACCAATTTGTCCAGTGGGTTATAGGTGGTGATGTGGGCAGATAGCTTTTTATGACCCTTGTGGCCACATCAAGTTGCAGAGATGGTAGTGTACGCTCCCATGAACGAACGGAGGATATGGCTTCCGATAATATATTTACAAGGGGAGATGTAGACTCATTGGTTTCTTGGTGGGTATTGACAAGGGTAGGTGTAGAGCGTGCAAAAACTTCTATATCAACGTGTGAATGGCATGAGGAGCTAGAAGCTTCCTGTGACTCCCCCCTTCCTGAGCTAGGTGGTATCGATCGATATTGTTTGGGAATCCAAACTAGCTCTGGAAGAAGTGGTGTGGAGTACTCCATTACCTTTCCCTTACCACAGTCTTGAATTGTCGTTTGGGGTGGCAACATTTGGCTTACAGGATTTTACAAGCGATACAGAGGAATTCAGCTTATGTTTAGGGACCCAAATCTGGTCATTCCCTTCGTAGTACCCTTGGGCTGCTAATAATATTTTAGGAATCCAACGTGATGTTACCTTGCCTTTCCTAGGGCGAGTAGCTGCTTTCCTACTACGAGGCTTCTTGTTTGAACGAGATTGGGCAGTAGAGGTAGCCGTTAATGAAGCTTTTGGGACCCATTTGTATGTACTCTTTGGTAAAGTAAGTGGAGCCTTGGGGACCACATTGCCTGTCTCCACTCTTGGCATTGAAGCGTTAGAGGGGTGGCAAACAATCAAAGATGGTGTAGCCACTTGACTTTGTGATTTTTCCTTATCTAATGTTTTGTCCAAAGTTGATGGCTTAGGTGTGGAACCCTGAGTGGTCAGCAGAGGCTGAGAGCTGGTTCTTGCATTATAACTTGCCTGGTTGCCCAATCAATATTGCACTTGGAAGCTAACATCCATTTGTGCCCTAAGTTTATAGTTCCCTCCATGGTACCAGCAACAACAGGCAGGCTGCATAACCAAAAAGCACTGAACCACAGTCCCCTTGTCATAGGCAATAGGAGTGTGCAGGATTCCCAAGACAGTCGTTTTCTTCTTATTGATACCCTTAACTTGGATGGCACTCTTGGATAAGGGTGGTTTTCCAAGTTGACAACACACTCCATATGACAACAAATTGTGTTGAGCACCCGTATCCAATAATGCATTGTATAGCACCTTCTCGTAAGGACTCTGTAGCTCAATTGGGTATCGTAGAGGCGGGTCAGATTCCAGTGAATCCTCCTCTGCCTCCGCGAAAAATGCTTGCGTAATCCCCAAGTTGGCCTCTTGTTGGCACCTAACACACTGCTGGCATTCTTTAGCTTCAACTCTCGCTTGTATCTTCTTAAGCTCAGCCTGTTCTTTAGCTGCCTTCTTCTTCTGATGGATTGCATGTAATTCCTCTTGGCTTAGGGGGTCATAGTATCTTTTGAATTCACTCCCATTGAGGAATCCAACGGTTTCAACTTTGTCGAGAGTCTCCACTCTTGGATGGTACCTTGTGGGGTAATTTCACATACTCTGTACGGTCCCTTACTAGCATATTTTAGCTTCTTCTTTTTGTTACGCACTCCATACATCAGGACTTTATCCCCAACTTTGATGTCCTTGTTTTTCAGGTGGCGATCAAACCATTTCTTCCTTCTATCCTTCTCTACAAGGGCATTGTACACCGCCAATTGTCTTTCTTCGTCTAATCGCTCAAGAATATACAAACGCTCTACTAAGGGATTGCCATCCCAGCCCTCTTGAGTAGCAACACGAAGACTAGGAATGACAAATTTCCATGGCATGACTGCTTCTTGGCCATATACCATCTTGAATGGTGTGCAATTAATAGCCACTTTGTACACACTGTACGTAGTACGATAGGCCCATAAAGCTGCCGTAAGCTTTAGATCCCAATCCGTGCGATGAGCCTCAATTGTCTTTGTCAGAATAGAGATTAAGTTCTTATTGGTACTCTCGGCTTGGCCATTCGCTTGCGGATAATAAGGAGTAGATTTATAATGGGATATCATGAAATTTGTTGTTTGTGAGCTCCTTAATCACTTCATTTATAAAATGCGTACCATTGTCGCTCACAAGTTCAAAAGGACAACCGAAGCGTGTGATTATATTTTCAAAGAGGAACTTGGCTGTTGTCCTTGCATCTGCCTTACGTGTCGCTTTCGCTTCAGCCCATTTGGTCACATAGTCAGTGGCCCACAATAATATAGCGAGATTGTGTGTTATGCACCGTTGGGCTAATTGGACCTACAAAGTCTAAACCCCACTTTTCAAATGGCTGGTTTACTTTAATTGGATGTAGGGGCATTTGATCTTTCCACTGGGGTTTCTTGTAGCGTTGGCATTCATCACAACCCTTCACAAAAAGTGATGCATCTTGGAACATAGTGGGCCACCAATACCCTGATTACAATATCTTTCGCGTAGTTAAGCCTCCTAAAAAGTGACCACCGGCTACGCCCATATGTGCCTCTTGCAAAATATATAGATACTTATCCTCTCGGGCACAATGCCTAAGAATGTCATCCTTTCCTCTTTTATAAAGAGTCCCGGCCATTAGGCAATAGGGTTCGCATTCCTTGATCAGCTTTCGAGCTAGATCTTTATGAAGCTCTTTGGGTGGAAAACCATTAACCAAGAAGTTAACAATCTTCTCACTCCATTCAGGCATTGTCTCCACCACCATGAACAAGGAAGTGTCAAGTAAGTCATCATCAACTCCCATAGGAGCTTCACCATTAGGTATACGAGACAAATGATCAGGCCATAACATGTTTTTTGCCAAGTCTCACAACAACAGTGAAATCAAACTCAAGAAGAATCAACAACCATCCTGTGATTCTTCCGGTGGGAGCATGGTTTGTTCACCAGATACAACGATGCTTGATGATCCACATAGAAAACAAACTTGGTGGCAAGAAGATAATAACTAAATTTCTTTACTGCATATATCATTGCCAACCCTTCTCACTCCATAGTGGTGTAGTTCATTTTAGCATCGTTCAACTAGCGAGACTGGCAAAGCTAATGGGGTAGTCTAGTTTATGTTCTCCAAGTTGAGTTAGTACACACCCAATAGCAAAGTTTGATGCATCAATATGCACATGGAAGATTAAATCCCAGTTAGGCATTCGTCGCAACATTGGAGCACTCGCCAGGGCCTTCTTTAATAACTCATATGCACGATCACAATCTTCGGTTCAAATAAACTCGATGAGAAGCTTGTACAATGGTTGAGCTATCTCAGCGAAGAATAAAATAAACCTTTGATAATAGCCAACATGGCCCATAAAGCGCTGGACTCCCTTATAGTAGTTGGTGGGTGGGGGCAATTCTAGAATGACCTTGATTTTACTTTCGTCGATGGAAATCCCATTTTTGGACACTATATGCCCTAGAATAACTCCGTGTTTAACCCAGAATTGGCATTTGAAAGGATTCAATGAGATGCGATATAATCTACAACTTTCAAAATACTTTTTGTAAACACATCAAGTGCTTATCCTCCCAAGAGGAATGAACACAAAGATCATCTAAGAAGGCTTCACAAAAGTCCCTTATATTCCTTAAAGGCTGTGTTTATCAATCGTTGGAATGTTGCAGGTGCATTGATTAAGCCAAAGGCCATGACACGAAAGGCAAACACTCCAAACTCCGTTATAAAAGCTGTTTTAGCTTGGTCCTCTACTTCAATTGTGATCTGATTATAACCAAAGTGCCCATCTAAAAAGCTATAAGCCTCCTTGCCTTCAAGCACATGTTCCGAATACGGCAAGGGATAATGATCTCTTCTGGTGCTGCAACTTTTTGAGATCAATGCACACTCTGAGTTTCCCATTCTTCTTTTGTAATGACTATTGGAGAAATCCATTCTGTGTGATCAATAGGGTATATGAATCCACATTTTATAATTATGCTTTTCAATTTCCTCTTGTACAATCTTTGCATACTTAGGATTCATTGGGTAGGGACGTTGCTAGACTGGTTTAGCACTGCTAATCATTGGAATTGTGTGTTGCACCACATTGGGTGGAACACCCTTCATATCATGGTATGTCCAAGCAAATATGTCCTTGAATTCTTTAAAAAGCATCTTAAGTGTAGCTTCTTCCGTCTTGGTGAGGTCTTGAGCAATAAAAAATGGTTTAGACTCCTCACCTGGATCTGCTAGTTCTATCTCCTTAACTACCACCGCCGGGCCATCGTAGACACCGCTACTCCCATTGGTAGGCATTCATTGGGCTTTTGTGTAGATGACTTTACGTCCCCCCCCCCCCCCGCCGGTGGTGGTAAAAGATTTGAAATGCTCAGGTGCGGGGTGTAAGTCTACCGATTCTTGTTGTGCCATGCTTTTTTCTTTAATTTTCGCTTCCTTTTGTTGTGCCATGCTTTTTTCTTTAATTTCCGCTTCCTTTTGTTACTGAGCTAACTCTCGGTTTTGACGCCTTCTCGCAGTACGACTTAGTTTTGGCTTCTCTACGATTTCTAATTGGGCAATGTCATGAGGTTGCGGACTACACCACATGACACTTTGGAGGTATTCTCCCCAATTATCCACTAACTTCCGATGAACGTCATATGCTCCTACATAACTAAGCCATTCTGCAGTGGATCTCTCTTTGTTTATTCTAGCTGGTACATTATCTCGATAAAATTGTTGCTTATGTCTCGTCTTCTTCTTACCTAGTTTCTGATTTTTGTTTATATCAAATTCAGACTCACTTGATCGATCTTCACTTGTGTCCCTCTCACTCTCAGATGAACTGCAAGAGGTTACTATCCTAGGCCTTGAGCACATGGATTCCACACTTGGGTGAATATTCAATTCATACCCCCTATCAGGCTCAGAGTTAGTTTCTTCTTGACATTCAGACTCGGAGTCGCATTGGTCAGAGTCTTTGCTACTTTTAGTGTCAAGGGAGTTTGCCACTTTCTTGCCATCAGAAGTCAAGTGCATAACACCTATCATGTTTACTGGCACTAATGGTGGCATATCTTGTCCCTCAGGTGTTACCCAACTTGTGCCTCTATTTTCCCATGTGTCTATGGTTGCCGCTAGGTGTACCCAATCTACATTATCTGACTCAGTCATGCCTGGTAGTAGGACATCCATATATAAGGAGAATCTTTCCCATCATCGATCTCTTTTTTGCATGTATAGCAATACTTTAATGGGGCTGAGTGAATAGTGGTATCCGATCGATTAGCGCGCGCGACCATTCTCAAGATTAACTCGAATGACAGAGTCCTGGAATTGTAAGTAGACATGGTTTTTCGACCAGTCATGCACCATTTGTGCTTCCCTCATGAAAGGACGTCCTAAGATCATTTGATATGACATGGGATGCTTAGAGAAATCCATTACAATGAAGATATGCCTTACCTTGTATCCCAGAACCTTGATCTTAAGGTCCCTTAGCATTCCAATAGGTTTAGCTATAGTTCCGTTTGCCATCTGAACCACTATGTTTGTGACTTCTAAGTGAGGCCTTCCCATAGATTCCCAGTAGTTTTTAGTCACAATGCTCACTCCAGCACCACCATCAAGGATTCCCTTTAGAGTCAATCCTTTGGTAGTAATGGGGAGGGTTGCATTAGATTCGTCACCTTCAAAGTACTGTCCCAACTTGTTAACAAGTATTTCAACGACCGAGTCTTCATCTAGGTTGGGCTGTAGATCCAAATGTTCCTCCTCATCTTGAAGCGTGTCGGTTTATCCATATTTGCAAATTGTGGTAACCCTACCTTTAGTTCTCCATTGATGAGAAATGCCCGAAGAGCTAAGAATAGCTCAAGATCTCCGTATAACTTGGATATGATCGTGGTTCTGATTTCAGAGGACATGAAATCCATTAGTTTGGACACATTCATATATCGACCCTTGACTAGGGACTGGTGGTGAAGATGGAATCACTTCCTCTTCGATGGGGTCAGGCATTCCGTCACTAAACATTCTTTCAAGCAAGGAGGGTGTCTTCCCACTTCCTCGTGTCCTAGCCTCACTTTCTTCCCAAATGATACTAGTAGGTATAGCTAACGGTTTATGGCTCCTGTGAGGCTGAACTCGTGTAGGAAACACTGTGTCTGGGATCTTGATTTTTCTAGGTTCTGGCTGCTCCAGTTCTCTTTGTGTTTCTTCCACCAAACCCCTTAAGTGTTGCACTTGTTCAATCTCCTCTACTGGGTTTGGGTAAGTCCCAATCTTTTTCTTGAGGGGGTTTTTGGCCCACGTGGCTTGTCTTTGAGAGTCTCAGTCAGTCTGGGTAATCAAGAGGGCATTAGCTGAATTGGTTGTGGGGTAGGAGGAGTTTCTTTTTGTTTCCCCCAATTTATGTCTTTGCTTGATTCTCCTTCGTTGGCGCTCCCGAGTGGGTTTCTCCCTTAAAGTAGTGGCTTTGGTCTCCATGGTTTCTATTGAATCAGAATCATCTTGAGGATCATTCATATACACAGGGTCGTCTCTTGTCCCTATATTAGTCTTTGAACTAGGTTTGGAGCTTGTGGCATTAAGCGATCTCTTCCATCGCGTTTTCTTTTTCTTTGCTCAAGAAATTGATGCATTATCCCTCTCTTCAAGAATGTAGTTTTGATTTTGAAGCATTGACCATGTGACTACATTTGCGGGTACAATAGGTGTGGTTCCTAGTGCCTCATTGGTGACCTCAACCAAATTCAATGGCGTAATCTTGGGTGCACTTGGATTATGTGGACATTGAGCAATCAAATGATCTATGCCACAACGATTGCATGTAAGTACCGGCATTCCCGATGTGCTCCCTTGATTTGGTTGCATTTGAGTAGCGATCTTCTGTAGCCTATTAGGGCACTCCGCTACACGATGCGGTCCACCACCACAATCGTAGCATTGAAGAGGTGGTCTCTTGGCAAAGGTATTAAGGTTTTTCCCTCTTGTGGGCGAGAGCAGCCGCTTGATATACAGGCTTGACTTGCCCGAAATGATCCTCCATGTAATACTGGGGAGTCATTTCAAACGTATCAATCCCATATGGAACAGTGGGGTCTCCTCTTCTCATAATCCCCACACGCACTATGTGACTCACAACCCATCTGGTTTATAGGGGTAACCCTCGGCGGATGCGGAGGTTGTGGTCCTAGCACTGGCGGTGGTAACGGCACAGACTAGACTAAATTTGGGTTCCTTGGAACTATGTGTTGTGACGGTTGCTCGTTCAGCAAGTGGTGCAGGCATCAGTGCGGGTACTTGAGGTGTGTTTGACCAGGCTAGTGGTGCCTGATTTGGTAACATACGCTTAAGTACTAGGCAATCCTTAGATTGATGGCCATACTTACCACATGTATTGCAAGTGCCATTGAATTTAACTCTAAATGTGGGACATTCACTCGTGCTATGTGGTCCTAAGCAAACCAAACACCATTATTGCTCTCTTCTTGGGTACATATGGCTATTTTGAGGAGTTTGATTACCCCTAAAGTATTCTTGGAGAGCCTTAGTAAGTTCAGCTAGACATTTTGGATATCTTGGTCTCCTTTGGCAATAGGTCTTACAGTCATTGGCTCGTGCCCAGATACTTGCAAACTAACAGACTTTGTCTCCAAAGACACCTTTTTACCTGCAATCATCAAGTTGTCTTCTAACTGGATTGCATTGGCAGTGACTGTTTTCCACGTCGTAAGACCTCTAATGACTAGGCCATTGTATATGTCCTCATGGCGCAATCCTTGGATGAATCTATCAAGAAGTTGGTTGTTATTGAAGCACTTATCTTGGGAATACAGCGAGAATTTAGATGCTTTAGTCGACTAATAAAGTCTCTCACACTGACTCTCCTTCCTCGCGTTCAGCTTTTTGGAGTTGAGATGCTACACCCCAAAGCACACCCTCACGTATGTATTCTTTCAAGAACAATCTCTTGAGAGTGGGATAGTGAGTACGCTCTTCAACCCTTAAAGTTTGATATACCAATCTCCGGCTTTTCCACTCAAGGTTAAGCCTAAGGCTTTACACTTATGTAGCTCATTATGCTCTTCCAAGAAATCACACACGTGTTCAAAAACTTCAATGTGCTTCCTAACATCTTCGTTACCACCACTGAAGTTCTGAGTGAGCTTGGCAACTTGTACCGCCTTGCTTCTAGGCTCTCTCTCAAGTATGCCATGCATGTTTTCCACAATAGATCGTTTGAGCAAATGTTGCTAGATCACCTAAGTGAGCAGGCATAGCTGATGGAGGCACTTCTGGTCCTGGTTGACAGGAGTTGGCACTAGTCTTGGTATGTATGCAGCTGACGCAGGATATGATATGTGACTAGGCATAGCTCCTCTTGGATAAGGGTTTTGATAAGGCATTCGTGGAGCATACGCCATTGGCATAATAGGAGGCATAGGAGCTACATGAGCATGAGTAGCGATAGGTACATATGGTTGATATGCACTGGTACGCACTGTTGTAGGTATACTGTACCACTAGGCAGCAGTGTTGTACTAACTACACTGGTAACAGGTGCATTTTTCGTTCTCATGCTCATCATCGGAGTAGGCATTGGAAAGTTAAGCTAAAGTTGGAAAGCTAAAGTTACTACTCGTGGGCTCAACCTGCATTGAGACTCCAGGCGAAACAACATACGAAGGATCTACGGGACTCACCGAGGGAGTCTCCAATTGTGACAGGGTTGGTTGTTTAGCCTTGCCCGTATTCAAAAATCTCATAGGGCCAATTGAAACTAGGTTCACTCCCCTATTCTGCCTCTCGAATTGGATAATTCTATGGATAACTTCACATATCATTTGTTGTTGTTCTTCTAGATTGGTGGCACTAGATGTAGATCATATGACTTCTAACCAACCTACATCGTATGTGTAACCCGTGTATAGGTCAGTGTCAGAGTCTCCGTGTGTAGGTCATATTCCCAATTTTCATTGAGAAATATCCAATCCAAACTTGGCTTGCCAAAAGGTCCTCTCGAAGTGGACGCAATGTCACTTCTTGTGGTTTGACTTCTAGGGGCCTCTACCTTAGGAAGAGCATCAGAAGAAGGTGGTAGCTCAGTAGGGCCTTCATTAAATGAAGTGGGTAGAATATCCACATGGACACTCCTTGGGAGGGCAGGGTCTACATGAGATGTGAATGGCGAATCTACTTCCCCACCTCCTTCGTTTACTTCACTTGTCGTCGCTCGCAGGTACAGAGCGCGTATCTCTACTAAAAGAGTCTCTATTAGACGACGAAGCATGCTAGATCCGAGTTGTGGGACCCAAACTAGCACGTTTTAGCTTGCTTCATCAGAGTTCTGAGGATGCCCTTCCATGACTTCAGAGTCAGAGGACGAGTCACTAGCCACTATTCGTGGGTCACGTCTTGGGTTGCACTTCCTTGGGTTCCAATAAACTGAAGGCTAAGATGCTAACGTGGAGGGATGGTGTGAGCCTGCGTAAACTGAAACGCTTTCTAGTTGCTCAGACTCTAGCACCCGACCAGAGCGTAGATGCATGTGATGTGGGTATCCTACACGGGCGTTGGTAACTACCCTTGAAGCCCACACAAGTGGTTTCTCAGGTGTTTCGCACCCCGTTTTTACCCCCTTACTTATGGTCAAAATTGGACTAAGGCATGTGATAGCTCAAGACGAGCGTATCGTTCAAGGGGTCCTAACGTGCTTTACAGCATAGTGTTCGCCTATCCGGAGCTCCCGTGGCCCTCAGAACACTCTACTTGTGCCTGTGGGGGGAAAGGTGAAGGCTTTGTCCCACATGCCCACTCCACTCCTTGGGGGGTAGACTATATAGAGAGCTTCACTCCCCTTAAGCTTTCACTTAAGAGGAAGCTATGGAGGCTCACTCTCCTATATATAATTATCAACCGAGATCGGGGTCAGGGTTGGGGTCGATTGGGGGTTTTTTCTTTTTCAATAAAAAATTTCTTTCCATGCAGGTTGGGTTGATTTAATTTTTTATTTTGATTTTTTTAGATTTTTTTAATAAAAAAAACTTTTTATTTTTTACTTTTTTATCTTCTTTTTTTAAATTACTTTTTTTAATGCTTTTTTTTAACAAACACGCCTCTCTTTGCCTTTCCTGCAGGATAAAATAGACTTCAAACAACAGCCAAGCTGCATCTGGAGCTTGGTGCAGGGCAATTCCCCGACAACAGTGCCAAAAATGTGCGCTTTTGCCGCATGTGTCGGAGCTAGGGACTTGCCATGCACCGTGTGCGAGCCACGAATGGCAAGCACACAACGGTGTGTCACTCACTGCTCAGACTGCCTCGTGAAGGATTCTCGCGTCGCGAGATGAAGGAGCTGCCGCCGCTGTCGTCGCTCTGTTGTCTCGCCGCCGCAATCGTGCCGCCACGCAATGCTCGATCGCTACACTCTCTCTCTCTCTCTCTCTCTCTCTCTCACACACACACACACACACACGCTAGAGAGGGAGATGGAGAAGATGAAGCAAGAGCACTCCTTGTATTCAACACTTAGAGAATGAGAGGTTTTAGGTTACATTTGACTTTTATATGTGACTTGGCCGTTCACACATGACCGGCCGATCCTAACCCTTATCCTGATGAAATTCGAGGTGCGCCTCTCATCGGCAACGATCACCCAATCCCCTTACTCTTTGGGCAAACATGTGTAGCATCTAAGCTAATTTGGGCAAACGAACACTCGTTTAACCTAATTAAGGGTACGCCAAGCCTCCTGAGGCTGTATAACAGGCTGTAATCGGCTGTCATAAAGAAGAAGAAAAAGAGTGTGCTTTAAGGAGCAATTGTGGCAGTTTGTCATACATAGCACGATAGAGAGATTACATGGGCCGACACCCTCACTAAACCCAATGGCGACATATTCGAGCCATTGAGATCAATGTCCCAAATGCACATCCCAATAGCATTGGCCATGCAGCGACAACAAGTGTGTCATCGGGTTTTATACCCCCTCTCACTTCAATCCCACCGGGCGGGCTTTGGTTCTTTACCTAACATTCCCACAAATCCTATAGGTACCAACCCTTTGCAACCCCTAGATGCCCACACCTTGGATATATTGACTAATCTAGGAAGGGGGGTTTCCCAACAAGGACTAAGTGAGTCCTTACCCATATTAACACTCACACACGGCCTCAATGACTCATACAAAAATATAGCCGTACAAATTTCCAAAATCATGAACAAATACGATGAAACAATAATTAATCTCCCATTTTAGATTAATTTATACAATTGTTGATGCACAAAGATTAGCATTTCCTTGCTTTATCCAATGATGTGCTCAATTGTGTGAATTAATTAAAGATTAGTGGTTAATTAGAGTCCTTGATTAGTGTAAAAGAGGAAAAGATTAGTGAAAGAATTAATCTTGGATTAATTCTTAATCACTTTTTTACGTAACTCATTAAGGCTAATGAGCATTCAATGAGTAGATGCTCATGAGTTATCAAAATTGTCCATTTTCATTTATGAAGGGTGTAAGGGGTGTCATTAAAAGGTTGACTTTTTTGATTCCCACTTACCTTTTTGGAAAAATGCCCATACCCCTTTCATTTTAGATTCAAAAAATATTCCCCCCCAAAAAGGGAAATTCGTATTTCCCCACTAGACTCCCCAAAAAAAATGGTGAAAAAATTTTGGACGTTACTACCGACTGTGAAAGAAACAATTCCGGCCATGTAAGAAATTCCTGTGAAAAATTTCAGCCGTGAAAGAAATTAAGGCGAAAAAATTCTGGTCATGAGAAAATTCCGCCGACCGTGAAAGAAATTCTAGTGAAAAAAACCGACCGTGAAAGAAATTTCGGTGAAAAAATCCGGCCAATGAAAAATCAGGCGTTGAAAAAAAATTCAAATTTTTCATAAAGTCCGATTCACGACGTGAATTTAAAGTTTCACTACGTGAAACAATGGAAGCTTGTATCTCCTAAATTGTATATTTGATGAAGGTGCCCTAGGGCTCATTGGAAAGCTGACATCGAGCTCTTCGATTTGGACTTGGCCGTTTGAAGTCAAAATCAACCATTTTGGCCTCCGACAAGTAGCCTCAAAATTCGACCCGAAAATTAAGGCAAAAAACAACCCAAAAACCACGAAAAATCGTAAAAAAAAATAGCGTAAAAATGACGACGAGCCATATTTGTGCTACTTTTTGAGGGTCTAAACGACAAAATTACAAATGACTCGGGGAAACAAAGTTATAGTACTTAAAAAATACTACAACTCCCTCATACAAAGTTTTTCAAAATTCCTTTTGGAACACCCTCAAAAACGTGCTGCGAAATAGGGAAAAAAATCTCAAAAAAATCGTCTTGATACAGTGATGGAAAATAGGTTTTAGGACCTCCTCTTCGATCTTAGCATATGCTTTTTCCAAAAAAATATCTCAGGTCGTTCACGTGCATATAGCGCCTAAGCTAATTAGGACAAATGGACACCCGTTTGATCCAACGAAGAGTACACCAAGCCTCTTGAGGCTGTAACGGGCTGTGGGAAAGTATAAAGAGCAAAAAAAATCCCAAACAAACAAACTGTGATTGCTCATTAAGGAGCATTTAGGCACTCTAACATGGCCATGATAGAGGGATTGCCAGGGATCACACAAGGACTGAACCCAATGGCTGACATCTTCGAGCCATTGAGATCTATGCCACAAATTCACCTCCCAATGCCATTGGCCATGCCTATAACAAGCATGGCATTAGGTTTTACACCCCTTACCACTTCCATCCCACCGAGCTTTGGCCCCTTGCCTAAGATTCTCACAAATCCTATAAATATCAACCCTTTCCTGGATGCCCACACCTTGGACATACTGACTAGTCTAGGAAGGGGGATGGCCCAAGGACTCACTGAGTCTCTTCCAACAAGAGCACTCACATAACGGCCTAAGTAACTCATACAAAAATACGACCGTACAAATTTCCAAAATTGATGGAACAACAAACCCTGTTCAATTCATTCAAATGTTTGAATAGAGATGTGAAGACTTTAACTGCCCCACTAAGGTACATGCATTGAACTTATGCCTTAGAGGGAAAAGCTAGTCGATGGTTCATCGCATTGAACTTATGCCTTAGAGGAAAAAGCTAGTCGATGGTTCATCGCATTGATGCGCCAGCAGTGATCAAGACCAACTTCAAAACCTTGAAATCAACCTTTATTCATGGCTTTTCCAGACAAGGTGATCGGTGGAGTGCAGTGACAGAATATTCAGTTGAGCGTCAACCAAATGAATCCATTAGAGATTTTATCCTTAGGATAAAATGCTTGGACTCACGTTGTGAGTCATGGGAAAAATTAAACGATGTTCAATTGAAGAGATGTTTCATGATGGGCTTAAAGAATAACAGCTTACACAACTTGATCATTGTAACCAATCCGGAAACATTCGATCAATGTTGTAAAGAAGCAATACGTTTAGATGACAACATGCTCGAAACCAAGGTCTAATTAAAAGACAAGGAAAAGGAGCTTGTAGAGGACATTATCCCAAAAGGGGACATAAACACAAAAGAGCCAAAAGCTATACATGATGCAGAAGCATCCACCTCAAAAACCACCACACAAACCTCAACACCCATATGTGCGACACAGGATACAAAAACCCAAAAGAAAATTCGATCTCGTCGCATGGGTAAACATAATGAAAAACTGACAACCCAAAGAAAGTCAAAAGCTGAAACAAGTTCTAGTACATCACTAAGTGAGGATGAAACAACTTCTTACTCTTCACTCAATGCACCACATAGACCAAGAAACTAGAACCCACCCAACCACCCCAAATGGATAATAGTGATCACATGACATATGTGGAATGCCAAAAGCAAGCTTAGGAGAGCATGCTTAGCTTGGTTGAATGTCTTATAGGGTCCCTGGTTGTGATTGAGCCTCATAATACCGATCCTAAAATAGCAACCAAAATACAAAGCATAGAGGAGTATTGCTTTCCCTTTCAAGAGGATGGCATACTCTCTATAGAAGAGTCATTTGAAACAGATTGTATGAATTATATGCTTGAGAAAGCACGTGAGGAATTCGATAATCCCCTTATAAGATTAAAATAGTCTCTCAAAACCTCATTTGGAGAAATGCTCTTCTCTCACGAATAAAGCCAGCATTACATCGCACTTGCATCTTTAAGGGCTCAACCTAAGTTATACAAGGACATAACGAACTCCATAAAACAGGACTGTGAGAATTCGCAAGTTTCCAAACAGACCTCATTAAGAATTTTCAGAAGGTCAAGTGTGCCAGTGTACGCATTGGGTACTCTTGAAAAAGATGAAAGCTAAAATGAGAATGAAAGTGAATGGGAGTATGAAACAGAAATGGGATCTGAAGCCGAAACAATAACCAAAACACCCATGGTTCCTTTAGAAGATTCTATCATGGTATGATTGGATTTCCCTATAGGCAATGCTGTTAAGCACAAACGCGCATTGATTAGCCCTTGAGCAAGTCATAACATTGTGACAATAGACACAGGTGTCATTGGGACAACCTAAACTCATCCCTATAAGAAATAGTTTTGCAAGAAGAGCTAATGGACAAAACATTGAAGTTCCAGGTTACTTTAGATACGCGACTCAAATAATCGATGGCAATATGGAATCTACATTCCATGTTACGCTAGATTCCCTTGAGTATGATGTCGTCCTTGGCAGAACTTGGATAGGTGAATCGTTGTATTCACTAGATGAATCCATGCAAATAGTCACCTTAAACACTCCTACAAGCAATGTACAATTGCTATTTTACGAGAGGAAGAAACCTTGAAAGAGCTGGAACTTCCAACATATCTTACACTGAAAAGATCCCTAGGATTTTGGTGGGATTGGAAATTTCAAATAAAATCACCACAGCTCAAGCATAGCTTTATCCAACACGAGAACACAAATCTCATGACCCTTGAGCTATGGGATTTATTAGGTTAACCAACACTCACGGTGAGGAAATGCACCTTATTAGGAAGGCAACCCCCTATTGATAGCGGGTATGCTTTACAAGAAGAGTCCAGATGATATCATGTGTCCATGAAGATGACTTTGTTGCCATTCTTGAACAAGCCCATTTTGGCATAGGCTGGAGGACACTTTGCCGGGGACACGACTACAAGGTTATCCAGGTTGAACTTTGGTGGCCTACACTCTTTGGAGACTGTTAACTCATTCCTAGGGTTAACAAGAGCTACCATCATTATCTTACATCAAGGAGCCAATTTAGATACACCAAAGGGTCATACATTCAAGATATGAAGCAATGGTGTCCAAAGCTACAACTTGGACGGGTGCCCGTAATGGTGTGACGAGTATTTATGGCGATTCCCGCTTCAAGATTGTGTGGTAGCAAGTTAGGGTGAAGTCCTAATTGATGTGCTTCAGGGATATATTATGAGAGTAGTCAAGTGTCTGGCCGGCCATAGTTTAAGTGAGTGTGAACACTTATGGCTATGTATATAAGTGAATATCTCTCATAATACAACATACTCTCCCATTGTGTAACTGAGTCTTGCTCTTGCTAATCCTCTTGCTAATCTCTCTCCCTAATGCATGCTAGTGAGTGTGTGTGAGTGAAGTGAGGTGAGAGGAGGGACGAGTAATGGTTAGTGCAATGCGGTGGTGTGACAACGCTCGCGAGAGGCACGGCGGAATTGCTTCTCAAGGAGTTGTAGAGCTTGGAGACCTCAAGGGTTACGAGCTCGGTCATTGGAAAGATCCTCACGATAGTTGTGCAGTTCACTAGGTAATCTCTTGTTGGATGTGTTTCAAGGAGGGTTAGGGTGAGCCATAACAGACGCAGCTGAGTTTGTTAAGCGTTGCAAATGAATGCCAAAGTTTTGGCATAGTCCATAAGAAGGAAAGCCTTGGATGCCAGTAGTTTTGGAACAAACCTTTGAAAAAAGGGCTTTAGATTATGTGATCCCATCAACCTAGTTGTGTTGTTGCTAAGGGAACCCAGCCATGTTTTATCACCATCACCACATATTATTTCACAAAATGGGCCAAGGCCAAAGCAATGCAAAAAGCTAACACAAAAGCTACCACCAAGTTTCTCTCTGAAAATGTGATTACTTATTTTTTGATTGCCCACTAGAAATAGTGAGTGATAGTGGCACACATTGTATCAATGAATTGTATCAATGAAGTGGTGGAGTATAAGTGTATCAAACAGAAATAGAAACTTAAGCACAAGGAGTAGCTCCCCTTTCGAATGGTTTTACCATACCCTTGGGGCCTGAGTATCTAGCACCACGCCAGAAGCCTACGCCTTACTGGATCTCGATAAAACTACTAGAACCATCTAGGTGCCAAAATCAAAGAAACATGTGCCTTGGACCCCCGCACACATGCACCCTCAAACATAAAATCCAAGTGGGTGTGGAGACCCAAGGTCCTACCTTCGATACCACCCCTGAAGTCTCAGTGGGAATGGAGACCCAAGGTCCTACCTTCAACACTACCCCTAAAGTCTACAAGAATGGAGAGCAATGGAAAAAACCCTGATGTGCATGCTAGACGCACCAATGAAGTTGGTGGAAGAACCCTTGGTCATGCCACCAAGCCCGTGCGTGCTATGTGGCTGCATTCGAAATAGTTCTAAATTCTGATGAGCCACCAAGGTGCCACGTGCTCCATTATATCCCACAATTGTGCCCTAGCCCCAGAGGGATCCCGTGGTACCATGACACCTCGTGCGCCTTGCCACAACATCAACTCACACTAGTCCCAAAGGGATCCCCATGGTCCCATGACATCCTGTGTATGGCTCGCCACAACATCAACTTGCCAGCTCGAAGGCCAAAGTTCAGACAAGCGTACTAGCCAAGCTGACCACAGTGTTATCCAAGCTTTCGTCGTGGATGGGTGCCTCGTCTTCTCAACACACGCATGGTAAGCCTCAAATCCTAGCCATGTGTACATATGTAATGTAGCCCTCCCCACTAAAGTATACGGTTTGCTACCTTCACCGAGAATGATAAAAAAATGCTAAAAATTCTAAAACCCAAAAACATAACAAGAAACGTCAAAAAATAACTAAACACATGCACATTTTTTCCTCGTGCACACACATTTACATGTGCGTGCACCCCCTCTTACACACATCACATTTTCACCACCGCACATGCATCTACACTCTTATACATTCATCTCCATTCACCCGTGCACACACGTATCCCGCACATGTGCACACCCCAGAACTCACATCCATATATACACATTCACTCGTGCGCACACTCACATCTGCATATACACATTCACTCGAGCGCACACTCACATCTGCATATACACATTCACTCGAGCGCACACTCACATCGACATATACACATTCACCTATGCGCACACTCACCTACACACGCATGTGTGTACATATACCTGCATTCACGCATTCCTACATGCACCCCACCTTCGCACACTATGCATATGCACCCTCCCTACACATTTTTCATACATGCACATTCACACACGTGCGCACCTGCACGTGCGTGTATACACATGTGCATGCGTGTATTTGCACACACTCCACCCATTTGCACCGTCGTGCACACCCACTCAGGCACGTTTACTCACACTTGCATGCACACCCCTATTTGCACAGTGCACACACTCCCCATTTAAACCATCCACCTATGCACACTCATTCTTGCATTCACATGCATGTACCTTGCATACGCACACATGCCCACACCTTTGCCCATTTCACCCCACTCATTCGAGCGCATGTGTGCACACTTTTGCACACAATCACTCGCTCATGGACACACATGCACACGCCCACCCATTTATTGGTCCGGCACTCAACACAATCCTGCATATACCTTGCTCGCACTCGTATTCACACACGCACAATCATTCGCACACGCGAGTGCACCCCGCTCAATGTGCACATCGCCCCCCTCATCTCCAAAAATCAAAATACCCCCCCCCCCCCACCTTCCTCTTTTTATTTGTCCCTCCCCCCTTAAAAACTTTATTACAAAAAAAACCCATATTTCTCTCTTTCCCTTCATTAATAAATAACTGGCTTTCCATTAATAAATAATAATAATTAAAAAAAGCCTCCCTGCTTTTATTTTTTCTCTTTTTTTTCATGTTAATTTTCTTCCTCTTTTTTAATTGTTTTATTCTTTTAAAAAAAATTATCTCTCGTACTTTTTATCTTTTTTTCCTTTTTATTATATTTTTCTTCTATTTAATCCTCCTTTCTATTCCTTTTATAAAAAAAACAAACCCCTCTTTTTGTTTTTTTTCCTCCCCTTCTTTTTTTTTTCTTTTTTACGTTTCAGAAAACAAATCTCCCTCTACTTCTCTTTTTTCCCTTTGTATAAATGTGCAAATAATAATAATAACAGTAATAGTTATCATCATCAGCATAAGAAAATAAAATAGAAATCATCATTTATCACCAGGCTTCTTTTTTTTTTAAGGGATACCCTAATTGGCGCAGAGGGGTGCGTGGAGAGAGAGAAGACCCAGCGTCGCCTGCGTGGAGAGAGAGGAGAGGCTCTGGCTTCTTGATGGTGCGACACGTGTCCTGGTCGCCTGCACCACCTTCCAATCATTTTAGCCTGTATCAATGCCACGCGGCACCACCCTAGTCACCCTTATTCTTCTTTGACCAATCCATCTCCTTCAAGGACAATATACTACTATACTCCATGGTGTCCAATCTGGTTATGTCTAACATTGCCACGTGGTGTCATTTATTTATCAACTCCACACACTTGTCTTCCTCGATCTCATGGCACCACCCGCCACCTAGCCTTAAACCCATTTATGCAAATTCATTTCACTTGGCCATAACCATGAAAACCCTTATCCGTTGACAGCACAATAAAGGTCTACCTTCCGTAGTTCTATAGCATGTCCAATCATGAGTACAACTCGTTGTGCATCCTTTGATTGTATCATACCGTCTACTCTTACCTAGACCATGCCCTTGCATGGGCAAAACTACCATTTAGACTATCCATGTGGCTTACCCCACAAGACATCTGGATAAGACATAGTAGGCCTTCACCTTTTTTTGAAGCCATATGTTTGAAGATCAGAAGGGCAACCTTGAGACGAGTTCTCATGAGGAGCCCAGGGCGGGCATGAGTCTTCTGGTGTAGAAGCCCCCCTAGCCAATCAAGTCCCCTTCTCGGCAGATAATTCAGGCACCTAAGAAAATCCCCCATAGTCGAACCCAACCACCTCTCCAACTCACCCCCATAGCCCTCGTTGGCAGACAATTTGGGCACTAAAGAAAATCCCCCAACCAACCACAAGAAAATCCCCCAGAGCTGAACCAACCACCTCTCCAGCTCACCCAACTCCAACTCCCCCCCATAACCCTCTTTGTTAGGAAATACTCAACATCTTCCATGGGAGCCCCTTCCTCTTCCACTAAACTCTCTCTGTAACTGTATCCATGAGCCCCCATCCTTGAATCATTCCACGAGGGGCCAGATCTCAATGAGGAACCACCATAGACTACTTTGGTGAAAGAAGCTAGTGAAGAGGATGGGAAGGACCTAGGGGTGTCCTTGCTTGTTCATGAACATCAGCTCACATATCCCCCAACCATGCAAGATCTCACATTCCAAGGCAACTACCATAGTCACCTGGATAACCCCTTTGATATGGCCAAAATCTGTTTAGTGAACTAACACATGGATTCCTTATTTGCCTAGTGGAAGATCGACCACCCACAACACACTAGAGGAGGCTAGCGTTTTGTTGATCCTAGGGACTACCCAACTGTAAGTCACATAGGAGTCCAACCTGAGTGACATGCACCCTATCTCCTCGGTGATCACCAAATGTGGCGAGAATACATGGCCACAGAGAGTGGTCACCTTACAGGGTTTGGAAGCCCTTTGAGATCATGCACCGATCCGACTGATACCTTTCCCGCAAGCCTTTCATTATATATTTCTATGAGATCAACAATTTGGTACCAAATGCGGGTTGGTAAATCTCACCCAAATCTCCTCGCTTTGAGGTCGATCCAAAGAAGTCTAGCCTTCTTAACTTTGGGGGAGCACTCTATTAAGTGACGTCTTTGCTAGGATCAAAGGTTTGGTGGGTTTGAGGAAGTGTTGTTTGATGCATTGTAACTGAATCTATTATCGTATCAATCAGATTCATATTAAAGGTCTCAAGTATCTCTAGATCAAGTCTAAGAATGGTTTCAGATAAGTTTCTTTTTTGTGAGCTCACATGTCCAGGTTAACGCCAAGACATGTGTCTAGGTATATGCGTGTAAACTCACGTATGCAGGCTTACATCTTCAAGTTCACATGTTTGGGCTCATGTCTACAAGTTCAAGCCTCTAGACTCACATCTATAGGCTCACGTTTGTAGGTTCATGTATGCAAGCTCACATCTTTTAGGTCACTTGTCCAAGTCTACGCTTCTAGACTCACACTATAGACTCATGTCTACAAGTTTACGTGTCTTGGCTCATGTCTCTTAACTCACATGTCTAGGTTTATGTATGTAGGCTCATGTCTTTTTTGTATGAACTCAGCTCATATACTTTCCTTGTATGCAATGAGCATACCTACAGTATGAAAATTTAGGAACTAGGCCTATAATAGGGTTGGTGTGTAATTATTGGGTAATAAGTATACTTAATTACTTGGTTCAGATTGTATGATAAGAAAATTTCCCAAAAACATAGGTAGGTGTGTCTGTATATGGCCATTATAATTAGTGTGTACTATATTAGTTATACCTGGCCCCAAGCTCATGTCTACAAGTTCACATTTCCAGACTCACGGCTCACATGTCCGAGCTCACAACTTACGTCTCTAGGGTTCATGTGTCCAGATTCACGTCTTTTTGCGTGAGCCTATGGGCTCACCTCTCCTACTCAAGAGTTGGTTTAGCCAAGCTGTTTATGGTTTTTGTGTTTTTTTAACTTAATAGGATGTGGTTAATGTTCCTAATCTTAATTAATAGTTCTGATACAAGCAATTAAGTGTTTTTGATTATTTTTAGATGTTTACATGCTAATTTAATAATGCATGATTGATGTATGAAAAATATAAAATGCATGAATTAAATTTGATAGTTTCACTGGAATTCAACCTAATGGAGCTCAATGCTTATTTTTTCAAAGTGGATTCCACTCCTAACCATAATTGTTAAGCTAATCCTTTGATCAAAGCAATGAAATCTAAGCCCCTTGGACTCCAATTTCATGCAAATCACCAAAAAACCAAGATTTTATCTTACTAATAGTTGAAATAGAATGCCCGAATGTAAAATAACCTTTAAATTCAAATCAAATACACAAACAAACACATCTAATGGCTCTTAAACAAAATGTTCTTCGAAGTGTGACCTTCTAATTAACACCATGCAATATTGGGTAATCCAAATAGCTTGGAATGGACGAAAAAATAGAGCTAAGTCCTAGGCTACTCCCCAAGAGCAATGCTAAATATGTTCTAGTCAAGAGCTTACCTTAGCCTTACTGAAGCATGTGGGATCTTGCCTTCGAGCCGCAAATGCAGCTTCCCATTATGGGTGTGTCAGCTCATGTGTCGCGTCCTTACTCCGTTGTCACACTGGAAGCACTTCATTGCCAAAGAGGTAAAGGGAGAGCCCTCAATGCCTAGATGGAGGCAACAAGCGATGGTGCTTCATGATGGTTCTCTCTCACAAAAGAAGGAAAAAGAAGAAGCTAATAGAAGAGAAAAGCCTACAATCACACCTATTCAAACAAGCAGTCATCAAGCAATTTAGAACACAATAGCATGCAAGTAAGCAAGAAGAGGGAAGAAGGAGAGCTCACAAGAAAACTATTACAAGGGAATGATTGTGTATTTCTTATTAGCAAAAATGACTTATATACAAGTGATAACTTTAAAATGGAAGGAAATGATTGTGTATTTCTTATTGTTAAAAATGACCTATATACAAGCAACTAACTTAAATATGCAAGGGAATGATTGTGTATTGTTTATTATAAAAAATGACTTATATATATGTTACTAGTAAAAATGGTTCAACCTCTATTACTAGTCTTATGCAAGTATGTACAATAAGTCCGTGGACTTTTCCTATTTGACATTAAGCTCATGGTAAGGCTTCTTTATATGTTCTAGCTCTATCTTACAAAAGTTAAGTGCATGTTCACGTGGGTAAGATGGTAAAGCGCCTTACGGTAGGTCATGCAGGTAAAATCATGTTAACCAACAAAGTGGTTAACAGTGCCCCCTGTAGGCCTTTAAATTTCTTCCCCTTAATTTTTTGAAACACCTCCTCCCTTGGAGAAAATTTCCACACAAACACACGCACTCAAAACTTGAGGGTTTTTTTTAAGGAATCTTTTATTTTTTTTAAGTACCACATGATGGCGATGTAAGCTCGCATGTGCCACATGGCTACATAGGCTTACATGTGCGATGTGGCAATGTAAGCTCATGAGTGCCATGTCCATTATTGAAATCCATTCTTATTACATATATATTTTCTCACATGTTTAATTAAGGGTTTCATATTTGCCATAAATATCACATGTGAGGTTGCAAAATTTGATACGTAGGCCAACCTTTGAGGAGTTTATTTTACCATTGTAGACTTTTTAATTTGGTGTGATTGAGATAGTTTCATTTCCTACATATACCATGACTTAACTTTGGGAAGAAGTACAAGAAGAGAAGTGGGGCTCTAGGAGGTTGTTGTAGACTTTCTTGATAACTCTTCTTGGTTGCAATTTTTTGGACCTTCATCTAGACTTACATTTGACATCATCATATACAATATCTCTAGAGAGAGAAATCTACCTTGAATCTAGGTTATATGATTTGCAACCTTTGGCATGTGAGTCATAACTTTTGTGAAACTTAGCATCTACTTTCTTTGTCTTTTCATCTAGGACATGCAAGTTTTTAATACATCCAAAAAAAATCAAGTAGGATAAATTGGATTTTCTACGTGTGTATGCTTCTCCTAGAGTGAGGCTGACAAGAGCTCCTGTAGGACTCCTCTTTGAAACTTAGCATCTAATTTCCTTGTCTTTTCATCTAGGACATGCAAGTTTTTAATACATCCAAAATAATAATAATTAAGATGCATTGGATTTTCTACATGCGCATGATTATCCTAGAGTGAAGTTGACAAAAGCTTTTATAGGACTTCTATACTACTTTCTCTCATTAGCAAATTGGAAGATTTACTTCATTTAGCATCACCCTACCGAGCAATTACCAAGTTTTTCCTTTCTACTACTAGATTTTTTAATGGAGTTTAAGAGCATGTATATCTAATACCTTTCTTACAATAGAAATCTTTAAATTTCTTTGTCATATACCACCTCCTTTACCAAATCTTTGAATTTCTTAGTTATATACTACCTCCTTTACCGAATCTTAGGATTTTAATGCATGTGCCACATTTTTTCCCTACTAAGGCTTTGAACTAAAGCTTGAAAAGCCTTCTAACTCTCTCTTTGGTGGGCAATAATTTTCCCATTATCTTGGAATTCTTCAACAAAATAACTATTTAAATTAACTCTCATTGCCGTACCTTGCTCAATAATTTGACCAATCAAAATTAGTTTTTTGGTGATCCCAATCATCTTACAATTCTAATTGTATATGCACCATGAATGAAGATATAAACATTAGTTGTGAAATTAACGAAGTTAAAGTTATATCATTGGGTTGATTTGAAATTAAAGCTAGATATTTGGAGCTTTGAGCATTGCTATAGGTGAATGATTTAGGGTCTAACAGTAGTTGCTTGGCCCATCTAAGACACTTTCTTCATTCATTCCATTTCCCAATGGTGGCCATGAATCCCACAATAATTACGCACTTAGTTTTCTTTATCCATAATCTCTTTCTTTAGATACTCTATAGTAGCAGGCTTGATTTTTGATGGGCAACCTTGCCCTTAAAAATTGATGGGTTTGGTGAAATATAGCAAGTGTTTTTGTATTTTAGTGCAATTTTTTATGGGCATTTTAAAAATTTGCAAGCATTTTATAGCCAAAATGCTCAAAAATAGGCGTGACACCTGACAAAAAGCAACTATGCTCTATAGATTCCTCTTCTTTTTTGAGAGTGATTTTGTTGTTACCATGAATTTGCAGGTTTATTTACTTTGGTTTCATCTTGAATTAGATTCCTTGATCTAGTGTTGTAATGACCTCTTTCTCTTCAAATATTTCTTCTAAATTCATCTTCTTGAACGAAGAGTGATTCCAAGTCATGAAGTAAATAATTCTTTTGGTCACACAATTAGAAGTGAGGAAGTGCTCTTTCTTAACTCCCTTGAGGATTTTATGCGCTATCTCTTCATCAGAATAAGATATTTCATGCTTATCATTTGGTTGTTGTATGTGAACACATTATCATTAACTTGTATCAATGCTTCAATGGAGAACACTCACCTTTGGATTAGATATTATCTTCCTTTTTGTTGGGGCGTGTCCTTAATCTTCATTCTCTCAATTTTTCCATCTTACTTCATCAGCTTCAAGTTGAACACTCCAGTATGACTTTTATAAGGCACCTACACCATCTATTTATAATGCAATCGCATCTTTTGTAATATGGTACTATGACTAGTGAAGCCCCCTGACCTTGAGCTTAAATGCTAATGGAGAAGTCACTCATGGCATTGTTGGTGCAACTCGATCTTTTTGCAAATGTATGGAATGCATGGCATCAAGGAAAACGTAGAATATCAAACTCTACATGTGTGACACAAGATCCAAGATCTCAATCTGTGTTGGGGAATGTTCTCCTGCTCGAGGCTTGCAACCACCTCAACATTCATGTGCACTAGCTCCTTGCAAAATGAATGTTCTCCTACTCGAGGCTTGCAACCACCTCGGCATTCATGTGCACTAGCTCCTTGCAAAATGATTCCCCTCACTCCATATTGTCCCTATGATACTAGATTATGTGAGGCGCATGTTGAATGGCACATTGGCAACCATTTCTTAGAAGACATGGTAAGTCATGAAACTAGGCACTACCCATGTCAAATCTAGTTAATTGGGGGGCATACTACCCATGTCAAATCTAGTTAATTGGGGTGCATATTCACTCAAATTTATAGTGGGTAAATTATATTGGCATTAATCAAAAGGCATTCTAAGGTGGCTACTAGGCCTTCGACGGAAAGATTATCAAGGGTTTCTTGCTAACCTAACACCACTCTTCCCAAAAAAAAAAAAAAAAAACGAGTTTATGCGAGCAAGTTCCTTGGAAGTGGGGTCAACTCAGACCCTTAAATACACCCCAACTATGGATGGCCCTTTTTTCATAAAGAGGAAAAATAGGATAGGGGCTTCATAAAGCACTAATCCAAAATTGCGCCGGCCATGGGGCTCGAACCCATGACCACAAGGTTAAGAGCCTTGCGCTCTACCAACTGAGCTAGGCCGGCTGGTTGAACACACACTGATCAATAAAGGATCAGAACTAATCATACAAAAATATGGATTTCAAAGCTAATATTTCACATTCTCAATTGCCCCTTTTCTCTTTACCAACGGCTTCCTCTTCATTTTAATTTTCAGCCCTGCACGCACCTGAACACTAGCAGTACAGTTATGTATGAGGAGAGAGGATGCCATGCATAAATAACACACGCAAGGATAGATCAAACAAAAACATTATCCTACTCAATGGCGAGACTATGTAGACAACAACAAGCCAATGCTAGTAGAGTGAGTGCATTATGATATAAATCTCAAAAATTGACTTGTAATAACTAGGAAATAACACGTGTATAAGCAAATCTCCCTTATAAGTGTCAAGGTGTGGTGAATAAGAAGAGTAGGTGAGTGTCCATTTTATCATGGTAACACAGTTGTGAAGTCCTTAATTTAAGATTACTTGTTTGGATTGCCATATGATTTAAGTGTTCCACAATGTTATTAACAATGCAATTGGTTTCTTCTATTTGGGAATTCCTGCTTGAAAGTTTAAACTAAATTTCAAATTGGAAATGTGGCATTACAAGTAAATCTCTCCAAGTGCTCTGTTATACCTCATTTGCATTAGTCAACAAGTTTCACATTCATGTAATTTTTACCGTCCACAAATGGAAACACCATCATCAACTTCACAAGATAAGAACGCATCTCCCAATATGGATCTGTAATGAGGTGTAGGAACCCCTTTAGTCGTAGATTTTCTAGGTCTTACCCTGGTATATGGCAAAGACATCGTCTTAGCTCCATAGAAATCATGAGTTACACTCTCAGTTGACATCTGGCTTGTGGCATCATCCTCTCTCTCCACTCCCTCTCTCTCTTGCATAATTTCAGTTTTGATATCAAGTGAAACTAGGATCCTTTATAATAATTGAACTTCTCTAAACCTCTAATATTCAATCTACCCGCCCCCATTTTCTAACAGGCCAAAAACTTCTAGATGTTTCTTTGATCATGCAGCTCTATGTTGTTGATCTTTAATGCCTCAACTTTGTCTTGTGTTTAGAGCATGCTAGTAAAATTGTCTCGTATCTATACTTCCCCTTGGGCACCTTCCTAAGCACAGCCCACTTTATAATTCTTATGAAATGCTTTGGATGGCTCTCTCCTGGGCACAAGCTGATGAACTTCAGCCCAGGCATTAAAGACAAAGCACTTGACATCAGTGCTAGAATTTGAAGGTTGCAGTACCCTTCCAAGGGGGTCAAAACCTTCACAAGAAGGGTTAAAAAACCATAATTCTTCAAAGGAAGGGAAGGGTTTTGGAAATTTTAGTTATATGCCCTTCCAATCTCTTCATAAAGAAAATCCCTTCAAAAGAAAAAATAAGGGTGCCCTTCAAATTCTAGGCCTGCTTGATATCACTTATTCACAGACTAGGAACTCATTCCATGGTGAAGAAGGAATCTTCCTATACATAACACAAGCCCTTTGAAGGCCCATAAGATCAGCAATCATGGAGCTTATACTTTTTCTTTTCTTTTTTTACACTTTTTACCAATCTTTTTTGGTTGGGGTGGGGTGGGGTGGGGTGGGGGTGGGGAGATGAGGATGCTTGGAGAGGCAATGTTATTGAATCTACTTATAATAGGAAGAATGCTTGCTGTAAAAAACTTGCGAGTTTTCAACTTGACCTAATAGTCAAGTACTCCAAATTGCCTCCATTTCTCGGTGACGAGATGCCTGTTCATCCTTTACGATAAAAGAAGCAGGTTTGAAGAAGGATCAGAGTATACAGGGTCGAGCTAAGAGGGTCCTCTATCATACTCCTTACATTTGTGCTATACATGTAGCATCTTACACAAAGAGTGAGCACTACGGAAAACAAGCATGGATTTTCCACTCCATGTGCTGCCTCTATGAGTTTATTGCAGTTTCTAAAACAGCTAATTATCTTTCAATCTTGTGTTCTGGCATTTATCTTCTTCACCTTTTTTGCTATTGATCTATCAAGACACATTCAGCTTGAGTTACATCAGAGGCATTTTTTACAAGATTTACCTCAGAAAGTCCTTCAATGCTTAAGCTTTGGCAACTGAAGCTTAGAATCCCACTTGATTTATGGTACTTTGCAAATCCTACAAAAACAAACACCCAGTCATTGGCTGCATAGAGCTCTATCAAGTTGACCCTAGAAGCTTTCAATGCACTTGACTTGAGTTATTTGAAAAGCCTTACCATGATTCGCAAAGCCCCTAAGAGACCATCCTGCCGTTTTTGCACTGAGCTGGCCAGTCACAAAGCTGAGCAGAGCTGTGCCATGTCAAAACCGAGGCGGTTTGAAAACTCAGACTTGGCAAGTTAACGACTCTGTGAGAACCTAGCAGAGTGTCTCATCACTCAAGCTTGGGTGTGAACTCAAGCTGTAGTCCCATTGGTAAAAATGAGAGATCCACAGGCAGTAAGTGTCCAACAGGCCCAGAAGTCAACAGCTCAGACCACCATTTTTACATGTCACGGAAGGGTTTCTTCAGAATTGTGTCTGCAGTGTGCCCAAATCGCCCGGAAGGCAGAAACCTGACGGAAATTCATGCCAGCAGGGTTTTAAACAGCTTGGAGCCCAGCAACCTTTACCGCTGGGCTAGGCAATAAATTGATAGTGACAGGAATATAATATATTCTCTAGCCCGGACAAACCCCCCCCACCCCCCTCCCCCCCACCCCTTTCCATCCGGCTGAAGGGACTCCTCTCCTAGTGCGCAAGAGGTTCAGCCTCCACCCCTGGTGCATGGGCAATTCTGAACCCAGCCTCGGTACCTTTTTCATGGTTGAGGATTCCTGAACACAAGCTCGACAACAATATAACGACCAATTTCTCATCTCTCAAGCTCAAGTGTAATCTCAGCGCCATTTTCATGATCAGTGACTGGTTACTGGAAAGAAACCCAAAGCTATGCCTTTACTTCATAACCTGACATCACACTGACCAAAAACTCATCTGTGGAACATACCCTTTCGCCTTGATTAACTTTTTTAAGCTGTTTAACTTCTCATGGATATAGTTACTTCTTGGGTGTGTTTTGTCCCCAACAACAAACTCATGCAATCCATTATGACCCTCAAACCAGGCCCTCCCAGGCTTCTTCCATGCACTAGTGCAATCCTTCATCTCACGTATGCCGGCTAGATGATCCCAGTTAGAAACATCAGCAAGATCTGATATAAGTGTAAGCCCAGATGAGTTGTTAGGATCCAACTGCACAATTTCCTTATAGCATTGCTTTCCTAGCTGTAAATTCCCATATGTCTTGCATGCAGTGAGCAATGACATCCACCCAAAAACATCAGGTGAGATAGGCATGGTTCGAAGTAACCTTTCTGCCTCATGTAAACAGCCTGTACGGCCCAGAAGATCAATCATGCAATTATAGTGCTCGATGCTGGGCACAATTCCCAGGTCTTTTGTCATTGATGTGAAATGTCGGTGACCTTCCTCTACTTGGCCTGCTTGACTGCATGCTGCCAGCATGCTTGTGTATATCATGCCGACAGGTTTGAAACCTTGATGTTGCATGTGCTCAAGGTATTGACCAGCCAACCTCCAATTACCTTGCTGAGCATAACCTGAGATCAAGACACCCCATGATGCTAAGTTACGCTGAGGCAACACTTCAAAGACCTTGCATGCCTCCTGGAGACTCCCACATTTCGCATACATGTCAATCAAACTATTTCCAAGTTCTGTGTCTATCTCAAGCCCTTTTCTGCTTATGAGGTCATGTATAAGCCTCCCCTGGAAAATGGCTCCAATACTGCCAGATGCCTTCAAGGTGCATAAGAATGAGACTTTGTCTGGACTTGCGCCCTCCAGCAGCATCTTCTCAAAGAGCTCAAGAGCAGGAAAACTACATCCAGTCTGAGTGTATCCTGCAATCATTGCATCCCATGACACCACGTTTCTGTTCGGAAAATCCTCAAATAGTTTGCATGCTTCGTCTAGACTGCCACATTTGATGTACATATCAATCAGAGTGTTCCTAACAACCACATCAAACCCAAGTTTACATGCTATTATCTGTTCATGGACCAGCTTTCCCTGGCTAAGAGCCTTGATGTTGGCACATGCTTTCAAGATGCACAAAAAGGTAGCTTTATCTGGTGTGACATTGTCCTGCTGCATATTTTCATAAAGTTCAAGAGCAAGGGGAGAATACCCATGCTGAGCATATGCTGCGATAATGGTACACCATAACACATCATCTCGATTCGACAATTTATCAAACACACGACGAGCTTCGATAAGGCTCCCACATTTACCATACATGTCAACCAATGTGCTTCCAATCTCCACATCCGAAGCCAGTCCACTGATAACTGTTTGATCATGAATCCATTTGCCCTCCTCTACTGCAGTGATACTGCAGCATGCCTTTAGAAGGCACACGTATGTAACTTTGTTTGGCATAATGCGTTCCTGTTGCATCTTCTCAAATATATGAAGAGCATCATAGCCAAGCCCATGGTGGGTATACCCCATGATTAGGGTATTCCACGACACAACGTCCCGATTAGGCAGGCCTTCAAAGACTTCACATGCCTTCTTGAGACTCCCACACTTAGTGTACATGTCAACAAGAGCATTCCCAATCACGGTATTTGATGTTATCCCACTTTTTAGAATCTTCTCATGTACCACTGCGCCCTGACTCAGGGCTTCACTGATGCCGCATGCTTTCAAGATGCATGAGAATGTAAACTTGTCGGGCTCTGTGCCGTCTTGTTGCATTTTTTCAAAGAGTTCCCACGCAAGAAGACCCTCCCTATGTTGTGTATACCCTGCAATCATGGTATTCCACGACACAACATTCCTACATGACAATCCATCAAAAGTTTTACGAGCTTCCTTCAGGCTTCCATATTTAGCATACAAGTCTATGAGGGCACTACCAACCACCACATCTGATTCGAGACCACTTTCAATGATCTGATCATGGACAAGCATGCCCTGACCTAGGGTTTTCGTGCAAGCACATGCTTTGAGGATGCAAGAAAACATGAACTTGCTTGGCTGAAATCCATCATCTAACATGCAATGATACAATGTGAGAGATTTTTCATGCTGCCCAAGGGCAATATGGGCGGATATGATGGCATGCCATGTGTGGGAACTAGGGTTTTTGATGCTAAGAAACACTGTGTTTGCTTCAGTGAGGTGACCATATGAGGCGAAGAGGCGGATGAGGGGGTCACCAAGGGGGGGGACAAGGTCCAAGTTGCTTTTGGAAATGAAAGAATACACAAGCCTTCCAGCTGCCAGGTCTTTTCTTTTACTGCATCCTTGCAAAAGACAGTAAGCTAGGTTTCTGGAGATGGGCATACCTTGCTTGAGAATGCCATCCACGGCCTGCAGAGCCTCATCCAATCGCTTGCCTTGACATACATTTTTCCAATCTTCAGAAGTTCCAAAGCATTGCAGGTCCTTTGCAGCTCTGGCCCTGTGTGGGTGATTGATGAAATGTGAGGTAGAGAGTACAGACATGCATGCATGTATGTATGACCTTAGCGCCTAGCATTACCTTGCACAGTTTGCGATCGACATGTCAAACCATCTGATGTGCGCAAGCGTTGAAGAGGGTGCTTCATCTCTCTCTCTCTCTCTCTCTCTCCTCTTTTTTATGTGTAGGCCTTTTATGTCTTTTTTGCAATATATTTCATGCTTATTACTCATATATTAATATTAATCTTTTTTTGACCAATAATATTTATTTATATTAACTTTTCCAAATCTGTCATTAATTAATACTAAAATTATAGTATCTCCTATCCTTACATCTTGCACACATAATGAATGGCTTCTAATCCTAGAGAAAATCCTAACGCTATCAGAACTGATGGTGGTGAACACTCAGATGAAATCATCATGACTGTGCTCAGCAAGATACACAGAAAAATTTGATGGGTTTGCATTTTTCAAAAATGTCCTTGCATGCAAGTTGAGTGAGAGAGAGAGAAAGAGAGGTATGTAAGATGTTGCACTAATGGAGACGAGAGAGAGAGAGAGAGAGAGAGAGAGAGAGAGAGAGAATATTGAACATACAACACTCCCAAGCTGACACAAAACATTCAGTTTCCTTTCATTGTTTCAGGTGGACAGGTTTGTGGCATATCTGGTTAACTAGGAATGCCTTCATATTTGATGCAAAAGTGGGTATTACAACTCACATAGGTTGTATAAAAGGGCTACTATTATGGCAAGTCTCTTACTTGCAGTTAGCTCATTTGGTGGAGAATGACATGGCTATATATTGAACGAGGGTACTTCAAGCTACACCTATGGTTCGGAGTAATTAGTGAGGGAAAGCTAGTACATCACATGGCGACCATGTGACCATTTGTAAAGTAATTTTTGGTAATATATCTTCTATTAGGAGAGAGAGAGAGAGAGAGAGAGAGAGAGAGGAGTATGTAAGATATTACATAGTTTGAGACGAGAGAGAAAGAGGGAATCGAGGGAGACTAGGTGCATGAGAACCAACTAATCATCGAGAGAGGGAGAGACTAGTGACTTAGAAAGAGAGGGATGATTTGTACCTGATTGCAAAGAGGGATGATAAATAGTCTAAATAAATCATGCACTAATTTTGTGGCATGCTACAATTTTGGCTATTCACTTTTTTGGGGTTAGAAACCCATGTCCCAAAGGCACCATAAATAAAAGGGAATATTCTTTTATATTAATTGGATTAACCAATTTATTTCATCGTATCCCCCATAACTCCAATCAAACCAATTTAAATGGGAAGAAAAGAAACCAAGAAAAATTCATGTGCTATTGAACTAATTACAAACATGGCTCCAAGATGCTGAAGATGATGAAAATCTGCTTTGTCTAAGGCATGGAATGAGAGAGAGAGAGAGAGAGAGAGAGAGAGGGTTCTTTAAAAATCCATAAAGGTCTATGCGACAAAAGGTGACAACGTTGTGCTACAAAATCTGGTAATAACAGATGAAATGAAAAGGATAAAAAGAAAACTTGTTTACCTTAAGCCGAAGGCCCAAGGGCCTTAGACTATACATACATCATGTCAGCATTGGTGTGCCATTACTATCCACATCAATATTCACATCCATAAGGTAGGATACATCACCTACTAGGGGAGAACGACTTGCTGTTGTTGAAGTAGATTTTGGATCTAGAGTTATTGCATACAAGGGACTCTCCTATGTGGTCAAAGTCGTCGTGTCCGTTTGATTTGGCAAGCCCTCCCAATAGTAACTCCATGTGGGCACGTGCTCATGATAAGGCACTGGCGGGTGTGCCTGCACTAAAAATCATCCTGCTCATGGGCATGTCATGTGTTGGTCACTTCATGTGGTGTCTAGGTAAAGTACTCTGTGAGGATTCTCTGTCATGTGTCTCCTCTCGCTCTCTATACTTGGCATAGTCCATCTCGTTGGTGATGCATATCCAACAGAAATAGGCCAAGACATCGCTAGTCCTCATAGTCCATGATCTTGGAGAGTGGGCCGAAATCCCCCTGAACAGGTGCAATGGTATCTGCCTTGTATCTCATAGTACACTAGGCATCTACATATGCAATACTCCTCTATCTCTACCTCTCCCATGGTACACTTTTTGCTCCTCCTCTATGCCCTTGTATCTCCCTGTCTATATCCTCAAGTTGTGGGATGATACCCAAATTACACCAATGGCTATCCCACAGCATGTAACATGTGTCTCAGTAGGTAGCTTTGGCCTCTATATGAATCCATCTAGTGTAAGCTTAAGGAAATACTCTTTGTAGAAATGTGATTTAGAGGGTAGCTCTTGTGGAACCAACCATGTGGTATGGGTGTCTAATCTAATCAAGTCTATGCGGTGAGGCAAGTCATCAATGTTCAAGGAATGTGAAGTAAACCAGCTCCTAACCATGTCACACCCTTCCAACCTCTATGATGATTCCAAGGCTAATCTAGGAAGGCAAGCACTGCCAGAGATCATCTACTACCGTAGCAACTGCAAAGTCTGCCCCCATGATTTCATGTGATATGGATGCCTTACTCCGGATCATCGTGGAGAGCATTAAAATATGTATCCTCTCAAAACTTTGCGAGTTTTTGCCCTAAGTCTGCTAGTCCCCAAAAGGCTATCCCATAAGACACTACAAGAGTGACCAAAGTATCAAAAGAGTCATTATTTTGTGCTGGGTTCTTGGAAATGTGCCTGGCATCATTGTCTCTTAACGTGGTGTTGGCCTCGTAAAGATCGGTCCCGATAAGATAATACCTAAGTATAGGTATGATGAGACTATCGCCACCTCCCCTCCACCATATGTAAATGTATGTCTTTTTGTTGGTGCCCTGGAGGTGGTAAATATCATGACTTTGGCTTTCCCTAGGTTTACCATGAGGTCTCGCTCATCATACAAAAGCCTCGTAAAGCATCTAGATGCCTTTATAGCCCTTCCTTTGAATTTGAAATTAGGATAATGACATCAGCACATATGTGGATAGGTATTAATGTATGAGTTTGTCAATGAAGCTCTCAATCTCATTGATGTACATGCGAAAGAGGGTAGGTGATAAGGGGCAAACTTGCTTCACCCCAACACCCCAATGGTGCTCCTAATCTATTCTATCATACCTCTAGGTGCCCCAACTCTCCCTATCACACCCCCACATTGTTGAAATATACAAGTGAATAGGGTGTGTGCGGGAACAAGCCCTTGGATAGAGGCTATAAAAGAGAATGAGTAAATGTGAAAGAACGTGTGAAAAGGTGAGAAGAATCTACTGGGAGAGAATAAAGGGTAGCATGAGAAGATTTAGGAAGTGTGGAGATATTTTGGGAAAAGTGAAGAGGTGGAGAGAATCAGGGAAAAGAGGTGGAGTGAATCATGGAGAAATCAGTGGGATTTGATGCTTGATGTAAACTCTATAAATTGAGGCATTGCCCTAATGAGAATTTGCTGGTTTTTGAGTATCCATGCCTACATTAATCTATTTGTTAATCACCCACTAATTACATCTTAATTATTTATTAATCACTTTGTTAATGATGTTGATTCTAGTGTTTGATCCACCATAGCTCATCACAATGCTCTAATTTCAACATGGTATCAGAGCCATGCCTAGAATCCATCATTTTGTAAGCTCATTATCTTGCTAATTATTTTGCTAATTAGCAAGATAATTTCTACTAATTAGGATTAGTAAAAAATTATAATTTTCCCTCTTTTTTCAACTCACCTTTGTACCCCCAGCCAGTGGAGGAGCTCCCTCTCCTTGCACACATAAAATTAGGCCAAACCCTTCTAGCACATGATAGCTATCTTATAGCTCTTCAAGCCTATCTAATCAAAAGCGCAAACCGCCAGCGAACGAGGGAGAAATTGCGAATTTACTAGGCGCCGTTTTTCTGAGCTGATTTTGATATTTCTACTTCCACAAATCAAATGTGTCTAATTCCTCTTAGCCCCGAGGGTTTTCAAGCATGCTCTACAAGCTGGTGAAGAAGACAGAATTCAGTTTCATCAAGTCTACAGTGAGATCCAAGCTCTTCATCAAATCTGCAGGTGACTTTGGTAAAACAGAGATTAAGCTTTCAATATTTGGTCAAATCTTGTGTTTCTTGGCTTAATCCTCTACTAGACTCATTGTTATTGATGGCTTTGAAAGCATTTGAGCTCATTTGAAGTCTAAGGCACCAGATCTGGACTCCCCGCATACTTTGTTTTTTGCACACAAAATAGTGGATTAATTTGCTAATCAATGATTAATCAGTGCTAATCACTATATTTTGGTGCAATTGAGGGTTCAAATTAACCATTAGGTATCTGATACGGATCCCTATAACTTCAGATTGCAATTCGGAGTTGGTTTGGTACTCCAACCATTCCGTACAAATTGGTTACCCTTGATTTAATGTAATTTCTGGTGATTTTATGCTGATAAATTTGTTGTAATCATATATTAAATGCCAGATTGAGTTGTAAAAGGGTAGACACTGCCCTTGAATCTTGAAATTGGATCAAGAGGTAAGACCCCCTTCACATCACCATGAGTACAGCACAAGAAATAGCCAAATTTAATGGGGAGCAGTTTTATACATGATGGCAGACGAAAACCATGTATTTGCTCATGAGGAAAAATCTGTGGGGATTAGTTGAGGGAAGAGATGAATGTCCAGAGAGAGGAGAAAATGAGTGGAAGAGCAGGAATGAAAAAGCATTGGGACTTATTGCACTCAGTTTAAATGATGAAATCATTCATCACATCATGGGGATACAATGGGCAAAAGATGCATGGGATGAACTCAATAAATTATTTGGCACACAAGCAAAAAATTCAAAGATAAATCTGTTAATGCAAATTGCAATTCTACAAATTGGACATGAAGGAAAGTGAACCTTTAATCACACACTTGAACAAATATAAAAGCATTAAGCAACAGCTGGTAGCTATTGGCAAAAAGGTAGAAGATGATGAGGCACTAGCAGTGCTTCTGAAGAGTGTGGACAAAGGTGAATATGAAAATATTGTAGCAACACTAAAGAATGTACCTGAATTGAAGCTACATGAGATAGAAGCAACTCTACTAGAGCAAGAGAGTAGAGGCAAAGAGAAGAAACGGCTGGACTCAACAGCAGGATAAGAAAAAGCATTCTTCACCCGAGGAGGATTCTCTCAAGGACGAGGACGAGGAAGAGGCAAAGTAGGAGGAAGGACCTTCACTTGCCACAAATGTGGAAAGCCAGGACACATGGCGAGAGACTGCTACAGCAAACCCAGTGGAGAAGGAATGACATCGGCAAACTTCATGGAGGCTCCAAAGGAAGTGGAGTCGGATCATCTTTTCTGAGAGAGAAAGAGAGAGAGAGAGACCCCACAACCCAATGTAGCCTGCCCCAACAAAGTAAAACCACCTCTGAGCCACCGATGATGTAGGCCACATGGTAAATGTATGTATGAGCACTTTAGTCAAGGTCGCGGTCAAGGTCGCGGGCACTTATAGTAGCCTTGGACACATAGAGAGAGAGAGTGTCAAGGACTATAGAGTTTAGGGACTTGAGGCACTGGTCGCGGGCTATCAAGTAAGAGGGAAACTTGGTATAGGGTCCAGGTGTGCTAGAGAGTATTAACTTGAGGGGAGGTGTTGAAATATATAAGTGAATAGGGTGTGTGCGGGAACAAGCCCTTGGATAGAGGCTGTAAAAGAGAATGAGTAAATGTGAAAGAACGTGAGAAGAATCTACTGGGAGAGAATAAAGGGTAGCATGAGAAGATTTAGGAAGTGTGGAGATATTCTGGGAAAAGTGAAGAGGTGGAGAGAATCAGGGAGAAATCAGTGGGATTTTATGCTTGATGTAAACTCTATAAATTGAGGCATTGCCCTAATGAGAATTTGCTGGTTTTTGAGTATCCATGCCTACATTAATCTATTTATTAATTATCCACTAATTACATCTTAATTATTTACTAATCACTTTGTTTAATGATGTTGATTCTAGTGTTTGATCCACCATAGCTCATCACAATGCTCTCATATATGCTATGGGGAAGTAGGCTACAGGAATATTTTGAATAGAAAAGCATGTGGGACATTGTCAAATGCTTTGTGGGAATCCACAAAACATCAATACACATGCTTGCTCCTATGATTGGCTTCCTCAATGATAGCTCTGAGAGTGAAGATGTGGTCTAAGATCGAGAAAGATCTCCTAAATCTGGCCTGCCCCTTGGTTCATTGCATGTGTGTCTCTACATGGTTGCCGATTTCTATATCTAGGACTAAACCAAAGACTTTGGATAAGGTATGCCCAATCATGATGGTGTGATAGTTGTTGGTGTCGAAGGCATCCCTGACTTTTTTTATGGATCAAAATTATGGTGTTGATGGCTCAAATGTGTTCAGCTTGGAGATCATTATGGTCCTTGGCCTTCCCTTTTTAAGCTTGCATATGGCGATGTTGACAGCTCGACTAGGAAGGGTGCCCCAAGGTGTCACATGCATGTATAATGTGTTCAGCTTGGAGATCATTATGGTCCTTGGCCTTCCCTTTTTAAGCTTGTGTATGGCCCTAGTGCCATTGTCCATCGAGAAGAAGATGATTTGGTTGGTCTAGGTAACATGAGATGTGTTAAAGGTTAGTTGGGCTTGGACATCATAGAGTCTTTGTGCATATGCATGCCATGTAGCTGGGGCGTGATGGGAGTGGTGGGAAACCTCTCCTCCTCCAACATTAGTCATGCCTTGGAACTATCTACATTTAAAGACAAACTATAAAACTCCTCCTCTTGCTTGGCCAAGAAAGCCCTCTTCTTATGTTGGGTAAACCATTGAGACCTTCTCTACGTTTGGCATGCCATTACATTCTTCATCAAACCAATTGTTTTGATATATGGATCCAATCTAGGCTCGATTTTGTTGGTGGGTAGCGGCGCAAGGGTACATGGCTTGGGTTGACTCATGGAGAATAGATGAGAGCTAAGTGTGAGATAATTTGATGGATATTCACACTTCATAAAAAATTGATGGATGGTTATTCAAACTTCATAAAGATTTGATGGATATTCAAAAAAACATGGGATGGTTTGCTACAACATGTGGTGCAAAAGTTAGATGTCATAAAGATGTTGGATGAATATGAATGACATTTTATGAAAGAGGATACACAAGAGCTTTGCTAAACTGGAAGATCTTGTTAGGCCTTAGGATACTGGAATAAGTTTCTTGAGAAACCTTGATATCTTGCTTTATCAGACTACATCTGATGATTCGTCTCATCTAGCATTTGCTTTGAGATTTCCACTCTGATTAAGGGATCTGACCAATTTAAGGGTGTAAGGAATTCTTGTCTATATAGTAACATGCTCATACCAATACTTCGATGGTGAGAAGCATTATAGGCAAATTCCACCAAATGAAGATAATTCAACCATCTTTTTGACTCAAGACCATAAAAGGCTCTATTAGTGTCTTTAATAACTTGATTGACCCTCTCAGTCTTTAGCCTTACATCCCTAAACTCTTGAGGATTCAAGCTTTCTCTCCTTTTTCAACAAAGCTATAATTGGGGCAAAGAACTCATTTATCAAGATCTCCTCTTTCATCTTAGAAAGCAAAGGGTTGGAAAGTGTAGTTATTACTAACAAAGAAACCTTTCAACTCTAAGAGTGTCAACTACATTCTCCTTCCCAAACCTGTACTTTATCTCAAAGTCAAACTCTTGCAAAGTCTGCATTTATCTTCTTTAACGTATGTTAAGGTCCTTCTAGGAAAATATATATTTCAAACTTTTATGGTCTATCACTAAAGTTAATCTCTGACTAAGCAAGTAGTACCTCCATAATTTCAATACATGATAACAGATAGAAGTTCCAAGTCATGAACTGTATAATTTCTCTCATGAGATTTCAACTTTCAAGACACATAAGACATAATAGGTCATCCATCTTAAGTGAGAATTTCCCCGATTGCAAATCCACTTGCATCTGTAATAACCTCAAAGGGTTTGCCAAACTCTGGCAATTTTAGCTCGGGGTTAGCTACTAAGGAAACTTTGAGATTATCAAAAGCACTTTGATACATTGGAGTCCATTTAAAAGGCACATCCTTCTTGATAAGTACCGTTAGGGGAGAGGGGAGAGGGAATCTTGGCATATCTTTGAATAAATACGTGGTACCAACCTGCCTAACCAAGAAATCCTCAACTTCCTTCACAGATTTAGGCTCTGGCCAATCTATAACAGCTTTTACTTTGGCTAAACTAGCTGAGTTTCCATCCTTTGGAAATAATGAGTCCTAGATATTTAATGCAATCAGTAAAGAAAGTGCATTTATTCTTTTTGGCAAAGAGTCTATGCCTTCTCAGCGTAGGATCTCAAAAACTTTATGAACATGCTTTAAAAGGATGAAACATTGAGTCATCTAAAACTACAACAGGGCAAGAGGTGTAGTTTTAAAAAATTATGAAAACTGCTAAAAATGCCACCTCAAACACACTTACATGAATAAACTTTGAAAAGCCCTGTTTTCATCAAATATTTGAATTTTTGCATAACAAAATAGACTTACAATTTAAAAACTTGCTTAAATACCGAAAGCTTTCAAAGCATACAAAGGAATCCAAAAAAAAGTATACATACAAATATAATATTTTTAACAATTCTAACTTCACGTCTACATTAAAAGAATAAAAAATGGCATTTCTTAAAGTATTTTCCAAGACAAACGTAAAGATCACTAGAAAAAGCTTGAAATTTGCATCCGTTCACAAGCAAGAGAACTTACCGAAAATGGCTTACAAGATTTGAGCAAGAAGACAATGTCAATTTCCAAAAACCAAAGTTCTCAAAATATGGTATTACATTAAACAAAAGACTCAAACTAGCTAAGGAACAAAGGGAAGATCCTCTTCCACATGTGTCTCACTTTGATGCTGTTTCTGAGATGTAATACAAGGTGGAGAGTGGTGGCCATCTCCATAATCTGTCTCTACTCCATCAACACCTTTGTATAGCTCTAGATTAACAAACTGCATGCTGTTTCTGAGATGTAATACAAGGTGGAGAGTGGTGGCCATCTCCATAATCTGTCTCTACTCCATCAACACCTTTGTATAGCTCTAGATTAACAAACTGCATGCTCTCCTCTTGGCCAAAGAGAGGTTGGGGCTCTCCAGAAGCATTAACAACTCGAGGGTTTGCACCCATGTTCTTCATCCCAACCTCTTGAAACTCATCAAAAACTCTTTGAGAGCAACAACACTTTTCTCTCGACGATGAATTTGCCTTACACAGGATCAAGCTCCACCGTAACAACATTGCGACTTCTCTTCAATGCACTGGCTGTAGGTGTGCCTGTGCCCAGTAAACAAATCCAAGATCCACTCTCCTTTCAAAGAAAGGAGGTCAATGAAGTCCATCATAAGAAATTCAAGCTTTTAATATGGTGGTGCTACTGAACTCTTTGAGCTTTTTAAAGACCCCTTGTCTTTCAAAAATATTTGTCTGATTATGCTTTATAGCAAAATTAAAACTCCCTCTACCAACTGAATCTGGTAGGAGAGTGAAAACTAATTGTAGCAAACTCAGCAGAGCAAAGGAAAGCCTATCAAGTTTGTAATGTTGAATGTTGGGCTTAGTCCTACAAAACAAAAAAAGGCAAAGGTAAGTAACTAACTAAGATACAAAGAAAGTCAAGGAAGTAAAATGGAGAGTTCTCTAAAACAAAAGTTTCTTACTAGGTGTGCAGAGTTGGTGAAATGTTCTCCAAATTTGAGACTCTTCTAACCTTTTCCTTTCATTTCGAGCTTGTGCCAAGTGTTGTTCAAACTCTTGAGGAATGTTTTTGAGAGAAGTACGTGGGCCTTTATTTTGCAAAACAAGGACTAAGTGTAAAAGAAAAAAATATATTTAGATTCTAGAATCCAAGGACCTAAAATAAAGTTGACTTAGTGACTTTAACAAAACAAAAGAACAAGGTTATTTGATGTTGCTGACCATAATTTAGATTACTTGTTTGGACACCACCTTGGCCATAGCCACAGCGTCACGGCCTCTGCCTCGTCCTCTACCTGCACTTGTGTAGAAGGTTTGTTGCTCTGAACTACCTTTGTTTTGTGAAGACTGGTCTTCACCCAAACTCTTTTCTACAATGATCAACATTGACACCAAATCTATAAAGTTGGGAATTATCTCTCGAGTCTGAATAGACATCTTGAATGCCTTGTATTGTGGCCCAAGACCACATAGACATACTTCCACCTTATCATCATCAACAACAAAAACACCAACAGATGCAAGGGATTCCACAATGCCCTGGATCTTCAAAAGTTTTGGAATGAATTAGGGTTTTATGAATCCAGTAAAACCCTAAATTAGGTCCACTTCCAATATCCGATTTGTGTACCTAATAGCTTGTTTCAAAGCTCTAGAGAATCACTTTGCAATGATGTAAAGACCTTGTCACTTGCCCAAAACCCTGATGAATTAGGGTTTTTCTCACAATCAAAACCGGACATCATCTCCTTTGCAATGTAATCAAGTGTGACCACACATGCATTCATTGCCAAATTGCCCTAGTGTCCAATAAAATCCAATTGCATGTGCATTTGACCACTACAAGTCACTTTTTGCATGCCAAAATTACTGCATAAGTGTCCACCAATACCTCGCCCATGCATCATTTTGCCACAAGGTTTGTCTCTTGATGTTGCCTTGAGAATGTATGTTGGTGAAGCACGTTGAAGCTTGTCGATCTCCCAGCCAAGCTCTTGCAACCTCTTTACCCAAGTTTACAATCCAAGGGAAAAGGTTTGGGCCATTTCTTCACCACCATGTACCTAATCCCTCACTGTACCGCTTTCCCACGGCACTCACGGCACGACGGTGAGTTCAAGATATGCTCCCGGTCTCTCCTCCATATACCGGGGCACCCTCACACATCACTAGTATGAGTGAATGAATCTCAAATAGATGAGTTGAGATCAATTACCCAATGAATTTAAGCATGACTCATGCTTAATATACAAATATCCATAAGCTCAAACATGTACTCATGCTCCATTAAGCACCTCCAATGATTCAACACATCCAAAAAAGGATACACTTACTTATCAAACTCCTTTCCCATGTCATCCAAAGAGAGACTCACATCTTTGACACAAGAAAGAACATTGATGTTGATGTTCTTCTCACGAATTCCTCGCAAAAAATGCCCTTTTGTTATATTTATTTCCTCTGTAATGGGCTTAAGAGTATCTTCACTACTAGTACCTCTCCCTCTTTGACTTGCATATGGAAGCTTCGCTTTCTCACCTTTAATTTTTCCCTCTTCTCATAACTTAAAAATTTCCTCTCTTGAAGGTCCCAAATCTCACCATCATGGAAGGCAAGCTAAAACAAGTTTTCGTGCCCTTTAGTATTGGCTTTACTTGATCTCTCATCCCTTCTAGGTTTCTTGGTGATAAGTCCAACTTGATCAGAAAGCATGATTTTGAAAGCCTTGTCAGATTTCATTGAAAAGATGCAGGGGGGAAGAGAGCTTGAGCTCTTGCAAGCACACACACACACACTCACAAAACCCTAATAGAGAACACACAAGGTGAGAGGCTGAAAATCTTCTTCTTCTCTACTCAACACTCAACACACCATATACAAGAATAAGAGTACACATAATATGAAAGGTACTCAACCAATACATACACGGGTTCTCTATAGTGTGAACCCGACTAAATGAGCTGGCGCTATAACTATGCCAGTCTCTAGAATGGCTGTCACACAGCCTATCATCCCACTGGCTGCATATCTCCCATGATCTCACCAACCATGCCAGTGGTGTAAGTGTGGGGCCTATCCCCCAGGCGGGTCATCAGTGGCCACCGCCTCACTAGACGAGCTCGATATCTCAACACTCCCCCTCGAGCTCAACTCCATCTCATGTACACCAAGCGAAGCCCTGAATCTGCGGAGCTTCTTTGTACCCAATGCTTTGGTGAAGATGTCAGCTACGTGATCCTCTGTGCTGACATAAACAAGGTCAAGGTCTCCTGCCAAGACCTTCTCTCTGACGAAGTGGTAGTGGACCTCTATGTGCTTCGTACGAGCATGAAAGATTGGGTTCCTGGCCAACTGTATACTGCTAATGTTGTCACAGAAAATGACAACTTGTCTATCCACTGATAGACCCAAATCTGTAAGTAGCTTTCTCAACCAAGCTACCTCACATGCTGCCATAGCAGCTCCTCTGTACTCGGCCTCTGTACTCGATAGAGCAACCGTAGGCTGCTTCTTGCTGCTCCAAGTCACAGCACCACTCCCCAAAGAAAACATGAAGCCACTGGTAGATCTTCTATCTCAGATACTACCAGCCCAATCAGCATCTGTGTACCCATGTACACATATCTCTGTCCCAGTCTCATAGAATAGTCCACAATGCAAAGTAGACTTCACATACCTCAGTATGCGTCTCACTGCATCCAAATGCGGTTTTCGTGGAACCTGCATAAACTGACTCACCAACCCAACAGCATAGCTCAAATCTGGTCTGGTGATCGTCATGTAGATCAAACTTCCTACTATGCGCCTGTACATAGTAGGATCCTCCAAGATCTCTCCTGAATCTGCACTCAACTTGCCATTCTGATCCAATGGCACAGAAATAGGCTTACAGCCTGTCATACCATACTTGGACAACATGTCCAAGCCATACTGTCTCTGCAGTAATCCAATACCATGTGGTGACCTAATCACCTCAATGCCTAAGAAATATCTGAGCTCCCCCAGATCCTTCATCTCAAACTTCTGTCTTAGCAAGATCTTTACATCAAAGATCTCTGCATCATGGTCCCCCGTAATGATCAAGTCATCTACATAGATGACAACAAGCACAACTCCTCTATCACCATGTCTCACATACAATGAGAAATCTGCATTGGCTACATGAAAGCCAATAGTGACAAGATATTCAGAAATCTTGTCAGACCATGCTCTTGGTGCTTGCTTTAAGCCATACAAGGCTTTCTTCAACCTGCAAACATATTCGGGGTGACCCACATCCTCATAACCAGGTGGCTGCAACATATACACCTCTTCTTGCAAATCCCCATGCAAGAATGCATTCTTTACATCCATCTGATGTAAAGACCATTGCTTTGACGCAGCCACTGCTATCACAACTCTCACCGTTGCCATCTTGGCAACTGGGCTGAAAGTTTCCTCATAATCAATCCCATATGTCTGCGCATATCCTTTGGCTACCAATCTAGCCTTGTACCTATTTATGCTTCCATCACTGTTATGTTTAACTTTGTACACCCACTTGCATCCAATGGCTTTCTTGCCTTCAGGCAATTGCACTAAATCCCAAGTCTCATTTCCATATAGTGCATCCATCTCCTCGTCCATAGCTTTCTCCCAACACATATTTCCAACAGCCTCATCAATGCATGTGGGCTCTACAACCTGCACAACCTTTGCCATATATGCATAGTGATGTGCCACATAACCATCATATGTAAATCTCTGCACAGGGTTCTTCACTCTCCCTGATCTTCGCAGCTTTTTATTCATGGCTTTCATAGCCTTCTTTACACCAGGTGTTCTCATAGCTGGGATCCCAAGCTCCTCATCAAGGCTCATATCTGAGCCACTAGACTCTCCATCAACATGAGAATGCCCTGCAGAAATGTCAGGCATACCAAGGGGCTCAACCACTTTCTCTTTTCCTTTACGTGATGTACTAATCACATTTGTAGGGCTGGTATTATGACGCAGCCTACCACTCCATGGTCTATCAACAGACCCACTAGATGAGGACTCTCCTGGTCCACTCAAAGACTGTGATTGCTGACCTGCATTCTGTGCAACCACACTTCCATTCACATCAGCCCCAACAACTTCTTTTTTAGCAACATACCAGCTGCTCATCTCATCAAACACAACATCCCTGCTTACCCTCAGCTCACGTGTAGCAGGGTTATAACACCTGTATCCCTTTTGCTCAAGGGAATATCCAATAAACACACATTTTTCAGCTTTCGGGTCCAGCTTAGTTCTCAGCTCATCTGGCACATGCACATATGCAATGCATCCAAAGACTTTCAGATGAGACAAATCTGGTTTTCTGCCAGTAAACCTCTCCTCTGGAGTTACATCATGTATGGCTGCAGTTGGAGTCCTGTTCATGATGTATACTGCTGTAGAAACAGCCTCAGTCCAATAGCAATGCGGCATATTCTTCTCTTCCATCAATGCTCGCGCAATCTCAGCAATGTGCCTGTTTTTCCGCTCAGCAACTCCATTTTGCTGCGGAGTGTATCTGCATGTATACTGTCTCCGAATACCATTCTTCTTCAAATATTCAGAGAACTCATTGGAGAAGTACTCTCCCCCTCCATCTGACCTTAGGCACTTTACATATTTCCCTGTTTGCTTTTCAACTAAAACTCTGAAATTTTGAAAGTGAGTGAACACCTCACTCTTCTCCTTCATGAAATATACCCACACTTTCCTTGTGTGGTCATCAATGAAAGTCACATAATACCTGCAGCCTCTCATAGATATGGTCTTCGTAGGACCCCATACATCTGAATGCACAACATCTAGTGCATTTCTGCTCACATATCTGTTACGTAGAAACACATGCTTTGTTTACTTCCCAAATTGGCATGCTTCACATATTTTCTGCATACCTTCCACTTTAAATTTTGGCAGCCCTGTCACAATTCCTTTTGTCTGCATAGACTTTAATCTCTGCACATTTACATGTCCAATTCTTTTATGCCATATGTCTATGTCTGCAACAACTCCTGAACCATTTGCAAACATCGCAGCACTCATTTCAGGCATGTCTACATTCAATGGAAACATTCTTCTCACTCTGTTGCCTTTTGCAACCAACCTGCACTTGTCTTTGAAATCTTCAACATAACACCCAACCTGCAAACCCTGCTCAATCATCTGGCCAACTGAAACCAGATTCTTTGTTATGTTCGGTACATGAAGTACATCTGCAAGGTACTTCACTTTGCCATCCTGCATAGACATTGGCACATCTCCAACGTGGGCAATTGGATGAGCAGTGTCATCCCCTGTTTCCACAAAACCTGGTCTTTCCGGGTTTTTCATCTCCTTGAACCATTCTCCATGACTCGTCATGTGGTTCGAAGCGCCTGAATCCACATACCATACATTATCTTTTTGTGCTGCATCAACATTTTCAGACATGGCATTCACAACATGCTGCATAACAAACAACCTTTCATTATCCTCATTATTTCTGCTTGAGGATGCATAGTTGTTTTGCTGCACTTTCCCATTTTGCATGTCAGCCTACTTCTTATAACATTCTGCCTGCACATGTCTAGGCTTACCACAATAATAGCATTCACGTGCATCATTATATTGCCTTTGCCAATTTCCACGGCCTCTTTGACTCCCCCTGCCTTTGAATTTGCCTCTTCCACCTGCGTGTTGTTGTTGTTGTTGATTCTGGGACTGTTGTTGTTGTTGCTACTGCTGGCCATAATTCTGACTACCTGTTCGGCCACCTCCTTGACCGCGTCCATGGCCTCCTCTACCTCGTCCTCTTCCTGAACTCGTGTAGAGGGCCTGTTGCTCTGAACTGTTTTTGCTTTGTGAAGACTGTTGGTCTTCACCCAAGTTCTTCTCTTCGATAATCAGCATAGACACCAAATCTGTAAAGTTGGGAATGTTTTCCCGAGTCTGAATAGACGTCTTAAATGCCTTGTATTGTGGCCCGAGACCACGTAGACAGACTTCCACCTTGTCATCATCATCTACTGACACACCAATAGATGCAAGGGATTCAACAATACCCTTTATCTTCAACGCATAGTCATTCACAGACATGCTCTTTTTCTCCACAGTATGAAGTTCATTCTTCAACTGTATCTTACGTGCCTTGGTATTTGTTTCATAAAGCTTTACCAAGGTGTCCCACGCCTCCTTGGGGAACTTGGCATCCTGAATGTGCCCAATCATGGTGTCCTGTATACTAATGGAAAGCCAATACATTACTTTCCTGGCTCCTTGGTTCCAGTCTTTAAACTCTTTCACATCTGCAGCAGTCGAATTTATATCCGGTATCTCCGGTGCCTCTTCATGCTCACCTTCTATGTAGTCCCAATAGCCTTTTCCCATCAGGAAATTCGTTAACCTGAACCTCCAAGCATGGAAGTTATTCTTATCCAGCTTCTCAGCCACAATTTGTGTTATGCCATCATTAGACATCTTGCCAAACACACAATTTTACCAGAAACTGCACTCTGGTTTTTTTTGCACAACTGCTGTATTTTCGGCACAGCGGTACTGCAGTCCACTCAAATGTCACAACCAGTGACCTCAATGTGCATACATACACCCAATGGCAACTGTAGACCTCTTTGCAGCACCCACAGTGTCTGCACAGTCAATCTGTCTTCCTGCAGTACTTAAAACAGAGTTCTGCAGAGAATCGATGACTTACTCGCAGTGCTCGAAATCGCCTGCTTTCTGAAAAACGGAGGTCCAGACGCGCCCGAAACGCGTTTTCGGCCCGAAAATTGCAATCCAAAGGACTATATAGTTGCCCTATAGCTTTACTCCCGCGAAGAAAGCTCCTCAATCAGAGACCATTTGCCGGTGCCTCCCGTAGAGCTCCCGACAAGGGTGTAGTCACCAACACAATAGGAAAGAGTAGTTAAAGCTCTTACCCTCGTACCGCTTCCTGTGGTTCTCTTGCTTGCAGCTCAGCCCTTAGCATGAACCAGGCTCTGATACCATGAAAAGATACAGGGGGAAGAGAGCTTGAGCTCTTGCAAGCACACACACACACTCACAAAACCCTAATAGAGAACACACAAGGTGAGAGGCTGAAAATCTTCTTCTTCTCTACTCAACACTCAACACACCATATACAAGAATAAGAGTACACATAATATGAAAGGTACTCAACCAATACATACACGGGTTCTCTATAGTGTGAACCCGACTAAATGAGCTGGCGCTATAACTATGCCAGTCTCTAGAATGGCTGTCACACAGCCTGTCATCCCACTGGCTGCATATCTCCCATGATCTCACCAACCATGCCAGTGGTGTAAGTGTGGGGCCTATCCCCCAGGCGGGTCATCAGTGGCCACCGCCTCACTAGACGAGCTCGATATCTCAACATTCATTCCTTCTTTGGTATGGTTGACCTATTCATTTATGAAACATAGTTTTTGAAGAAACAACATGGACAACTTCATATCTCTAAATCAAGGTTATGGTCCAAAGCTAAAATCTTTGCTTCATCATCAGTCAAGTCAATGTAAACCCACCACAAAGCAATTTTATAACTTTCAACATAAGGATACTTTGTACAAGCAAATAATGAGTTCCACCCAAAATAGAGTACCTATACTGATCAACCTTTGACTTTTGGAAGCTCCTCTTATTAGCACAAGTTTCCTTGTCCACAAGCACAATAAGTGGCATGACATTTATAGTGAGCCTATCTATCATTTAGAGTTTGAGGTTGTGAACATAACTATCAACAATGCTACAAACTTCAAGTCTTCTTTGATTTGTGAAAGGATCAATTGGAGGATGCTCAATGTTCTCCACAACAAGAAACAATGGCCTCTTATCTACCATGTTTTTCCGCTTAGCTTTTTCTCTCACAAGGTTCCACTCATTGTGATCTAGGTCACCTTCAAGTGGGACTCCTGGACCTGATGGGAAAATCTTTGCCTCAGAAATCTCAGTAGTTTGTGTTCCCTAACCGCTTCTTGGGCGCTTTCTTCTTGTACCACTTGTGGTAGCTTCATAAGGATCGACTTCTTTATCCCGACTTTAACTTTTATAATCACTTTCATGTGAAGACCTTTCTGTTTCTTGTTACTCCTCATTATCCTTTGAGATTTTATCAAGGTTAAACATGATGTCGATCAATTCGTGAGAAAAGCATCACTAAAGCTTTGTAAACATAAACAAGAAGAAGACATTAAGGTAATGAAGCAAAAGAAAACCACCAAGACAACTAAGAAAGAGATTGCAAGAGCGGCTATGAAAACAACCTAAATAGGTACTCGTACTTATAAGAAAACCACCAAGACAACTAAGAAAGAGATTGGAACAAGAGAGACCATGCAAACAACCTCAATATGTACTTATATTCTAGAATACAAACAAGTATTAATGTGTCCTCTTAAGTGCATTCTAGAATACAAAAAAAAAACTATCTAGTAGGTCATATATTCTAGAATACATTTTCAATGAAAAAAGTGAGAACAAAGAGTAAAAAAGTACAAACTTGAGATGCACAAACTTCAAAGAGTATTCTAGAATACACTTTTGTAACATACCTCCGAGATTACACAAGTTATGATTAAAGAAAATCCTAAGTTTTGGATGCTATAGATTTCAGTAATGAATTCCAGCAGGTTTTCAGTGGGTTTTCAACACTAAAGATTCTAAGTGTTAAAATTAAGTGAAAATTCAAGATTGATTTTTCAATTAGTTAGTATACCCAAAGTAAGCCTTTAAGTGTGTAGATGGACATGCAAATCAAAATTTGATTAAAAAAGTAAAACGTGACCTATTTTCAGAGTTGACTTTCACATACAGCTGATTTTGGCGATTCCGCCCGTGCAAAGTTGTAGACCACATGCATTCTGGTAATTTTAAGCACCTACATGACTAGTATTGTAAGATCCCTGTCCCCACCGCGCAACGGATTCGAGGTGCTAGCAATGGAAGTAGCACATCTTGTGCGGGCAGGGGTCCTACACTCGGGGCCTCGCCCATGGATATCCGCATAGGTGACTAATTCCTCGATTCTTCCAAACCGAACTCGAAAAACTTCTCTTGCCCGGAAAGCACGGGCGATTGCACTAGGATAACTTTTCCCTAACGTACTCAAAAGCCTTACTTAACTGAACTGATCTGACCGAACTCGTTCCATAGTCAGACCAAGGGATAGATTGCACTTGGATCATAGAGACCAACGCTTTTTTCCTCATCGAGAGGCACAGTCGTTGATCCTTTTTCCATAGAACAATTTTTGTTCGGGATTTACTTTATCTATCGAACTAAACAGAAATTGAGTCTCGATTTACGGATCCATCAGTCCAGCCTAACCCCATCCAATCCCATGGGTTAGCCAACCACCCAACCACTGTAGTGATGGGATCCAATTTAGATTTTGGTTAGGTTTTGTCCCGAGTACTAGGGAAAAGAGTTCCCAGGCCCCCTAGTAGGATGTTCATGCAAACATAAACTAGTCACACCACTTACACACCCAATATGAAATTGTCTTTTTCTTAGCATCATCTATCTTTAAAATAATCTTTTAATGAAACCATTGTGTCACTGATCACAATCCTCCAAAATATCCGATTGAATCTTAATTTCCAATCATTCCTTCATCGGAGTATCTATGGTATCTTTGGCAACTAGAACGCTCACCACCTGTCCACTCAAGGGCCTTTTCAATAGTTCCTAGCTCATAGTACCCAGCAAAATAATCACTTAAAAAATTTTCAAGATGGAATTTCCGTTGAAGATCAGCAAGATCAACCAACAGATCCATATAAAAGAGCCATGGACTCATCCGTTTTGAGGACCAGCAAGGTCAATAACCAGATCCATGCCTGAATTCAGAAAACAACTCTTACTTCTTATTCCAAATATCTTCCACGACGCATGTGTGGGTATCTTCGGCGACCCAGATCCCGAGCACCGTATGGTCAGCACCCTCTAGGATCCTTCGTAGGTCACCTAGCACTTCACTCATAGGCCGCTTCCTTGGTCCCTCATCCACCGTACCGGAAGCTCACCATTTAAATCGAACCGAGGCTGGTCAAGACCTCCGCCGACCTTGCTACGCGAGACGTCCTCCGTTGACTCTCCGTCAGCTGTTGCAACTTTATCAAGTAGGTCTCCACGACCACATACTCAAGACAATCAAAATGCTTCCCCAGCATTTTTGACATAAAATAGTCATTTGCAAACAGTTCACAATTACAATTTCAATATGAACTCACATCTTTCCAAATTGTTCCACATCAATCCATATTACTTAATCCAATTCCAATTCATAAGTGTATCCATTCTTGACCAGATACATCATTTTCCATCCCATCACATCAGATTCATTCACTTCGCATAACATCCATTCCTATCTTTCTTAATTTACATTACGTCTCATCACTTCCATTTCTCATTACATCTCATTCGTTCAGATCTTATATTATTCATTCACTTTCTGATTCACATGACATCTGATCTCATCCATTCGTTCATATCGACTTCATATCCATTCACATTCATATTTGCATTTATTATTCCACATACACATCCACATTCGTACATCTACATTCACATCTACATCCATTTTCACATCCACATTCATACATCCACATCCACATCCACATTCATACATCCACATTCACATTCACATCCACATTCACATTCACATCCATACATCCATATCCACATTCACATTCACATTCACATTCACATCCATACATCCATATCCACATTCCACATTCATACATTCACATCCATATTCACATTCACATCCATATCCACATTCCACATTCATACATCTACATCCACATCCACATTCATACATGCACATCCACATCCACATTTACATTCACATCCATACATCCATATCCACATTCCACATTCATACATTCACATTCACATTCACATTCATACATCCATTCACATTCACATCAATATCCACATTCCACATTCATACATCTACATCCACATTCACATACATCCACATTCTTACATCCATATCCACATTCCACATTCTCATTCACATTCACATACATCCGCATCCACATTCCATATCTACATCCATATCCCTATTCACACATCCACATTCACATTCACATACATCCACATTCACATTCACATTCACATGCATACATCCATATCTACATTCCACATTCATACAACTACGTCCATTCTTTCACAAACATACATCTCCATCTATTCCTCGTTCATTTTCATCTATTTGATTCGTTTCACATCCTCGTATCTTTTTATAGAATACAAGAGAATTCTTATTTTTGATATAAGCTTTCTTTACGTATCTATTTATGCATAAATTCCATTTTAAGGAGAATAACACTTTTGAAATAGAAATCGATCTTTTTATGCATCTTCCTACGCATAAATTCATTTTAAATGAAAATGACACTTTTGAATTAAAATTCAATCTTTTATGCTTCTTCTTATGCAAAAAATCAAAATTGATGAAAATAACTCTTTTGAACTAAAAATAGATTTCTTTATGCATCTTTCTATGCATAAAATCAAAATTGATGAGAATAACACTTTTGGATTAAAATAAATTCTTTATGCATCTTTCCATGCATAAATCTAATTTAGTAGGAATTACACTTTTAGAATAAAAGAATTTTTCTTATGCATCCTTTTTATGCATAAAATCATTTATGATAAAAATCACACTTTTAATATTAAAAAAATATCTTTTATGCATATGTTTATGCATACAATTCATTTATGATGTTTTAAAATCACACTTTTAATATAAAAAATATCTTTTATGCATATGTTTATGCATACAATTCATTTATGATGAAAATCACACTTTTAATATAAAAAACATATCTTTTATGCACCCATTTATGCATAAAAATCATCTATGATAAAAGTAACACTTTTATATAAAAATAATCTTTTGTGCATACTTTTATGCATGAAAATCAAATATGATAAAAGTAACACTTTTATAATAAAAGAAAATATTCCTTTATGCATAAAAATCTATTTTGATGAAAGTAACACTTTCATAATAAAAGAACATTATTCCTTTATGCATACAAATCTTATGGGGATTCTTACCAATGGTCATGCCCCCTTTACTCCAATATTCCCTTGCATGGACCCTTTTCAACCAAGGCCTTTCAAGAATCATAGGATAAGAAGTTTGAGTCCTTTTCATAATTTGGAAATCTAAAGAGCAACGTTGATATTCCCATGATAGAGATCACCACATTTTGGTCACAACACCTTTAGATTTCACACTTACCTTGTTTGTCATCCCTAAGGTAAGACTAAACTTGGGACTATTATTTAGTCCTAATGTTTCCATTAAACCTTAAGAAATGACATTGACTGCATAACCACCATTAGCAAGAACATTCTTCACATGCAAACCATTACATACCACATCAACTGGAGGAGAATAGATGCCCACTTCTATCTCCACTAGTAGTTGAATTGGTGCATCCCTCTTTCTCCTTCTAGCATTGATGCCACTTCTCAAATCCCTCCTCAAAGGAACCAATGCAATAATTTGTCCATATGTAACGTTTACCTTTTGTAATCCCATATCTTCCACAATGGAATAAGGCCCTTGGTGGAGAGGCCAAAGTCATCGATTCCCGAGTGCCTCCTTCTTCTTCAAACTTTCACCCTCTTCCTTCATTTGTGGCTTCAAAGAGGCTTTTCCTCTTCTACATCATTATCCTTCTTAGGTCTCCTCTTGAGCAAACATATCAACAATACCTTTACCCTTATCTTCAACAACACATTCTTCCTTAGTGGCATCTAGTAATACAAGATTAGAGGAAGAAGAAGCTCTCCTACAACAACCTCTCAGCTAATAGTGCCCTTTCTCTCGGCACCCATGGCATGTAATGTGTGAAAGATTAGGAGAGCCATAATTTCTCACCATGTTTTGTGCATTTGCTTTCCCTAGGGCAGGCCTTCTCTCACAAGCTTGTAGAAGACCAAGCCGTAAAACTGATCCATCTTTTTGCCATGAGTTGAGACACGAGCACATCAAGAAGTGCATTAGATGTAGCCATGCTTTGTTGTTGTTCACTAAAGGTGACCAATTTAGGAGCATTAGAATAAGGTGTAACCATTGATGTAGGCAAAAGTGGTAATACCCGAGGCTTTGGTTGATCTGCATGTTCCTCCTCAAGACTTGATTCCTAACGTAGGGCTATCTTCAAGGTCCCAGGCTAAGTCTTTAGCACCTTCATACTTGACCATTTACCATATCATAGGCTTTAACCCAAAGATTAAATATTACAAGATCAACCCATCTATCCCTACCATGACTGATGAGGCTTCCTTGACCCCAATGCTATGAAAATTATTCTCTATGCACTCTCTCAGCTCAGTGGTCTATTCACCATAACCTTTCGAATCAGAGAAAGATGTGAGACTGCAATTAGCAAATTGATCATACTTCTCTTTAGGTAAGAATTTATCCAATAAGGCTACACTTAGCTTATCCCAGTCAACAATTCTTCTTCTTTCTCTTCTGCCCACTTAAGAGCCCTTGTCTCTAAAAATGAAGGTAACAATTATGCCCATACTACTGTAGAATTCCTATCCCCATTACCAATGCAAGCTCTTTTAAACTCACAAAGGTAGGTCTATGGATCCTCCTCCCCACCATGACTTCCATGAAAGACAAGATTAAGACAAACATGGTGTAGAATAATCTTAAGAAAAAAGAAAAAGAGAAGTAACAAGATAACTAAAATTAATTATCTCCTTCTATATATATGGCAAGAACAACACACCCCTTATTTGCAAATCTATTTGGCATACTGGGAATACTATATGTTGTATCCATGAGTTGCATCCACAAGGAATAATTCTCACTCCTCTCAAGCAAAGGGTTACCATGCATATTGTGGATAAGAGGTAATTGATACATAGAGGATAACAACACATATCTTCCTTTCTTCTTGATTAAGGCTCACAACCTTAAAACAAGATCAATACATGCACATCCCATGTTACTTTATATTCAAGTATAGGAAGGATAAGTAGTTGAGGTGATTGTAAGATTTCCCTTAATCTTGTAGCACCAAAAAGAAAAATAATGCACAGCTGATGAAAAATCTTTTGATTCACTAGAAGATTCATAGACAAGGTAGCAGAGGGTTGGAAGGGTTGATTAGGTTAAACAGGAAGATTTGGACGAAACATTGAGACATGAACTAGATTTTACCTCCCCTTCGAATAAGGTTGAGAATGATCTTTTATGATGATTAGCCTTATTGTTTGAATCTCTCATTCCAATTTGGAAGAAGTCCACTTCAATTAGTGGTGCTGAAGAACACGAAATCGATGGCTTTGAGGTAAAGATCCTCTCCTTCTCTCTTGAATTTGATGAGGTCCTGGTAACGAAACCAAAACATGTACACTCTCACCAATATAAATTCTAGGGCTTCTCATTTGTGACCTTGTTGGGTGCACAATTATTAAATTACAATGAGAAGAGAGAAATTAGACATGCTAGAAGAGGTAACGAGAGGAGACACAATAAGAGAGAACATAAACACAAGCATGGGTCACTTCACATATATATCCAAAGAAGCTTACTAAATTATAATATCACCATCAAGACCCAAGGAAACTAGAATTCCATTACTAACACATTAAGTAGGAAAGAAATAAGATATAAGAGTATGCGACAAGAGAAGGTAGCTCTAACATCTAGGGAAACTCTATGCCTCAATTTTTTAATGTTTCTAATGTGGTTTACAAAAGAGCGCAAGAGGGCTCCTTATATAGTATATTTCTCACCCTCTTCTCAAGAATTACATTAAGAGATAGAAGAAGCATTCCACTTTGGATTGTCTAAGCATGGATGTCACTATCACTTATCGTTCTTTACTACTTTTCGCATGTGTCTTCTTGATTTATTTATTCAAAGATTTATTAACTTGGAAAATATTAATCTCAACCCCACCTTGATCCCACATATAAAGGCCCCTTAATTATACATATCCAAAGTCTCTTTAGTCCTTACAAGACTTCTAGAAGGATTATTCTCTATTATGCATACTTGCACACTCCTCCACATGCTCTCCACAAGCTTGGTATGTGTAATGCATCTTGTTTTACTAGAATTACCATTCTATGTAGACATAAGGCCGACTCCTATCTTATGACTCATCACCCATTCTATATATATTTAGCACTATAACCCATTCTAGTGTATTTATAAATCATACACATGGTATTTACAATAAACACTCCAATCATTCTAACACCCAATACAAAATATTACATAGAAATCCTTGGAATCCTCCATGATGTGAAACCAAATATTTGGAGCTGAATCATTATAAAGCCGTTAACAATAATGAGCTGCTGAGACCTGCCGCCACCAAGCCACTAGGCTCTTGTATAAGCTTCCCAAGTTACCAACAAACCCCCGTGATGAGAAAGTATTCACATAAGCTAGCTTCTTATACAATCCCCTTCTTGGTAAACATTATTGGCATACCAAATGTCATGTCCCACATGGATAATCACCACACATATAACAAAATGAAATTTTGGTATTACATGCCCATTAGTCTAGCATCTTAGCAGAGTCAACCTCACTATGTCATTGTAGCCACTCACTCTTTCACCAAACTTAAGGGTTTTGATTTTTGCGAGCTTTATAGTGCGACCTTTGTGGAAATTTAATAAATTTTGTGAGCTTTTTAGTGTTAGCCTATGGGGACTCGACTACCTTCTAGATAATGGTTGAGCACCTTAACGATGTCAGATTGCAATCAGGCCCAAAAAAAACTTACAATGTCTGGTTTTTTGCGAGGATCACAGCAGTGTAGTTTGTTTTGCCAATATTCTTGAGGATTATCTATAGCCAAAGGATCTACGATTTAGCTACCCACTTTTCTAGCACTCTTGTAGACTAGACCAATACATGGCCAATAACATGCAACATATGCACTAAAAGTGTCTGGATTGTCTGGCAGAGTTGTTGTATGTTGAATATGATCATTCTAACTTTTTGTTATGGATTGGATCCAAGCTCATCCATATGTAATAGGGCCAAATCTACTTCTAGCTTGACAAATGCATTGTTCATAGTATGTCCATACAATATCCAGGGCTTTGTCCTCATCGGAGCTTTTTACCTATTTGAAACTATGTATCTAAAAGAAAACCACAAATAAACCAAAAATCTTGTCCCAGCATGACTGAAAGCAATGTACCATGGTAATTGCAAGAAGATAACAAAACATAAAACATAAAATAAAAAACATGTATCAACACCATAAAGCAAATCCAAACAAAAAATAGAAGAAACTTAAGAGACCTGCACCTCTCATCACATGAAGAATACAGACCCATACCAATTTATAAACCTATGTGTAAAACCACACATCACTAAGTAAATGATTATATCCAAAATAAGGACCATAATCTCAAAAGCGTATGTTAAAATATCCAAGTACATAAGTTTCAAACTATAATAACATTAAATGTTTCTGCTACTCATTGTTAATCACCCCACTATCTGGACCCGAAGAGAGATCGTGAAGGCAAGTCTTAGCAACATACTCATCTTTCTCAATGTGGACAGACAATGATGAAGTAATTCCATTGACTCCCTTGTTATCCCACCATCACACCCTGCAAACACATTGGTGATACAATCACTAAGGCTTGTGAATGTTCTGACAATCCACCTACCAAGAAATGAACATATAAAGTTTAATAAATGGGCTTCAACAACACCATTTGATTTCCTCTAATGACATTGTATGAACATGGGGTACTATGTTTTAGAGAACCTTACCTATGTAGGTACACCGACCTCTTCGCTCCTCCACGTATATATATGTCTACCACTTTTGTTGATTGTGCAGTGAGTTTATGGCTGTACTCCATCAAAATGGACCTTTTAGGGGGAAAGATATTGTCGGAGACCATTGCACCCACCTCCGTATCACATTGATGAGACTCACACTCCATTTTGATAGAAGACCCCCATTTGCAAACTACAAACCAATAGGACACACATCATTCATAAACACATAAACACCATGTATGAAAAGAAATATGTAAATGACATAAGCAAAAGGGTGATGTCATTTATCTCCTCTCCATTTAGATATATGTAGCCATAGTCTAGAAGCAATGTATAGGAGTGATGTAACACACCAAAAAGGGGGGGCTCCTATGTCCCCCCATAGTCTATGCAAGTGCAGACTCTGGGGGCCGTGGGAGCCCCCCCTTTTTGTAAGATTATCCTATTAGCTTTACCCTACATGCTTTCCTTCATATGCAAGGTTATCTTATTACCTTCACCCTTTATAAAGAAGCCATATGGCATCCTTTTTATCAAATGGACTATTTTGGGGGAACAAGAATAGAGGGGTCTCCCAAATAATTTATAATATTTTGATTGGATTTTCAATAGACGTAGCTTGCCTCCATGAAAGTTCATGAGCCTCATAAACTAACCTTTTAATCCTTGTAGATCTCCTAATTTCACCCATGGCGGCTCTGTTGATGCCACTTCAACATTCATAGTGACATCCCCTTGCACATGTAGCATGTGAGAATAGGTGGTAAGTTTGGTGATACTTTGCCACATGAGCTTGATGCCACAACACTTGCTAAATGAATGCCCTATAGGTAAACTCTGGGAGTTTATCACTGAGCTCTCCAGACAACATTCTTCTTTTCTACAAGGAAAATCAATTGAAGTTGCCTTAAGCTGAGAACATTATAATAGTCCCTTTAACTAACTATTGTTGTTGGGTGAACCCTGAGCACCATGTGTATGTTTCCTGCCACATACTTATCATTGACTTCACCTAGGATAATATAATTTTCAATTTCCCACAAGATAGCAATAGGCCTTGTTAAAATGAATCTTGGCTGTAACACACCCTATTAGACAAGACAACACCCTGATCGAACATTTCTTCTTGTGGCCATTTTCCCCAATTTTTTAAAGAGCTACAATGTCATTTTCCAACATCAAAGCATGTGTCCTTGGTTGTGATCAAATAGGTTAAACCAAAAGTTATGGCATCGAATTAGTGAAGAACTTAAACAGCAGCAAGAATCAAAGGCATGATTTGAGGCATCAAAACCATCATAAAGGGCATCGAAATTGTGACTGTAGCATCAACATATACAATTAGGGGCATTATAGTTGTCTACAATTAGGGGCATCAAGACTATGATTTATGGCATCAACATTTGAGCATTGGAGGAATCAACATCTATGCATTGGTTGGAGGCATCAAAAACATGATATGTAACATCAGCATCCAAGCATCAAAGGCATCAAAAACATGACCTATGGAATCAACATATCCATGCATGGGGGAGGCATCATACCTAAGCATAGTTGGCATCCAAGCATCAAAGGCATCAAAAACATGACCTATGGAATCAACATATCCATGCATGGGGGAGGCATCATACCTAAGCATAGTTGGCATCCAAGCATCAAAGGCATCAAAAACATGACCTATGGAATCAACATATCCATGCATGGGGGAGGCATCATACCTAAGCATAGTTGGCATCAGCCTTCATCACATTGGGAGTCATATGAAATCTGACAGCCCTTGATCTGAACATACTTACTCCACACAGCTCCTAATCTGACAACTTTTGATCTGAATAGCTTTAGATCTAACGTTTCCTAATCTGCCCAGTCCTATGAGAGGATGTGGAGCACTATATGAGGACTAGATCAAGCTAAACTAACAGAAGACACTATGACTGAATCTCATGTCTTCCATTCTCTTACTAATAGATAAGCCTACACCTATAAGAATCTCACCCTTTAGACTCTATCCTCACACTGAATTTCTCTCTCTTACCTTTCACTCACACCACTCTTTAAGACAACAAATAAAAACCACAGGCAGCTAGGTCCTCCTTGATCCAATAGCTCCTGTCTCATAGCAATCCAACAACCAACAAACAACTCCCCCAAACACAGTCTATTGATAGCACAAAGGCAACATTCAACACATGAAACAAGAAATATCCTCAGAGAAGCTAAATAAACATGAAGGTGCTCAGTTCTCATTAATTAGAAAGAGAGAAAAATAGGACATAAGATTCAAACAAACTTTAAAGCTCTTTCCTTGTTGATTTGATTGCGTTGACCCTATGTCTCATGCATACACACACAATGAAAGAGAAAAGACTGAAAGATAACATAGCGTTCACAAATTCAACCAATAACTACTGCATCATCTTCAGACTCATCATTGATCATCTCACTCAAAACCATAAACTTCACAAAGCGCACGCACACACACACACACACATATATATAGTTACATAACCAAAACTCCCAGCTCTCACTCTTTTTCTCCATTGTCTTTCTATGTGTGTGTGTCTCTGGCTATCTCTCCGTCTGTCTCCTTTACTATGTCTCTTACTGTGTGTATCCGTCTATCCCCCGTGTGTGGTATATCGTGACCCTCAACCAAGACTTGCTTTTATAAATCCAAAATGAAGACTTACTCTATGTTCCTTAAAAAAATTATATGCCGCATGATATCTTCAAACTTCCATTTCCTTCTTTCCTTTTTTGTTTGCCTATATTCATATGGATCTGTCTTCACAATCAACTAACCCTTTTTAGCAGGTGTATGGCCGTTACATATTTATCATCCATTTGACCTAGTTAATTGCATTGATTTCATACATCATTCACCTTGGCCTACATTCTAGACTAGCATGTGTACATTGCAGCTTCCTATCTAACATAATTGTGCTAGCTTTTAGACACTACCTAAAAGAGAAAAAGGGTTTCCAAAAAAATTTGTATCATAGATAACCATCCCCCTAGAAGATGGTACATTCATGTACCGTCTCCAAATGTAGCTGCATCTGTTCTTTACTATAGCTAGCCATCCCCCTATGTAAACTCTTGCTTTCATGATCTTCTTGGACACCTTCTGGACACCTCCTGAATGTAGTAGAGTCCAACTTGCAAATCAGAGTCCACATAGCTTCCCATAAATCATTTATACCATGCACACCATTTGCAACCTAGATTTTAACCTAGTCCTTTACACATTCATGATAAAGCATAAAAACCATTCCCATCTTGCCAACAACACATACGACTCTAAGCTTGATGCATATCAACTCGTCCATGAATCAAAAGATCAGTTTTGTTTTCTCTAGGATCAAATGGCACCAGGACAACTAGCCAAACCGCCATCAATAGGCATGCATACTCTCTAGGATCAAATGGAAAACTAGAAATCATAGCAATCTGCCACATACATGTATACTCATCTCCTTTAGGATCAAATGGCATATCCATATACCAATCTATAAATAAGTCTCTATCTTCAAACATTACGTTTTCTAAAACACATGTAGCATCATATTCATGTGCATCAAACACCTCATCAAACATATCTTGCCCATAATCCAAACTCTTAAGTTTTGTTTTGCATCATCCAAAATGGTCATCATTCTTGCATTCTCTTGAAATTCACTTTCATATTCATATGTGTCCACATCCATAACATGGTCCAACTCACCTGAATCATATCTAAAACATCTAGCAATCTGCCACATACATGTATACTCATCTCCTTTAGGATCAAATGGCATATCCATATACCAATCTATAAATAAGTCTCTATCTTCAAACATTACGTTTTCTAAAACACATGTAGCATCATATTCACCTCATCAAACATATCTTGCCCATAACCCAAACTCTTAAGTTTTGTTTTGCATCATCCAAAATGGTCATCATTCCTGCATTCTCTTGAAATTCACTTTCATATTCATATGTGTCCACATCCATAACATGGTCCAACTCACCTGAATCATATCTAAACATCTTCCTTATCCACACAAGAAGAGAAGGAGTTATTCCCTTCCTACTCTCATAAGTCACCAAGTCATGCAGCGTCTCATCTAGAAGCACATCCAAGTCTGAATCTATATCCATAACTGGTATGTCTACATACAACCCATCTAAACATCTACTCAAATTCCATTCCCACTAAAAGCAACATATCATCAGCATACTTATTCACATACAAACATTATGTCTTCTTAACCTAATTACCTATCTCAGTAATTGCTTCTTCATGTTGGCTCGCACAATATTCATCGCACAATATTCATCAATCGACAACACCACATTGTATTTTAACATCATCACTAAAATTTTCCTTCAAAATCAAATCCATGTATGTACCTAGATCCTTACTCGCATAATTACCACCTATATTCATTCTCGCAAAAGATTCAAAGGCCAATAAATCTTCTAGTGAATCATCCATAGGCATGTTAGGTGTGCCATCTATGTCTTGGTTATCTAGCTCACTTGAATCAAAACTCTCATAACATGTGGATAAATCCATGCGCATACCCTCAAGATGCATCCCTTCTCCATCCTTCTTACTCACTCCCATGACCTCCAAATCTATTTCTTGTTCACTTTTAGCATACTACTCACTTTCTCCTAATCATTCTGACTCATAATCATACTTTCCTTTTGTCTCATCTTCATCCAACTCACTATACTGCACTTGAACCTTCAAGTCATACACAAACCTAAGCTTATCTTTTTTCAAGATAAGATGACCTTTTAACCAATCTTGTGTAGCTCCCACTCCACATAGCCAAGGTCTACCTAAAATGAGTGCATACCCATCCCCCTTTGATGGTCATAATATAGAAATCCACTTTCCTTTTGATTTCACCACACATCCACTTCTACTTGTTTGATCACTCTCCTAAACACTTAGCCTTATTGTTGTTCACCATCTTTCCCTTGATGTAGGTAATCTCATGAATCTTTAGCCCTAACTTATACATAAGAATCTTAGACATAATACATTTATGTGCTCCTCCATCCACCAAGGTATTAGGTACAATCTTACCTTTAATTGCACAGTCTACAATAGGAGCCACATCTTCATCCACATCTATGGGAGCAACATTTACCTCAACCATAGGTTGAGGATTTAACTTATGAGACCTCACACTTACACCCTTGAAGAATTCTTTCCTTAAGGCTGGCATAGCAAGTAAATGAGGTAAGAAGATATTAGGCTTGAATTGTTGAAGATCCTACTTGATATTATATGGTTCTACTCCTTGTCCCAATGGAAAACTCCTGAAAGTGATTCTCCTTCTCCTCCTGGCTTTGGTCCCCCTTCACTTGGTTTTCTTTTCTTTCTAGCACCTTTTGATGGTCCAACTTCATCCATGGGCTCTTTCCCTTTACTCCTAGTCCTTTTAGCAACTAAAGCATCCAAGTCCATTGTTTCATTTGGTTTCTCCAATTCAATGATGGTCTCACCAGCACGGGTGAAGAGGGACACAATATACTTGCAAAGATTTTGACCTCTTTGACAGCCCCCCCTCCATGGATAATCTTCTATTTTAACCCAATCCTTAGATCGCACACTACACACACAACAATCAACACACATGTTACTTGTGAGATGAACGTTTAATGCTCATATTCTTTATGAGATTACCAATATACTCACTTGTCATGAATGAGATCGAGCTCAACACGTCAAACTCATCCTCAAGTAACATTTGTCTCACTTGATCAGAATGAAGCTCAAGATCTCTCTTGGGCGCTGAAGAACGTACAAATTTAGTTGCGAAGAGACATGTCACCTACCCCAATCAACATACCAAACTTGTGTTGAAATTTGAGCATAATGATGAGCTATGGTGGATCATACACTAGAATCAACATCATTAACAAAGTGATTAGCAAATGATTAAGATGTAATTAGTGGGTAATTAACAAATAGATTAATGTAGGCATGGATACTCAAAAACCAGCAAATTCTCATTAGGGCTATGCCTCAATTTATAGAGTTTACATCAAGCATCAAATCCCATTGATTTCTCCATGATTCACTCCCAGAATATCTCCACGTCTTGCCTGATTCTCTCCACCTCTTCTCTTTTCCCTGAATATCTCCCAGAATATCTCCACACTCCTAAATTCCCTCATGCTACCCATTATTCTCTCCCAGTAGATTCTTCTCACCTTTTCACAGGTTCTTTCACAATTACATCTCCTCTTTTATAGCCTCTATCCAAGAGCTTGTTCCCACACACACCCTATTCACTTGTATATTTCAACACCTCCCCTCAAGTGAATACTCCTAGTACACCTAGACCCTATACCAAGTTTGCCTCCCCTTACTTAGTAGTCCACGACCAGTGTCTACTCCTCCCCTCAAGTTATCTCAGCACACCTGGACCCTGTATCAAGTTTCTTTCTTACTTGACAGTCCGCGACCAGTGCCTCAAGTCCCTAAACTCCATAGTCCTTGACACTCTCTCTCTCTATGTGTCCAAGGCTACTATAAGTGCCCGCGACCTTGATTAAAGTGCTCACACATACATCTACCACTTGGCCTACATCATTGGTGGCTCAGAGGTGGTTTTACTTTATTGGGGCAGGTTACATTGGGTTGTGGGGTCTCTCTCTCTCTCTCTCTCTCAGAAAAGATGATCCGACTCCACTTCCCTTGGAGCCTTCATGAAGTTTGCCAATGTCGTTCCTTCTTCACTGGGTTTGCTGTAGCAGTCTCTCGCCATGTGTCCTGGCTTTCCACATTTGTGGCAAGTGAAGTTCCTTCCTCCTACTCTGCCTCTTCCTCGTCCTCGTCCTCGAGAGAATCCTCCTCGGGTGAAGAATGCTTTTTCCTCTCCTGTTGTTGAGTCGAGCCCTTTCTTCTCTTTGCCTCTGCTCTCTTGCTCTAGTAGAGCTGCTTCTATCTCGTGTATCTTCAGTTCAGGTACATTCTTTAGTGTTGCTACAATGTTTTCATAACCTCCTTTGTCCACACTCTTCAGAAGTATAGCTAATGCTTCATCATCTTCTACCTTTTTGCCAATAACTGCAGTTGTTGCTTAATGCTTTTATATTTGTTCAAGTGTGTGATTAAAGGTTCACTTTCCTTCATGTCCAATTTGTAGAATTGCATTAACAGATTTATCTTTGAATTTTTTGCTTGTGTACCAAATAATTTATTGAGTTCATCCCATGCATCTTTTGCCCACTGTATCCCTGTGATATGATGATGATTTCATCATCATATCATTGAGTTCATCCCATGCATCTTTTGCCCACTGTATCCCTGTGATATGATGATGATTTCATCATTTAAACTGAGTGCAATAAGTCCCAATGCTTTTTCATTCCTACTCTTCCACTCATTTTCTCCTCTCTCTGGGCATTCATCTCTCCCTTCAACTAATCCCCATAGATTTTTCCTCATCAGGAAATACATGGTTTTTGTCTGCCATGTATAAAACTGTTCCCCATTAAATTTGGCTATTTCCTGTGCTGAATTCATGGTGATGTGAAGGGGGTCTTACCTCTTGATCCAAATTCAAGATTCAAGGGCAATGTCTACCCTTTTACAACTCAATCTGGTGTTTAATAGATGATTACAACAATTTTATCAGCATAAAATCACTAGAAATTACATTAAAAAGAGGGTAACCAATTTGTACGGGATGGTTGGAGTATCAAACCAACTCCGATTTGAAATCTGAAGTTATAGGGATCTGTATTAGATACCTAATGGTTAATTTGAACCCTCAATTGCACCAAAATACAGTGATTAGCATTGATTAATCACTGATTAGCAAATTAATGCTCTGGTTTGTGTGCAAAAAATAGAGTATGCGGGGAGTCCAGATCTGGTGCCTTCCACTTCAAATGAGCTCAAATGCTTTCAAAGGCATCAATAGCAATGAGTCTAGTAGAGGATTAAGCCAAGAAACACAAGATTTGACCAAATAATGAAAGCTTAATCTCTGTTTTACCAGTCACCTGCAGATTTGATGAAGAGCTTTGATCTCAATGTAGACTTGATGAAATTGAATTCTGTCTTCACCAGCTTGTAGAGCATGCTTGAAAACCCCCGGGGCTAAAAGAAATTAGCTCAATTTGATTTGATGAGCTCAAGATCTGCAGATTACTCCTAGAAAATCTGATTGATTCTAGGCATGGCTCTGATACCATGTTAAAATTTGAGCATAATGATGAGCTATGGTGGATCATACACTAGAATCAACATCATTAACAAAGTGATTAGTAAATGATTAAGATGTAATTAGTGGGTAATTAGCAAATAGATTAATGTAGGCATGGATACTCAAAAACCAGCAAATTCTCATTAGGGCTATGCCTCAATTTATAGAGTTTACATCAAGCATCAAATCCCATTGATTTCTCCATGATTCACTCCCAGAATATCTCCACCTCTTGCCTGATTCTCTCCACCTCTTCTCTTTTCCCTGAATATCTCCCAGAATATCTCCACACTCCTAAATTCCCTCATGCTACACCCATTATTCTCTCCCAGTAGATTCTTCTCACCTTTTCACAGGTTCTTTCACAATTACATCTCCTCTTTTACAGCCTCTATCCAAGAGCTTGTTCCCACACACACCCTATTCACTTGTATATTTCAACAACTTGTGAGGTCTACTCTTTGTTCACAGTGAGAAATGGGGAGACATCATATATATTAATTACCTTTGTTACCATTTGTCCTTTCTTCCATCCAATGGCAGGTGGTGTGCACTGAACCACCTGTCGATGGAAGAGCATGAATCCCTTCTGCCCAGCACAAGACTCAACCTTATGTTCCTCTTCCATTTGTGTACAAGCACACAAAGAATCCAGTATTAAACATGCAAAAGTTTGCTGAATTGAATGCTGTTGTTGCATGCAAGTCCACATCAACCTGATTCCACTTGGGCACCTTTGTTTGAGAGCAGCCCTCCACCATGGTATTTGAAGGAAAATCAGCAACAAACACCATGTCCACACAGTAGTCTACCATCTTTCCCCTTACCTTCCCCCTAGTACAAATGATATTCAATCCTTCCAAAGATTTTACCATCATATCCGATGGCACCTCAAGGCTTTGTATGTCACGAGCGAGGTCAATAACATTGATACAGTATGCCAGCACTGTGCTTGCACACAACATACAATCAACCAACGATTCAGTCTATTTAGGAATCAAAGTCAATCAACCATCGGTGGAGTAGGATCTTACCAGAAGGTACTAGGTGGGTCTTGAGTGTATCTACTCTGTCTTCACCCACAACCACCAGTGGAGTTGCTACTAACCCCCCTTTGTGTAGAATGGGCTTGCTTCGCTGCCTCCACTACCTTTTGAACTATATCTCTACCTAGGTTCACAGGTGGTGTGACAAATGTACTACTTGAGTGGCTGGTCTACGCATGTGAGGTGGAAGGCTAGTTCTGCCAGAATAAAAGCCACATCATTAAAAGCCTTGCCAACACCTTTAAAAACAAAAACTTGCTTGTGTGATAGGTTCACAACATACCTCAGCAGTGGTCTCATGGTCTTGCCGAATCACCACCAAACTCATATGTCTCCTGTACAAGTCAATTTCTTCTTCAGGAGCCTCATTATAGTCAAGGTCTAGCCATAGAGAGGCAATGTTCCCTCTCTATGGTAGACAGTGCTTGAAAGCATGACACTAATAATAAGCGCACATACACAAACACTTAAATGTCCCAACCTCAAACAAGAAATGTCAAAACCTACTCGGCCCAATCGCATATTTTCGTACATGTAAGTTGGAGTATCGGGGAGGCTCTGACTCAAGACCACCAGAGATAAGCTCCTTTTGTAGCCATCGATACACCACACGGCATGAAGCAGACTTCAAGGTAGGTTGATCAATCAGGCAGATTGTGGTGGAACCCTCCATGGTGTGTCTTGAATGCCTTCTTGAAGAACTTTCTCCTACATGTGACTACATATTCCTTAAACGCCTTTTCAGAGGGGAGGCAGACCTAGTCAGCCGTTTTGATTTCAACTAGCAAAGCCTGACCAAATTCTACAATTTGTAGCCAGAAAACAAACACATGGAGCCAATATCTAATCTTCCTCTTGTGAGTTGGGAGATACTCTAAGGCACGAACATTGGACTGCTCATTGTTTAGCATCCCAACCAAATAAGATTTTGCAGCATTCTTCACACATGCCATGCCAATAAGGTATAGCTTCTCCTCTGTGGCTATGTTCTTGGTCAGTTCATGCCATGGTAGGGAGAGCAAAGCTTGCTAGTAAGCCTCTCCATTGCGTGGGTCAGCTAGGCGTGTCATTTTGTGTGCCTTGTTTTGGTACAAAACCTCCACCTGTTCTATAACCTTTCAGACGACTGGCATCATCCAAGTCCTTTGATTTCTCCTCAATGCATTGCTCCATCTCATCTCTGAAAACAAGTTGCGTCAAGATTTGAATTGGGATTTTGTACCACCCCTTTTTCCCATGCATATTGACGTTGCGAGTGAGTTCCTCCTCAATAAATGCACGGTCCTCATCATCAACCGCTACCAGCAAAGTGTGTAAGTCCGACTCACCAAGCTGACTCAATTGAAACACCCTATCTCTTCGAATTGTACTCGGTACATAGCCAAACTCATTGACCTTGAATATTCATAGAGAATAGTCAGCATGTATAAAGAAATGAATCTTGAAAAAGAAATTACTAATATCATGGGCACACGTTCTTACTTGTTAGACAAAATAACAACTTCCCGACATCACCTTTGTTGAAATTGACAAACTCACATTTCACAGAGCAATTCTAAGATATGTCCGTAGGATGATCTTCAACATGTACCAAAACACTGAAGACCAAGCATTGTTACAAAAAAATTCCAAAACAGAGATATTAGTAGGATGATCTTCAACATGTACCAAAACAGTGAAAGACCAAGCATTGTTAACAAAAGAATTCCAAAACAGAGATATTATAGCACTGAATAATACCTTAATTGATGCACTCCATGAAGGCCTTCCATCTGTTGTTGCCATCCAAGATATGTTCCATCTTTCCACTCACTCAAGAGAATGGGCCCCATTCATTGTTAGTATGTAGGAGTGCCTCAAGTTGGTCATTCACTGCCCTCCAAGCATGAGACCAAGACTGAATATGAGCCATGTGATAGGTGATTCCTCCCCTTCTAGGTTGATCATAGACACAATAAAGGATCCTTTACTAAGCATGTACCCACCCATCTTCCTGAATGACCGATAAATTGTTCTCTTGGTGTTTTGGTAGAGCTTTCTTACTACCTTTGTGGGCACCATCCTGTAGAGAGGTATCAATGGGGGATCAGTGGTGAAATTAACTTTGATCCTTGAAAGGAATCCTTGTGGGCTTCTAGTTCTCATCCTCTTCCCAAGAATATCTATTTTTCTAACTTGTTTGGAGGTGTCCTTTGTGCCTCTGCCCTCTCTTTGGCTGCTTTGTGTCTCATCTACGCCTTCCCTTTCAAGACCCTCCTCCCTCAGCACAAGATCCTCCAAATCCTGCCCTTCATTCTCCTCCTCATGAGTGGTCCCACTGGTTTCTCCAGAGGTCCCATTCCATGGGTTGCAACACAGGTAGTCTTGGCATGTTCGGCCCCTTCTTCATCTCCTTCTAAAATCACATTTTGTGGCTCTTGAAAACGTAAATATTAATGGAGCACCCTTTGAAAATTATTGGGAGGTGCTGATTTCGGAAAGCAACTTTCTTTCACTACGTTGAGTGTGAAAGAAAGTTGCCTACCCCAAATCACTCGTGGCAGCCTCTTTGTCCCCAAATCTTTGGCTCTAAAGAGTTCGTTGAATAGTTTGCGTTTTTAATCATACAGTAAGGTCTTGCTATGTAGGAAGCATAAACCTCTGAAAACCTAAATATTAGCAGAACATAGGCCTCTGAAAATTATCAGGAGGTGCTGATTCGGGAGGCAACTTTCTTTCACCCTGAGCGTGAAAGAAAGTTGCCTACCCCAAATCACCGAGGGCAGCCTCTTCGTCCCCAAATTGCTGCTGGCATCCTCTAACATTCCCAAATTGCTGCTGGAAAACTTTGGCATCTCCAAAGTCGGCCTCCTTGGAGAAATAAAGGTCAACATATTTCTTTCACCCTCAGCATGAGAAAGAAAGATGCTGACCTATGGACACACTAGTGAGGAGAAAAAAAGATGCTGACGTACTATAGTCACACCAATGCTGGCAACCTCTGGAATCTCCAAAGTCGACCTCCTTGGAGAAATAAAGGTTAACATATTTCTTTCACGCTCAACGTGAAAGAAAGTTGCCAACCTATAATCGACTTGTGAGCAGAAAAAAAGGTCAACATCTTTCTTTCACGGGCTGAGTGAAAGAAAGATGTTGACCTATAGTCGATTTGTGAGGATCACTAGATTGGCCTGTGAGCAGAAAAAAAGGGCGACATCTTTCTTCCACACTCAGAAAGAGGCCGACCTATAGTCAGTCTATGAGGTGATCTAGATTGGCCTGTGGGACGGCAATATGGGCTTTCCCTTCACCACCATTAAATCTAGTAGAAAAAACCCACCAAAAAGTCTAGAAATCTAGACAGGTCAAAAACCCACCAAAAATAGGAATAAAAAAATGAACTTGTAGCATGCACAGTAAAGATAATTTTTGAGTTCGATACTTACATTTAGATGCACACAATGTATTTGATTGAAATCCCCTTGCACTTTGTGAGATCCGTTTTTTTGAAAAATGATGGAAGATATGTAGATGATCTGTTATTCAATAGGATTGAATTTGGTGGGTGCCACTTGCCGACTTCATTCATTTGGGGATGTGGCCGATATTAAATTAGTGCATTAGGAATGTTCTTTTTGTAAAAAAATTGGTAGTTGGTGGCTGCTGCTGTCTCAAGTGTCTGTTGTGTTTATTTTATCCATTTATGAATGAATGCACAACGTTAATATCTCGAACACAAAACCATTGAGGAAGGAAGTATACTGTTTATCAAAAATGAGTCTTGCATCTGGAAGCAATATTAATAACAAATCCTCTAGATATCCACTCCATCATCTCTGCTCCCAGTCTTCAAGTGTGTGTGAAATGGAGGAAGAATCTCCGCTTCTTCCAGGACGTAAAAAACGTAAATCTGTTGTGTAGGTTGAAAATTTATCCAGAAGTGGAGACCTGCAACCTCGGCTCCAGGTGGGGTCTAGGTTTATGCTTCCTACACAACAAGACCATTCAAACTATTCACCGAATTGGAGCCAAAGATTTGCGTTAGCAAACTATCCATGGAATTTGAGAGATGTACCTTTCGTTTTCATGGAGTGAGTTGCTTGTGGAAGGGAGACCATTTCGCACGGGTGATCTCATGGAAAAGCTCGTGTTCAGAAACCCTAACTCAACAGAGGTCGCCCAAAAAAGCACAAATCGCATTCAAAAAATCAGGAACCATGAAAATACACCTAATATAGCGATTAGGTAAAAAAATAGACGTGAAAAATTCCTTGAAAGGAAAAATGGAATAATAAATTAGCACTTTAAAATATAAGTCGACTCTTGATTTCCAGTAGAGATGCAATGTGATAACCATGATTCACACAAGAATTGGAAGGCTTGCCGGGTTTTATAACTAAACCTTGAAAATTATTAGCCATATACAACAATAAAGGAAGTTTGAAAACTTCCAAATCTTAGCAGAGATATTTCCAACTTATTTTTGTAAATCTACAGACACGGGACCTTATTTCCAAATCACGTAAGAATACTCAAAACTGAGAAACATAAGCCCCTTTGTTAAGCTTGGATAACATAACAAAAAGAAGTTACACAATCCTAATCACTATCTATCATCATCATAGTCATCCATATCTTCATCTTCCTCAGCATTTGCCTCAGCACCATCGTCGTCTAATTGTGATGTGGAGTTGGGAGTGCGAGGGTGGTTGGGATCATCACCGGAGGTGATGTCATCATCAGCCATGGGTGGCTGTTCTTCTTCCTCCTCCTCCTCTTCATCTTCAGACTCATTCTCCTCTTATGTATACTTTGAGAAGCGTGCTGGAGTCTCATCCGGGAGGTCACTTGGTGAGAGAGCTTTGGTGGCAAGGCGTCGCTTCTCTCTTTTTGAAATCTTTCTCCAATAAATATCGGAGTTGAGGTCTGATGATGGAGAAGAGGAAGGAGATGACATGAATAAGAGCCGAAATGAATAAAAGGAAGGAGGAATGACAATGTTTAAGACAATAGGTGCTTTATGTAGAAATCAATCCACATTCTTCTTATGTGGATTGATGGAGTTGAGGTCTGATGATGGAGAAGAGGAAGGAGATGACATGAATAAGAGCCGAAATGAATAAAAGGAAGGAGGAATGACAATGTTTTAAGACAATAGGTGCTTTATGTAGAAATCAATCCACATTCTTCTTATGAAAGTTTTAGGATAAACAAATGTAAGAATAATAAAGACTTTATTAATATGTTGGTTTTTAAATATTCATCTAGATTTTAATAAGATTAATGAGTCCTTGGTAATGGGTGGGAAGATAAGTTGTCCTTTTCTAGATTTGAAGAGGAGGACGAGTGATGATTTCTTGAACATTGACTTTGTGCATATTATACATTTTTTCTTTTTATTCCCAATGAGAATGAGTGATATAGATTAAAAAATTAAATTGCATTGCATTCCAAGAGTTGTTAGCTCTTATGTTAGTATAATTTATTATATATTTAATTTCTGTTGACACAATCCCAAATGTTCAAGCATATTAATTCTAAACCAACTTTTCTTCACATAGGGACGTCATTAATGCAACCATTTTTTTGGGTGAGATTGGAGGTGCTTCCTTGGAGGTTCCTTTCCTAGGGGGGAGGGCAGGGGCTTCGTAGAAGTCATTGCAACCTATTTTAGGGGTCTTCTCAAACATCATTGTGGAAGACACAAGATGGTTTTGAGATACTAGGTCCCACAACCATGCTACCTAGAAAATCGAGGGGGATAAATACTATATTCTTGAACAAAGTCTGTCCAACTTCTACATGGCACATGGTGACGAGGTTGTTATAGGGTCAACATCAAAGGCTTTGAGAAGTGCAACATCACCATGTGTGTTTTTTAAATTATGTTATTATTGCAATTTTGTGTTGCTAACCATGCTATTATTGCAAGTGTGTGCAATTGCTAACCTGTGGTCCTATGCTATGCATTGGGTACTAAACATTGTAGTAGAAGATGAAGAGATGCAAACCCCTTGCAAGTTCTTTAACCAAGATGTTATTGATATTGACATAGATCCATCATTTCTAGAACCGATGTCTGTATTCCAAATCATAAGGGTCCTTCCACCCAATGATGTGCTACACACTTTCATGAGAGACTATGTGTGTGAATACAAAGGCAAGAGTTCCTCCCCAAAGAATATAATGGAAATTGTATTTTTGAGCTTATGAATGGAATAAAGTATATGGAGATGGAGCAAAAATATGAAGGAATTGTTTAGACAAAGCCTCAAACACAAACCAAGTCAAACAAGTCCTTCGTATTGAGAAAGTCAGTTTGTGGTGGCACATTTCAGTGCATGAAAGAGACGTGTGTGTTCTTGCTATGCTCCTCTAGGCTGAATAAGCTTTACTGGGTAAGGACAATTGATAAAGGCACCACCTCAATAGCAATGGGTAGTTATGGTGGGGAGATAAAATGTTTTTTCTACAAGCATGTACCTATATGCACAGATAGATGCTCTACAAGTGCTCACTATTTCATGCCAAGACAATCAGCACATGCACACTTGTTTATACATCGAGGATTCCACTCCCACCAAGTTCAATGGGGCATGTGCATAGAAGCCCTCCATAACACCAAGATCCTTGTGCAAAAAGTTGTACAGATGGACCATAATGTAGGCCCTCAAAAAGTGCAAAAAGTTGTACAGATGGACCATAATGGAGGCCCTCAAAAAGTGCAAATGATTGTTACAAGGGAGCTCATTTTGAAGGAATTCATTGATGAAGACAGATTACAAGGAGAGCACATGTCCGAGCTGGAGTTTGTAGAGATGGCAAATGAATTGGGAGGCTTGGTCTGGCTGGACAAGTAAGGAATCATACCATGCTATTATAAATGCCACATTATTGCATTCACTTTTGATCTGATGTAACTACGTTTCAGGTTGAAGCAAATTGTAATGCAAGCTAGGAAGGGCAATCGACTTGCTAGGAGTGGGCTTGAAGCTATCTTAGATTTAAAGCGGAAGTTCCATTTAGAGTTCTTCCATGGGAGCTGATTTCCTCTCCAAGCGCAGTTTGAGTCGGGACGTACCTACATTTTTAAAATGTCATAGGGCCTAGTTCAGGAGTTGATATTGTTCAACACATGGACGCTGATAAGAATGGATACCTCAAGGATGCATGGGTGTGTTTTGATCACGTTCATCGAATAGATGGATGGCACACGATGGCTGCACATGTGTATGACCCAAAGTAAGTATCCATCACCTTCCCTAGTAGATGGATTAGCTCTCTAACTTGTCTGTCCACTAAAATTGTTGTGTTATTTGTGGATGAGCAATTATTGACAATATCAGGAGGATGAGGTTGCCCAAGTAATGTTTTGGGATAATCTAAATGCTATAATGGTTGAGCACACGACAACCGAGCTAATTTTTGTGGTTTTATGGCTGACAAAGCAGGGTCCAATTGGAATGCCATTCAACGGGTGTTCAACAATGGAGAGGCAATGCCGGATAGGGAGAGGTCATGCCTTTTTCATTGGCAAGACAGCCTCAATAGTCACACGGAGAAGTATATTTTCTCATGTCATCGTGAAAGCCACATCAAAATGTGTGAAGAATGGAGAACATGTACATCCATTTAGATATTATCATATCACATTCACATCCATTCACATCTCGTGGCATCCATTTAGATATCATCATATCACATTCACATCCATTCACATCTCGTGGCATCCATTCACATCTCATCACATCCATTCATATCTCATCACACCCATTCATATCTCATCACACCCATTCACATTCATCACATCCATTATAGCCATTCAGATCCATCACATTCATTGCATCCACATCACATCACATACATTCCATTCACATCTATCCTTATCACATGACATTCATTCCATCCATATCACATCACATTCATTCCATCCACATTACATCACCTCCACATCTATCCACATCACATCTTATTCATTCCATCCACATTGGAGTGTGATCTTCTAAACGTCAAATCACCCATAGGGTAATTGATCATAATTTGGGCAACTACTAGTCTTGATTCATAGAGACAATGCTTTTTTCCTCATCCATGCAAGGCACAGCCTCTGGCCTAGTCTTCTAGAATAGAATTGCCTGAGAACCTATTTATCTAGCGTAATCTATTTTGGAAATCTACCTGACTAATCAGGTCCACCCATCCGTAGGAGGATGGTACCGTTGGGGCACTCCATCCTCCCACTTTCCACCCTGCTCACGCGTCAATTTATTTTCCAATTAATCCTACCACACTGTTTGACATAAATAAACATGTTCTTTAATTAAGGCCCTTTCACAAGGTTCGTTAAAACAGCCTCTGTCCATAATACAATAATGCTAAAGACAAGATTTATAAAAAAAGTGTATACATAAATCAATTCCATACAAGCCAAACCGACTCTCTTATTCTTTCCTTTATACTGCCGATGATCTAGAATTCGGTCTTCCAGCCTCTACATGCTGGGGCAAAACCCTACGGGACCATACACCTCATCGTCGGTCGGGCGAGGACTCAAGCCGGTCTATCGCCCTCTCAGGCTCCGTCGCTCGATCCTCCCGCCCCTCAGAGGGATGTCTACGCACTAGGGTGGGCTAATTCACCGCACTAGCTTGGGCCCTCAGAACTAGGCAGCATCACAATCACTCGCCTCAATCGACAAACCTCATTCTCCGAGTGGTATAAGGGATACCATGGGCCGACTCCGGGCCTTACTAACATCTTCGCCGTCCGGCTACATAAGCACAAGAACGGGGCAGCGTTAAGGCAGGAAGAAGTTATACCTGTACCTTAATTTAACCAAGATAATAATCCATTTACTCAACTAAACCATAGGACTAGAATCCATGTTACCTTCTTAAGAAAACAATCCTTTTCACAAAGATTTAAGCATTTCAACTTGAGATTACCACATCCAGTCACATCACATTCATATCTTATCACATCGCATTCACATCTTATCACATCACATCTCATATCTTATCACATCATGTTTACATCTCCTCTTATCACATTCACATCTCATCTAGTCACATCGCATCCATTTACATCCCGTCACATTAATTTGGCTCTACATCACATCTTATCACATCCACTTTTAGTACTGTTTTCTACTTTTGATACCGATGGGACTTTTCTAAGTTTATGCCGATTGCTTGACCTAGTTAAAGGTACTTTTTCTCGATGGATATTTTCATATTCTTTCTCAAATTTCTCAAGTGAAATATATTCAATATTCTTCTTTTGAGTAAAAGATTTATGGGATTTACAAAAATCAATTCTATCGATATTTCTCGATAAAATTAATAATGCTCAAAATTTCACTTTTGATAAATACTCATAATTTGAACTATGCCAAAAATTACTCTTTTATCATTTAATTACTTGGATATCAAATATCATGGGAATTTCTCTTTTTGCATAAAAATAAATTTACCAAAAATTCATCTTTTTCCATTTAATTACATGGATCTCAAATATTATGGGAATTCCTCTTTTGCATAAATATATATTTACCAAAAATTACTCTTTTCTCTTAATCCTAGAATATGGTAGGAAGTCCTCTTTTAGCATTATGCATAGAAATAAGATATGTATTATTTTCTGAAACATTTACCATAGCTTCGCTGGTATTACTGATAATTCTCAAATTTTTCTAAAGAATAAAAACTTGTAATGGAAATATGATAGTAGTTACTCTTTTATGCTTTAAATCAAATTATGAATTTAAATCATAATTTTAACCATAATCATAAACTTAATTATGATTATCTCACTAAATTAAGCTAATTCTATTATTTCTCTTTTCCCAAATTGATAGGATAATCTATTTCTCATTTAGAATCAATCAAAGTAGTTTTTAACTACTTATAAATAATCTAAAAGAAATAACCATTATTTTGTTAACATAAAATCATAAAAATACCGTTTTCTTAATCTCTAGCTTATCAAGTCTAGAGTTTAGCTTTGAATTAAGAGACTATCATTGAGAAGCATCTTTTTTCAAAGGATTTAGCCATAAAGATGACTATTCTTTTAGAGAGATAGATTTACTTAAAGAAAGCATTACAAATAAGTATAAAGACTAACTTTCTCTTAATTAAGCATTAAGACTTTAAGGGAAAGCTTGATTTAAATTAAAACAATTATGTAGAAAGCTTCTCAAGCTTAAGAGGGGTTGAGAAGAAGAAAGTCATTGAGATAAATTGGAAAAAACCATAAAATTTGATTTTACCTCCAAGTTTGACTTGATTCTCTATTAGTAGTGAAGTCCGCGACCAATCAATTGGTCCACCAAGAGGAGAAGAGCAACTCCAAGAGTTGTTGTAGAGAGAGAGAGAGCTCCAAGCTCCCAAGAGAGAGGAAAAATTAAGGGATAATAGAAAATATGATTATTTTAATATAATACTGGCATGGTATAGCTCCAATATTTTTTTTACAAAAGACTAAGGGTCTATTTATAGGTGAGGAGGCCACTAACCGAGTCCAACTAGGTTCTAGAATTTTTTAAGTTCAGTTTGACTCAATTTGGACAAGATTTGGACCAATTTGGCTCCCTTTTTGATTTGGTTTGATCCAGGAGAGAGGAGAGATAAAAATATCACAATATTTTTGAATTAAAAACCCTTCCACACATGTGAAATAGGTGCCTACCTCAAGAGTCCCCTCTCCTTACCAAGGTGTCAAAATACATCATTATTCTAAAATATTTCATTTTTTTAGTAATATCTCATAATTTTTAACTAATAAACCTTGTACTCAGTCAACTCTTCATCTTATGTGAGCATTTACTCATTTTTGGTATTTTCTTTCATTTTTTGGATTTATCTCATCCCAACACTTGGATTATCCAATTGGCCCATTGGAACCTTAATTGGATCATAATCCATAAATTTATGGAAATGTAGACCCTTAGGCTAAGGTCCCTTAGGCTAAGGTCCCTTATACCATTTTCAATTAATTCCTAATGCACATTGGAAAGTTCATTTTTAACTTCTGTTTTAGGGGAATCCATTTCAGACACTAGGAGGATTTTTATATCCAAAGATATCTAAATTTTGGATTATCTCTCTCTAGGCCAAAATAGGGTAAAACAAGATCTTTCTCCTATTTCAGAGAGGGGAATAATTTCAAGAACAGAAGGGGAGGTTCTTACACCTTTACACCTCAAAATCTGGAGGGAGGAATCTTACATGTATGCCTACCTTAAATTTTGCTTGAAGCACTGGGGTTAGGGGGCCTGGAAACTCTTTTCCTTGGTACCCGGGCAAAACATAACCAAATCTTTATAAAGGAATCCTACCAATACAGTGGTTGGGCGGTTGGCTAACCCATGGGCTAGTTGGGGTAGGCTGGATCGGGGGATTCCTGCGATACAAATAGTTACAATTAAGTTACGTTAGTTAGATTAAGTCCTAGGAAGATCCTTGTTTTGTGGGAGGGAATCAGCGCGGCTGTGCCTCGGTAAAGGAGGAAAAAAGCGATGATTCTATGGACCAAGTGCAAGTCTCTTCCTTGATCTGACCATGTGACTTTTAGGTTTGGTCGAATCAGTTTGGTTAGTTAAGACTTTGACTCGTTAGATCAATTCTCCTGTTAGATGATTTTTTTGTTTCCATAATCTTCAGCCTAGCGAGAGCCATTTTTCTCCTCTCGTTGTATCCGAGGGTGACATCAAAATATTCCTCCATGGCCTCAACCCACTTCTCCACAGCCTCGCCCAAGTTCTCCCCTTCACTTTTGAAGGGTCTTGGCTAAGTTCTGTGAGTGAAGGAACTTACAAACGTCGGGATCAATCTCTTCCTCACATCAGTGAGAGGATCTGGCTATCGGCCACAATTTGCTTGCCTCATAATTCTGCCAAAAATGATACATTATTAAATTTTTATTTTGATTTTTTCAACAAGATCCTAAGACTTAAGAGGTTCGAAAAAGAATTGCTTAAACAAGATAAACGATCTTATTGGAGATCTATGACATATGTCCAAGTAATAGATCTTGCTTCTTCAATTCGTCATATAATAAACAATCACTTATATAATAGGGAATTTTTTTACAAAACATTTCTTTATTTATATAAAGGTTGTAATATGTACATAGAGCATTCTCGGCTCCAAAAAGTCAAAACCTCCTCAGGAAATGCATAAGACCGCAATACTGGGCTACAGACATGCCCCGATACAAATGTTCCCTCACTGCCAAGGGAGCTATTATCTTCTCCTTTGGATAAAAATGGCTAAGAAGTCTGTAGATATGGCAGGAAAGTCTGAAATCTCGAGGCATAGGGTGATATAAAATAACACCATGAATCACTTTTAGCCTCATCAAAATCATGGCCAACGAGATATTTTCCCTCAGCATGAATCACTTTTAGCCTCATCAAAATCATGGCCAACGAGATATTTTCCCTCAGCATCACGCGCTGGTCGCAAGAGGCATGGACATATTGCCCTGCAAACCACTTATGCTTCCGCCTCTCCGTTGGGTCTGGAAAATATAAATCCTCGAAATGGCTTACGAGTTTGCCTTGGCTCGTTTGAGTTGTATAGCGAAAGATACGATATGCTCGAATGTGAAGGCAATCATATCCTGTTTGATTGGGTGAGATCAAGAATACCAGACAAGGGTGGAACTTCCATCTATAAAACCAAATTCTTTGATTAAAAATCTTCATTAATGAAGCTTAAGGAATGAAAATACAATACGTAAATGCTCTCTCTGAGTTTTTATTATAAATTTCTGATAAGAATTCATTTTTCCTTATTAGCTTTCAACAAAGCTCTGATACTAGCTGTCAGTCTCTCACGCGGGGTAGGGATCCACACTCGGGGCCTTGCCCATGGATATCCAAACAAGAGACTAGGCCAGTGGTTCCTCCTAAACTGAGCCCGAAAAAACTTCCCTCGCCCAGAAGGCACAGGTGAAGGGGAGAACTTGGGCAAGGCTGTGGAGAAGTGGGTTGAGGCCATGGAGGAATATTTTGATGTCACCCTCGGATACAACGAGAGGAGAAAAATGGCTCTCGCTAGGCTGAAGATTATGGAAACAACCACGGTGGCATGGAGAAACCATTGCAATACCAACCATCTGGTGGATAGGAATACCCAGTCCTGGAATGATCTCAAAGCTTATCTAAGGAAGAGATTTTGTCCCCCTGGATTTTTAGAAACCAAGATGAATGAATTCTTAGAGCTAAACCAGGGGAGCAAAACTATTGAAGAATATCACCAAGCATTTGCTCTTCTCCTCAAGTACTTACCACCACTAAACAAAGAGCAGCTCATGGCCAGGTTCATTTGGGGAATGAACGAACCTTTAGACACCCTAGCAAAGAATGCCAAGCCAGTTTCCATGGCTAAAGCTATAAGAACGACGAAGGACTTCACCAAAGCCTTCATCACATTAAAGCCTTGCCAAAGCTAGCTCCCTCATCCTTCAAGAGATTCTAAACACTGGGAAGTTCTTCCAATCTTCTGCCTCCAAAGAGGCACCAAGGTCCCAACCAGAATCTAGAGTCAAGAAGTTTTCAGAATGACGGAAGACCTTTTCCTCGAAGCTCTTTCTCAGGAACTCCGACTCTTTCAAGAATGCAGAGGGAAGAGCTTCGAAGTGAGAACAAGTGCTTTGGATGTCAGGGGTTTGCTCACCAACTCAAGGATTTTCCATATCCTTCTGTGGGCCAAGGGAGCCAGGGTCCCAAAATTCAGAGACAGACTCCTTCGTATCAATCCAATCAGGGTCCCCCATGCCAAAATCAGGGCAACCCCAGAAGAGTGCCAGCTCAGCCTGCAGCCTCCATGCAAAGCAGTCTCCAAACTCCCTCCCAAAATTGGGGTAACCAAAGAGAGAGAGAGAGTTCCGCTTCAGATTGCAGCAGCCAGAGCCGTCACTATAGCTGAGGAACTGGAGGAAGAAAAAAGGATAGATCTATGCCGCAATTGGGGTAACCAAAGAGAGAGAGAGAGAGTTTCGCTTCAGACTATAGCAGCCAGAGCCGTCACTATAGCTGAGGAACTGGAGAAAGAAAAAGGATAGATCTATGCCGCAATTGAGCATTAGGGGAAGAATCATCAATTTTCAGTCCTCCAGACTCCAGCAGAGTACCAGGGTAAGTAATTTAAGCTTTTGATTGATTCAAGAAGTACTCATTTTTTTATTTCCCCAGGATGTCTGCGCAAGTTAGTCCTAAATAACAAATCAGGGAAACCTATGCAAGTGGAATTGGCCAATGGAAAGATTCTTTTCACACACCTTGAGATAGACCTTATTCAGTTTAGTCTAGATGGGAACGTAACAGATTGCCAGTTTAGAGTCCTACCCTTGGGAATCTATGATGGAATCCTTGGAATGGATTGGCTCCATAAGAATCAGACTGACATTAATTGTCACAATGGAACCATCTCTTTCCTTGACCTTCACAGGAATAAGGTTCAAGGAACTGGAATTTTCGGATCCCCAGTGCTGCAATTAGTCAAGGCTTCTAAATTGTTAAAAGGGCTTAGATAGAGGAAAGCTGTTTATGTCGTTAAGATGAATCCGGTAGATATAAAATGCAAGGCTAAAGAACCAGAGTGGTTAAGCGAGTATGCAGATGTGCTCCCAGAAGAGCTGACTGAGATGCCTCTGTCTCTCGTGAAGTAGATCATGAGATCGAGTTAACCCCGGAGCTCAGCCAATAGCCCAGCGTGCATACAAAATGCCAGTCCTCCCTGAAGCCATAGAACTTAAGGAGCAGTTAAGATAATTGTTAGAGTAGAGATTTGTCAGACCCAGTGTCTCACCTTGGGGTGCGCCCATTCTCTTTCAAAAGAAGAAAGATAGAATGTTAAGACTCTATATTGACTACAGAGGATTGAATCAATTAACAATTAAAAATAAGTATCCTATCCCAAGGTTCACCTTGATGATAGATCAAGGTTCACTTTGATGATAGATCATCAAAGTCTCAAGTGGATCTTTACCCAAAGGGATCTCAACATGCGTCAAAGGAGATGGATGCAGACCCTGCAGAAATTCGATTTTGAAATTAAGTATTAGCCAGGGAAAGAAAATGTGGTGGCAGATGTGCTCAATAGAAAAGCCTCCTTGCTTGCAATTACAGTGGTGTCAAATCCATTAATCAGTGAAGCAAGGGGGAGAATCATGCAAGACAAATTCTTTGCCCCTATTGCTACCTTCTGATGCAGGAAAGCAAGACTCCTCAAGAAATGAGTCGAGTTCTTGGGTACAAATTGGATGAAGGATGCATGTATTAATAATCGGCTATGCATTCCCAATGATGAGGGAATAAAGGGAAGGATTCTGAGAGAAGCCCATGATAGCCTGATAGCTGGACATCCAGGGTTTATAAAAACCTATATGTCTGTGAAGAAAAGCTTCTTCTAGCCCAGGACTCAAAAAGGATGTACTTGATCATGTGCAGCAATGCTTAATGTGTCAGCAGAGAGTCAAGGTAGAGAGAGTCAAGATGCCAAGAAAACTGCAACCTCTAGACATTCCACAAATGAAGTAGGAATGTATTAGTATGGACTTTGTCACTGGATTACCTTCAGTACTATCAGGCTACAACTCCATTTTTATGGTAGTTGATAGACTAACCAAAGTTGCCCATCTAATTCTAGTGAAAGAAACATACACTACAGTGGATGTTGCTAGAGTTTTCCTTAAAGAGATCTTCAGATTGCATGGCTTACCTAGGAAGATAGTAAGTGACAGAGATCCCAAGTTCACATCAAAATTTTGGACTGAAGCAGTAGGAACTTTCTTGGATCTCAGTACAACCTATCACCCCGAAACAAATAGCCAGACTGAAAGAGTGAATCAAGTAATAGAAGATATCCTTCGATCATGCTTTGGTAGGGAACCCAAGAAGTGGTTAAGCCATTTACGTCTGGTTAAATTTGCTTAGAATGCTTCTTATTATCGAGGCATTGGGATGAGCCCTTTCAAAGCTCTGTATGGACAAGGTTGCCTTACACCATTGACTTGGTCTGATCCATTTATCAGAGCCGAGATATCTAGACAAATGCTTGATGACATGGACCAGCAAATGCAATCAATCCGTAAAGATATTAAGGCAGCCCAAGATAGGTAAATGCAGTATGCAAATAAAAAGAGATCAGAGAGAAGAATCAGATATGGTCTTCATTCGAGTATGACCAAAAAGAAGTTCCTTATCTTTAGGGAAGTACAACAAGCTCTCTCACAGATACTGTGGAGTGTATGCTATTATAAAGAAAGTAGGTGATCTAGCTTATAAACTTCTTCTGCCTCCCCATGTCAAGGTACATAATATATTCCACGTCAGTTTGCTTAAGAAATATGTACCCAGCCCGAGTCATGTGCTTGATGATGAACAATTGATTTCTTCAACTCAAGGCCATATGGTACTCCAACCTAAAGAAATCCTTGATATTCGAGAGAAGGTTATTTAGGAGCAGAGTCCTTAGAGAGTTTTTGGTCAAGTGGAAGTTCTTCCCTCTAGAAGACGCCACCTGGGAGAAAGAAGAAGAGATGGTAAAAGATTACCCCCACTTTGCGAGATGAGGACATCTCGCGTTTTTCAAGTGGGAGAGGATGTAAGATTCCTCCTCAGCCTGAATAATGAAAAAGCTTTTACCTCAATCCCCTGTAATCATTCCCTATTTCTAGAATGCAAGAAAATATTATTTTTCCTTGTTTTTGCCTAGAGAGAAGAAAAATTCTAGAGAGAGATAATTATCCTAATATCTAAAATATAAAAATTCTCCTAATATCTAAAATATATTTCCCTGAAATAGAAGTTCAAAATAAATTCTCCAATGTGCATTAGGAATCAATTAAAAATGATATAAGGGACCTTAGCCTAAGGGTCTAGATTTTCAAAAATTTATGGATTATGGTCTAATTAAGGTTCCTATGGGCCAATAGGATTAATCCAAGTGTTGGGATGAGATAAATCTAATAAATAAAAGAAAATACCCAAAAATGAGTAAATGCTCACATAAGATGAAGAGTTGACTGAGTACAAGGTTTATTAGTTAAAAATTAAGAGATATTACTTAAAAAATGAGATATTTTGGAGAAATGATGAACTTTTGACACCTTGGTAAGGAGAGGGGGACCTTTGAGGTAGGCACCTCCTTCACATGTGTGGAAGGGTTTTTAATTCAAAAAAATTATAATATTTTTATCTCTCGTCTCTCCTGGATCAAACTGGTCCAAATCTTGTCCAAATTTAGAACCTAGTTGGACTTATTTAGCAGCCTCCATCACCTATAAATAGACCCTCATTCTTTTGTATTCTCATCTGTGAACTATACCATGCCAGTATTACATTAAAATAAGCATATTTTTTATTATCCCTTAAAATTTCTCTACTTTTGGGGAGCTTGGAGCTTCTCTCTCTTTTCAACAACTCTTGGAGCTCTCTTCTCCACTTGCTAAACCAATTGATTGGTTGGGGGCTTCACTTCTAGAAAAAGAAGTAAGCTAATCCTTGAGGTAAGAATTAATTTTATGGTTTTTTGTTAAATTTTCTCAAATGACTTCTCTTCTCAACCCCTCTCAAGCTTAAGAAGTTTTCTAACATTTTTAAAAAAAATTCAAATCAAGCTTTCCCTAAGAATATCAATGTGTAATCAAGAAAAAGTTAATCTATTTGATTATTTAGAATGCTTTCTTAAGTATATCTCTCTCTCCAAAAAAAAAAGTCATTTCTAAGACTAATTCTTTAGCAAAAGAATGCTTCTCTTTGATAATTTCTTATTCCAAAACCAAACTCTAGGCTTGTTAAGCTAGAGAATAAGAAAATGGTATTTTTATGCTTTTATGTTAACAAAATAATGGTTAATTCTTTTAGATTATTTATAAGTAGTTAAAAACTACTTTAATTGATTCTAAATGAGAAAGAGATAATCCTATCAATTTGGGAAAAGAGAAAAAATGGAAATAGCTTAATCTAGTGAAATAATCATAATTAAGTTTATAATTATGGTTAATTTATGATTTAAATTCATAGTTCAGATTTAAGCTTAAGAATAGATCTTCCATCATATTTGCATTACAATGTTTTATTCTTTTAAGAAAAATTAAAAAATTATTAACGAAGCTATGGCAATTTTTTTAAGAAAATAATACATATCTTATTTTTATGCATAATGCTAAAAGAGGACTTCCTACCATATTCTAGGATTGGACATCCTATGCAAAAAGAATAATTTTCATCATATTCATGTGAAATAAATTTTTAGTATTTATGCATAAATATTTCATTAAAAGAAAAGAGGAATTTTTGGTAAATTTATTTTTATGCGAAAAAGAGAAATTCCCATGATAATTGAGATCCAAGTAATTAAATAGTAAAAGGGAAATGTTTGGAATATTTAAAATAATGGATATTTTTATTTAGTTTAAAAAAGAGAAATTTTAGATAAATTTATTTTATGCATAAGAAATTTTTAAATGATAAAAGAGGAATTCCCATGACATTTGGAATTCAATCATTTAAATGCAAAAGAGGGATTTTAAGCATATAAAAAATGGATATTTGTATTTAATTTAAAAGAAGAATTTTTATGGTATTTTAAGTAGAGAAAGGTTCAAATTAAATTTTAGGACAAAAGAGGAATTTTCACCATAATTTAACCTAGAAAATTAGGGTTGATAATTAAATTGGTAGAAAGAATATTCTTAGATATTTTATGTGGATAAATCACCAAACTGATATTTACCCAAAATTAGATTAAGGGAAGAATAGTATTTTTATAAAAATCCGATATTCTCATATAGAACCATTTCTTAATCTATTATGTTTAGGAAGGAATGAAATTCATTAAGTTGGAATTTTCCTTAGAGTTAGAAGCTCAGTAGATGTTTATATGAAGAAAATCCTTGGAATCAAAGTTAGAAGTAAACTGAATAATTTTGGCTAGACCACGACTGTGAGGGGGGCGGCCAGTAAACTACTTGCCCATCTCTCAAATCTGAATCAAGCAAAAACCTCGTGACCAATTCCAATTCTTGACACAAAGAATAGACTATCATTGAACTAGCATAGTTTTCCCTTACCTGAAATCACTGAGAATCTAGTTGGAAATTCAGTCAAATGATGGGTAGATTACCCTGATGAGAGATCAATGATTCTCATTAAGAAAATCTAGATTAAGGGAAAATGGTTTGTGGAACCAATCTCGAATTGGGAATTCTACTTGCATAGAACCTCTGTTTTTATCCTCATCAAAACTTGTTACCTAGGCCAAAAGACCTGGTCGCCAAACTCATGCCTGTAAAAGTTACAGTGTGATTGAAGCTTTTTTAAAGGTTGTGTGACGTCCAGAACCCAGTGTGGACCATATCTTCAAATGTAATGTGCATGTGACCTAGAAGACACCTTAGGTGATGATAGTATAGCAACATGCCTCTTTCACAATAGAACCTATGTTCATGTCGAAGGCGGAGCTGTTTAGCTACAAATCCATCATATCGTTCCTTAGGTTGATCTTTTAGGACCACTATTAGCTTCAGAAATCTAACTGCTACCACGATATCTGGATCTGGAATACGGTTCCAAACTCGTATATCTAGGTGAGCATTTTTGCCTTGACTTGCAATATCTAGAAATGTTGATGGTGCAAACTATGAAAAATTATAGCAAACATGAGAACCTCCGCGCTTGGAATCATGGAATTGTAACGGGGTCAGCCTCCACTTGATAGGTATGTATAGTGGATCAACCCTCTGGGCTGGCGACGGGGAGCACTGGTATTGCTGACTATATTCAAGAATTGTGACATTTCCTTTATGCCATTCTAATTGTATACCAAAATCCTCGATGCAGGGATTGGTATTATCTATGATGATGGCCATGTAACCTCCATTTGTGTGAACGGTATTTGCTTTGCACCACCTGCAAAAACAGTAACTAATCATGAATGTAACAATTTTGATCTCGAGCAGGTCCGCTAAGTGGGGGTTTGCCAACTTTGTATGATTTGCCACATTTGCCCATAATGTACCTTCTCCTGCTATCGGTTAACAGCTCCTTCAAATCGGGCATTGGTGCATGATGAGGATGGGGTATATAAGGTTACCATCTTTATGTTATTGTAGAATAGGCATCTAGAAGGATTCTTTGTGTTGGTTCAAACGGTGTGATTTTCATCAACACCTTGAACATTAGCGTTGGTTTCAATAAGGGGTTGCCTGCCCTGATAAACCCTTCATACTCTGCACATGACAAGGACTCAAGAATATTGTTGTCAACAACAAAATGGCTGAAGGTCATCTTTTAGTTGAATGTGACGTACCTCTTAAAGCGACCTTGGTGGGGATAGGTTAGGTGTCGGCGGCAACTCCTAGGGGTGAGAGTGTTAGTGGGAAAATCTATAGGTATAGAAGGAAGACGAGAGAAAATGCAGTCAGCCTCAGATTTGTTAGTAGGACTAACACTCCGATAAGGTTTTAGTATTTTACTGACTATAGAAGAAAACACTGGATAAGTATATGGAGTTGAAGAACCTTGTGTTTCTTCCTGCCCTTCTCTTTGAACTAGGGGGTGGGTGGGTGAGCTTGTTTATTTTCATAAACTCCTGAAGTTCTGTGATATCTTTTGAAGTTATGTTAGGATATTTAATATGCATTTTATTAAAGTTATATACCACAGTAGTCATCATGGCTTCTAATTGTTTATGTATATAGCGCTAGAGCTTTAGAATGCCATATGGGTGATAAAGGGTGGATTCGGCTAGATTTAAGTGCTTGTGTGTATTATAGACTTCTATCCACCCATGACTAATGATCCAATGGTAGCTTTGTGCTACAACCTCATAGTTGGCCGGTGTATTAGGAATAGCATCTGGGGTATAAATAGGTCAACTTTATCGACACTGTTATCCAAGATGTCGGATTGTTGCAACAATCGACACCAACTATGTAGGTTTAACACAATTGGATTCAAGGGGGGTAGAAGAATATATCACTGGGATCTGTTATTAGTACTAAGCTCCCCCCCCCGAGAAAAATACCCATGATGATAGTGGGGTCTGCATCTCTGTCTATATTTTATTTGATTAGTAATAAGTCCTAAACTAAGGCCTTTAGATAACTTAATTTCATACTGGAGAAGTGAGAGGGTTAATGTAGATAAAAAAAGAGTTAAAGTTTGAGGAGGGGCCCGAGGAGTGACTGGCAAAACAAACCTATTTCCGAGGCTCATTCAATAAGTAGTTGCAATTCGTCTGTAGGCTCCTGTCTTTCTCTTCTTTCTCTGATGGCCAATTGGCATTCTAAGTCCTAGATTCTCGATTCCTTTGCTTGCAAAAGATCAGAGATGGTCACTTCATGGACCATTCAGGCTACATCTAATTCTTCATATCTTTGTGTTGCTATTTCTTGCGCCCTTCTTGTTGATGCCTCCAAAGCTTGAGCATCTCCAATCTTCTTTAGTTGCTCTCCTGCCAATAATTGGTTGCTCTTTAGCTGTTGAGTGACATGATCTAGTTCATGTTTATGTGGCTAGTGAGCATCTGATCTATCTCCAAGGTTTTAGCACATTGATCATTTCATTAAGGCTTTAACCTTCTTTGCATGGGCTTTGTTTGTTTGTTGCCGTTTAGTCTGAAGATTGACCACTTTTTGTTCAACTTCCGTGACGGATTAAATGAGGGTGGCAATTTTCTTAGTTAATCCTTAACACCATATTAGATAATTTGGGAAAAATCCCATTCCCATTTGAAAAATGGGAGCATGGTGAACTTGTCCAAAAGTTTGTCAAAACCCCCTCATGTGACATATCATTGGAAAGATCTTGAAGAGTAGAATCTAAATCTATGATCTCCGACAAATTTGGAGTTAGTATGTTTAAGATATGTCCAAAACTATATGGAGTAATTGATTCCCAAAATGTGAGATTTTTCCCAAATTACCTAATATTGTCTTCAGGCTTCTTCTTTCACTTGGAACAGGGCCTAAGCCTCCTTGAGTTGCTGTGTAAGTTATTCTTCATTTTCTCAGGCATGAGTCACCTCTTTTTGAAGTTGCTCTTCAGCTTGTTTAACTTATGTTGTTAGCTTTGTGTTCTCTTTTATTTTTTACACACATGCACATCTGAATCTATGTCATCCACCATAACATCATCTTTGTTTTTGTACCCACTTACCAACCCATCAAATACCAAATCTCTAGAAATGAACACTTGTTTAGTTGCTGGATTGTAACATTTGTAAGCCTTTCAATCTTGAGCATAACCAAATGAATATGCACTTCTCAGCCTTTGGGTCTAATTTCCTTCTCTTCTTATCTAGCACATGTATATAGGCAATACATCCAAAAACTTTAAAATGCCCAATTTCTCACCTAAAACCTATCATCCTCATCTTAGAAGTACTCTCTTGTATGGCAGCTGTAGGTGTCTTATTAAAAATGTACACCGCTATGGCACATGCTTCTACCCAAAAGTACAAAGGCATAGTCTTCTCATTCATTGATGCTCTGTCCACTTCACCTCTCACACAATTCTTTCTCTTAGCAAGTCCATTTTGTTGAGAAATATACCTACATGTAAGGTGTCATCTAATACCATGGTCTCTCAAGAATGCATCAAATGCATGTGAGTTGTACTCACCACCACCATGGTCGTCTAATACCATGGTCTCTTAAGAATGCATCAAATTCATGTGAGTTGTACTCATCACCACCACCATTTGTCCTCAAACATTTAATGTAATGACCATATTGCTTTTCCACAAGTGCTTTGAATTGTTAGAACTTGCCCAAGGCTTCACTCTTATCTTTTAGAAAATATATCCATGTCATCTTATTGAAATCATCAATAAATGTGATGTAATACCTTCTCCCATTTATTGATTGGACTTGCGTGGGACCCTATATATCACTATGAACAACCTCAAGTGGTCTTCTACTCATTTGAGTATCCTTGGGAAATGGCAACCTTGCTTGTTTCTCAAATTGGCATGCATCACAAACATGTGTACTCCCATCATAATTGAATATAGGTAGACCACCAACAATGCCTTTTGTTTGCATATATTTCAACTTTTGAATGTTTACATGACCAATCATTTTGTGCCAAATATTAATGTATGGCACTATCCCACGTAAACATTCAAAAGGATTGGTCATGTAAACATTCAACTTTTGAATGTTTACATGACCAATCCTTTTGAATGTTTATATGACCAATCCTTTTGTGCCAAATATTAATGTATGGCACTATCCCACGACTATGAGAAAACATGGCTGACTTCAATTCTAGAATTCTTGCATCTATCTTGAAAAATATTCCTTCTTTTTGACCTTTAGCAATCAGTTTGTAGAGCCATGGTTAAAGTCCTCTCATTAAATCTCACTTGCAATCCTTGTTTAAACATTTTTCCAAGCGATGCCAAACTCTTTGTAATAGATGGCACATGCAACACCTCACACATAGTTTTCACCCTGCCATCATTCATCCTCAATGGCACACTACCAACATGTGTAATAGGATGTTGAGTATCCACCTATAGCAACATATCACTGGTTTTGTGTTGGCATCATGTTATCAAACCACTCTCCAAGACATGTCATGTGGTTTGATGCACTTGAATCCATGTACCATGTGTCATCACTCTCTTTGCAAGATGTCATAGTACCCATCACATGCTTCATGGCAAACAAATGATTTGTATGTCCTTCGTTGATAGATGATGCATAATTTCCATGTTGTACTTTACCACCACCATGAACATCATTTTACTTTTTGTAGCAGTCTCTAGCCATATGTCCAAGTTTGGCACAATAATGACAATCAATGCCATACATATTTTGTTATTGTGTTTTCCAACAACGACCTCTACCCCACGAGTTCCAAACCTCCCTCTAGCATGAGGGTAAAAACCTCTACCACCATGTGCACCAAATGAAGGATGTGAATCTTGTTGCTGTGGTGGCCTACATGCCAACCACATCCACTTGTATGTCCTTTCAAACTAAATCTCCCCCTACCTCTAGTGTGTTGAAAAACAGGCAGAGGGAGAGGAGACACACACACAGGAGAAAACCCTAATGTATATTTCAAACCCTAACCATCGAGGGAAGCCATCTCCCTTCTCACACAATGCATAAAGCCATAATCCATAATACACAAGACACACTATGTGTTGTGTCCACACACTACTAACCCTAGCTAATGTCCACACACTATGACCAGCTGGATGCAGTCATTTATGTCTCACACATGCTGCTACCTAACATGCCAGCACATAGCATAGCTGGCACACACTGACATCGAGCTTGAATCTCAACAGCCCCTCTCAAGCTCATGATGTACTGCCATAGATGAAGATGTAGATGAGCTTGGGATATCAAAGCTCTCAACATCTAGCACGTCTATGAGTGTAGAATGCTTGATACCTTGCATGTCCACTGGTACTAGATGAAGCACTAAAAACAAATTTTATCTCCTCTACAATAAGAAAATATATCAACTCATCAAAATCTGGGGAGTCTCCATCTTAAACCTTGATAGACGTTTCAAATGCTTTGTAATCCTTGCCCAAACCATTCAATGTAATGGCAACCAAATCATGATATTCCATAGCATCTTCAATAGATGCAAGTGCATTAGCACATCCTTTAAAATGTCCTACACATAATCATTTATGCTCCTATTGTTTGGAGTCACACTATATATCTTTTTCTTTAATTCCCTATTCTTTGGTTCTGTAGTTGTATCATACAACTTCACCAATGTATCCCGTGCATCCTTGAGATTATCTGTGTCCTAAATATGACATATCATGCCATTTGTCACACAAATTGAGAAATAATGTAGTGCTTTGAGAGCCCTCTCTGTCTAATTCCTATGTGCTGTAAGTTGGGCGGGTGTTACATTCATTGGGGGAACCCTTGTCTCTGTCTCCTCACCTATTACTAAATTCCAAAGCTCGTTGCCTTTAAGAAAGCTTTTCATGTAGTACTTCCAAATCCAAAAGTTGTTTCTATCAAACTTTTTTCCAACAATCTTATCTGAACCGTCACTCATTTTTCTATGCACAATGTTCACTGAGTATTTCAAACAATCAATTTAAACACACATACATACAGGTACTTCGTCACCAATGTTGTCCACATACATACAGGTACTTCGTCACCAATGTTGTCCACACATTTCATAAATTTTATGGGTGACATAATCTAGGACTCAAAACCACTATTTGCATAAACTGAAAATAACTTGGCATCGCTCACAAAATTGAGAAACACATCCAAAATAGTCCTCCACTTTCTGAAACACTCCAATGAACTCACAATTTGCATACAAGTTCACCCAAGATGGAAGTAGCATTTGAGCTTGACTATGTATGAATAGTCCACTATGCCCTATTATGACAGGATTTGCTGAGCCTTCCACTTCTTCAAATCATTGAGAAATGATCAAACCAAGTGTAAACCATATACATTTACATCCATACATGCTCCATGTTGCATATGGGCATCATCCAAGTTCATTACATGCCAAATACTTGCCAAAAAATGCTCTTTGTTTTGATGTAAACTTGTAACAGTGATTATTAACAATCCCTAATACAGTTCTAATCGTTTCAAATGTCATCCAAATTTAAGGCCCAAACATTCATTAGCTTTTTATCATTGTCCTCCAACTATGTATGTGAGGAATTAGCCAAATGTTGAGTGTGGAGAGAGTAATTAGTGATTTAGTGATGCTCTCTTATTACAGGTTAATAAAGAGAATGTGGGGGAGAGGGAGAGCTTCAAACCCTAGCAAGAAAACACACACACACACAAGAGAGAGCAAGACACAAGAGAGAGATGGATAGCTGAATTTTCTTCTATCTTCTTCTTCTCTACCCAATCAACATAACATAAAGATAAGAGTACAAAAAATATCATGGGAACCAAAATACATTCGTGGTGATAACCTTGTCCACTACCCTACCTAAGAGGTAGACACATAAACCAAGGTGAAAACAAAGACCACCATAAAGCCCAATGAGGCATGATGAAACATATTTTTAAATAAAATGCATAGGGATGATAAAAAGGACCGTCCCCAAAATCTCAATTGAAATGAAAAGGGTGATAACAATCAACCACCCAAACTCACTTGAAAATCAAACAATAGTGAAATCCATGACCATGTAAAAACAAAATAAGCAAGAACATAATAATTCTAACCAAATCAAAAGTGGAACATAACCCACAAATTAAAACATTTAAAAAATCAAATCAATTATCTTCGACAAGCTGAAACAAATCAGCCTTTGAGCGATGACATTAAAACTTCATTGTACGTAAACACTTGTAATAAATGACTCTCGTTTTATATTTATTGATCACAAGTACTCATACAACCTTTCTATTTTGACATGTACCACTATAATACTTGGAATTCCACTAAACTTGAGGGGGAGAATATAGATGGCAAATTTGAGAGTGGAAGAACTTGTGTTTCGACATCATATCAGAACACATGTGTTGCGGTTACCATCAATTCCAATGTTTCACCACCATCAAATTGGAACATCAACTTTAACAAATCTACATCCACAACATCTACCATACCCTTGACATCTACTACATCACTTCTCTCATTATTGGAATTATCATTGATGTAAATATATTATAGAATATCACACCCATGATGCACAAAGCATCTCCTTACTTACCCCTTATGTAGTTCACAACAAGCATTAAGGGGGAGTGTTGTTGGAGTTAATGCTTATGTCCATGTGTGTGTGAACATCCACCTTGAAGTGGCACACACAAAAGGGTATAAAACCAATTGTATAAATTAAGCAAGATGTTCAATAATAACATGATGATTCAACAACATCGCGTCTCCATCTCTATGTGTAGCTATGGCGATCTCCATCTTTGAGTAAGTCTAACTTTCTTATAATGCTATCACTTGATTAATGCTATGCTAATTAATAGTAATCACTACCTCCTCCAAACTTCTGCATTTAAAAGAGAAGCAATATGTTTACACTTATGTTGCATTTATTGGACACACTTGTCCTTCAAGACATACTTGTCTTGCTAAATGTTGTCATTTTTTTGTAATAAGGCTTCAGTTTGTACCCATTGAGGAGTTTCCTTCAGCTTTCTCCATCTAGAGTTGCCCGCTCAAATGTTCGTGTCCCCATTTTCCTAATAATTATGAATGGTCCCGTTCATCTCATTTTCAATTTTTCTGGGTGGGGTCACATTCTTGATGAGAACTTCAAAGATCTTGAATTTCGTGTTCCTATCCACCTACAACTTTGTCCTTTTCTACATGATCTTGGCTGTTCATGTGCCATGTAGTCTCCTCTCATCTAGCTTGAGGAGTTGTTTGATCATGTGTACTTCTGATTCTTTCAGAGAGAGACTTTTTGCTATAGCTATCTTGAGGCTCTGTGTTAGGAACTCAATGGGCACCACTACCTCCCGTCCACACACCATGCTGCCGGAATGTCCACAATGTTGAGTGCAGCTTTGTGTTCCAATCGGTCCTATTCTCATTCACTATCTTGACCAGTATTTCTTTCAGGATTTTATTTATGGATTCTACTTACCCATTTTCTTGTGGGTAGTAGGTTGTTGACTTTTTATGCATTATCATCTATTTCTAGGTCGGTTTCTTGATCACTTTATTAAGGAAGTGTGTGAGACCCCTCTGTCCCCTCCTCCACACACCAAATTCTCGGTTGCTATAGCAGAGCGGAAGTAGCTTCCTCTTGCATGGGGCAGGGTTTCCCACTTGGGGCCTCACCCTCGAATGTCCGGACACGAGACTAATCTGGTGGTCATTCCGAAACCAAAACTGGGAAAATTTCCCTTGCCCAAAAAACGGGGACGATTCCACCTTTTTTATTTTCTTAACGAATTTCCTAACGGGGTCAAGAGACTAAACTATCCTACACCTGATTAAACCAGATAGAAGGAAAACTATCACTGACTTAGTTTGAAGAAATCAATGCTTTTTTCCTAACCAAAATCAGGCACAGCCCGTTGATCTAATCATTTGAGGAAATCAACGTTTTTTTCCTAATAACTGAAGTCAGGCACAGCCATTGATCTACTCATTTGAGAAATTATTTAGGTTTTTATTCAACTACTCAAATTCTAATCGTACTCCTATTATTTCAATTTAATTATTAAAACTCCACTGATTCCATCTGGCCCATGGGTTAGCACCACCCAACCACCACTGGAATCGGTAGAACCAGACAATTACTCACCCACCCATAATTGAATGCCTTTCTTAACTTTTGCTTTCGAATACAGATACGCACACACTCCTCTTTAAAACTTTAACATATAAAATAATCCATTGACAAACAGTTATTGGTTACAGATGTCACTCAAAAATTCCATCCAGTCCCTTGTTTCTCAAAAAACAGTATCACTCTAGACTCTCTATTGAGACTAGCTAGTCAGCAACAAGGAGATCCAGTAATAGATTACAATAATCATTTCGTCCATCATACATATCTTCCATGACATACGCATGGGTGTCATAGGCACCGCGACCCCGTACATCTCCTGGTCAGAACCCTCCAAGATCCTCCTTAGGTGTTGTGACATGAAAAATCAATATCTTTCATTTTTTATTTTGTACATATTTTGATGGTTTCTCAATAGTAATAAGGTGGAAGCTTGTCCAAGAAGATTGCGGCGCCCACAATGGAATAACGGTGTGGTGATGCGGCGGCTTGGCAGCTACCCTGATAACATCATTCTATCGTCAAATATAATGGTTTTACTTGATTTAGGGTGCACACATTGTAAATGCCACAAGTATGCTTGATAAATACTTTGGTATGGTAGATAGGCTAGTGATGTGGAAAATAAAAGTGGGCCTTCATGCTCACATGTATTTTGATTGTATTATCAATATAGTATTCACCATAAGGCTATAGTTGGGGAGTGTGGAAGGCATGTGGAGGAGTGTGTGTAGGTGCATAATTGGGAAAGATTCTTCTAGAATGCCTACATGGAAGAGGAGAATTCCACCATGTGTAAGTGGGATCTCCACCTACATGCCACTTAGACTTGGCTATTATCTCATCACACTTTCAAAGTCAAAAAGTCTTCAATTTAATAATCAATAGAAGACTTAGCCTAAGAGGACAATTGATAGTGACATCTACCCTTATGTCACTGAAGAGTTGAAGATTTTTATGTTGTAATTTGTAACAATGGAAGAGAGGGTGATTCTCCACCTATAAAAGGATCCCTCCTCTCCCTTTCAAATGAAGGAATGAAGCCTCCTCAATTGAGCATTTTGTGTCATTGCCATTCTCTTATCTTCAAACCCTTATTCAAACACTCTCTTTACATGTGAATGTCTCATTTTTAGCATTAGCTCCTCATGCTTATCATGTGATGATTCATGATAAGTGGGATAAGGAGTTATTATCTTGGTGGGCCTGTGACTTCTCAAGGTAGCCCTTGCCTTATTGCCACACCCTCCTTTCGAGGTACCAATGGTTTTAGCGGTAATGAGCATGTGGAAAGACTTTGGGGACCATAGGTAAATCTTTATGACTGTCCGTCATCTCACTGAGAAATGCTAACCCTTACCCTCTAGCTTGAATCATGAAGGAGATGAAAGGCAAGAGGCTATGTGAAAATTGAGGTTTCATGCAAAGAGAGGGAAGTGTAGTTTTTGTGGTCTAATACCCAAATTTCAACCGGTAATTACTTATCACTCGGGTATTGGTTTCTAAAATTGATCATATGGCTAGGAAGCTATATATGCTCTTTCCACTCATGTAACTAATTTCTTAATCCTTTACTTAATTGATGATCATAATTTCTCCCAAAGTTGCTAACTTTTAGGCGAATTTTGGTAGTTTTATAGTCTTGTAGTAAAATGCTCATAACTTTTCACTCGGTTGCTCGTTCTCGAAAGTTTTTATATAGACGTGAAGCTCTCTTCAAGCTCTACGTACATCTATAATCCTCTTTTGTATAGTCTATATGGATTTAAAACTATAATTCTCTGTGTATCTCTATTTTTATAGACTTTTGGCCATTATTTCTTCTTAATAATGATTAATTCCTCTTAATCTCTTATCAAAAAGCAAATCCCATGTATCTTATTCTCTTGTAAGTGATTGCTATATTCTTTTACTTTAAGATGTTTCGTCCAAATTTCCCAATTCTAACGGATAAACCTTACCAACATTCCCCGTATGTTTCCGTCCACATAATCCTAAGTCGGAAGATTTTCTTCCAACAAAGAATTTCCCTCTTGTTTGGAGCTGCAAGACTAGCATAAATTCTTGCTTCTCCTGAGCCTTTCATATTTCCTTCGATGAATTATGATCTCACCTTTGATGTGTTTATATTTATCTTAACCTAGATAGAGAAAGGGAGGTGAGGAGGCTTTGAGCATAGGGAGGAACATATCTCTCTTGCCTTAGACTTGGATTACGTAAGGATGGAATGGCACTTCTCAACCTTTGGGTCCAATTTCCTTCTCTTCTCATTAGGCACATGTACATAGGCAATACATCCAAAAATTTTAAGATACCCAATAGCTGGCCTAAAACCTGTGATCCTCATCTTAGGAGTACTATCATGTATGGTAGCTGTAGGTGTCTTATTCAAAATGTACACCACTGTGGCACATGCTTCTACCCAAAAATACTCTTCTCATTCATCAATGCTCTTGCCTCACCTATCACACGATTCTTTCCCTCCATTAGTAACTTCATTTTACTCAGGAGTTATACCTGCATGTAAGCTACCTCCATTTTACTCAGGAGTTATACCTGCATGTAAGCTACCGTCTAATGTCGTGGTCTCTCAAGAATAAATCAAATGCATGTGAGATGTACTCACCACCACCATCTATCCTCAAACATTTAATCCAATGACCATATTTCTTTTCCATAAGTGCTTTGAATTCTTTGAACTTGCCCAAGGCTTCACTCTTCTCTTTTAGAAAATAAATCTATGTCATCCTGCTGAAATCATCAATAAATGTGATGTAATACCTACTCCTATTTATTGATTGGGCTTGCATGAGACCCTATATATCACTATGTACAACCTCAAGTGGTCTTCTACTCATTTGGCTATCCTTGGGAAATGGTAAGCTTACTTCTTTCCCAAATTGGCTTGCATGAGACCCTATATATCACTATGTACAACCTCAAGTGGTCTTCTACTCATTTGGCTATCCTTGGGAAATGATAAGCTTACTTCTTTCCCAAATTGGCATGCATCACAAAAATGTGTACTCCCATCATATTTGAATCTAGGTAGACCACCAACAATGCCTTTTGTTTGCATATATTTCAAATTTCTAATGCTTACATGACCAATCCTTTTGTGCCAAATATCAATGTCTGGCACTATCCCACGACTATGAGAAAACATGGCTGACTTCAATTCTTGAATGCTTGCATGTAGCTTGAAAAATATTCCTTCTTTTTGAACTTTAGCAAACAATTTGTAGCCATGCTTAAAGTCCTCTCATTAAATCTCACTCGCAATCCTTGTTTAACCATTTGTCAAAGTGATGCCAAACTCTTTGTAATAGATGGCACATACAACACCTTAGACATAGTTTTCACCCGCATCCTCAATGGCACACTACCAACATGTGTAATAGGATGCTCAGTATCATCACATGTAGTAAGATAACCCTGGTTTTTGTGTTGGCATCATGTTATCAAACCACTCTCCATGACATGTCATGTGGTTTGATGCACCTAAATCCATATACCATATATCATCACTCTCTTTGCGAGATGTCATAGTACCCATCACATGCTTTATGGCAAACAAATGATTTGTATGTCCTTCATTACTAGATGATGCATATATTCCATGTTGTACTCTACCACCATAAACATCATTTTGCTTTTTCTACCAGTCTATAGCCATATGTCCAAGTTTGAAACAATAATCACACCACTCAATGCCATCAATATTTTGCTGTTGCGATTGCCAATGACCTCTACCACGAGTTCCAAACCTCCCTCTAGAATGAGGGTAAAAACCGCTACCACCACATGCACCAAATGATGGATGTGAATCATGTTGTTGTGGTGGCCTATCATGCCAATCACGTCCACCTATACATTCTCTAAAACTAGATCTCCCCCTACCTCTAGCACCTCTATTGGTGTAGAATGCTTTGTCCCTTACATGTCCACTAGTACTAGATGAAGCAAAAAAACCAATTTTAATCTCCTTCACACAATAAGCGAAGATATCAACTTGTAAGATCCCTGTCCCCACCGCGCAACAAATTCAGGGGTGCTAGTAGTGGAAGTAGCACTTCTTGCACGGGGCAGGGCCCCACACTCGGAGCCTCGCCCACGGATATCCGGACAAGAGACTAATCCATCGGTTCTTCCAAAACCGAACCTAGAAAAACTTCCCTTGCCTGGAAAGCACGGGCGATTCCTCCAGGATAAATTTTTCTCTAACATAGTCAAAAGCCTTAACTAACTGAACTGATCCGACCGAACCCATAAGTCCCATAGTCGGATCAAGAAAAAGATTACACTTGGATCATAGAGACCAATGCTTTTTTCCTCATTGAGAGGCATAGCCATTGATTCTTTTCCATTGAATATTTTTTGTCCGGGATTTACTTCATCTATCGTACCATAACAGAATTGAAACTCAATTTAGGGATCCATCAGTCTAGCCTAACCCCATCCAGTCCCGTGGGTTAGCCAACTACCCAACCACTGTAGTGATGGGATCCAATTAAGAATTTGGTTAGGTTTTGTCCCGGGTACCAGGAAAAAGAGTTCCTAGGCTCCCTAGCCGGATATTCACGCAAACTTAAAACTAGACACACCGCTTACACACCCAATATGAAATTGCCTTTTTCACAGAATTAGCTATCTTTAAAAAATAATCTTTTAATGAAACATTGTGTCACTCATCATAATCCTCAAAATCTCCAATTGAATCCTTATTTCCAATCATTCCTTCATCGGTGTACCTATGGCATCATTGGCAACCAGAATGCTCACCACCGATCTACTCAGGGGCCTTTTCGATAGTTCCTAGCTTATAGTAACCGGCAATATATTCACATATCAAAAATGGAATCTCGGTTGAAGATCTACAAGATCAACCAATGGATCCATATAAAAGAGCCATGGACTCATCTGTTGAGGACCAACAAGGTCAATCAACCAGATCCATGCCCGAATTCAAAAAACAACTCTTACTCCTTGTTCCAATATCTTCCACGATACACGTGTGGGTATCGTCGGTGGCCTAGAGCCTGAGCACCGTATAGTCAGCACCCTCTAGGATCCTTCGCAGGTGACCTAGCACTTCACTCATAGGCTGCTTCCTTGGTCCCTCATCCACCGTACCAGAAGCTCACCATTTTAATCGAACCGAGGCTGGTCACGACCCTACTACAATAGACATCCTCCAATGACTCTCCGTCAGCTATTGCAACTTTATCAGATTAGGTCTCCACGACCTCATTCATAAGATGGTCAAAATGTTTCTCCAGCATTCTTGACATAAAATAGTCATTTAAAAACAGTTCAAAAATACAGTTTCTATAACGAACTCTCGTCTTTCCACATTACTCCACATCAAACCACATTAATTAATTCCATAACCATTTCATAAGTATTCCTATTCTCATCCAATCACATCATTTTCTTCTCATCACATCTTTCCTCAATTTATCCTCATCCGATCTCATCCACTCGCATCTACCCATATCCACATCTCATCACATCACATTCATTCACATCTCATCCATTCAGACCACATCACATTCACTCACATCTCATCCATTTAGACCACATCACATTCACTCACATCACATCTCATTCACTCACATCACATCTCATTCATTTTACCTCACATCTCATTCATTCACATCTATCCCGATTCACATCCCATCACATCACATTCATACATATCCATCACATTCACTTTCATTCATATCCATCACATTCATTCTCATCACCATTATATCACATCACTTCTATCCACATCATATCTCATTCATACACATCCACATCTCATTCATCCACATCCATCCAATCGTTCACATATACGACTACTCGCATCTATCCATACATTCATATCTATCACTTCACATCCACATATATTCATGTCACATCTCATCTCTTTACATCACATCACATTCTTTCACATACACATCTATATCCATTCTTTCACATACATCCACATCCATTCTTTCACTTACTCATTCACATCCATTCTTCTCATACACATTCACATCCATTCTTCACATACACATCCTTATCCATTCTTTCACATACTCATTCACATCCATTCTTCACATACACATTCAGTCACATCTCATATTATTCATTTACATTCTGATTCACATGACATCACATCTCATCCATTCATTCACATCTATCTCATTTACATCACATCTATTCACCTCACATCTCATCACCTCTATTCACATCACATCCATCCATCCATTCATTCCCATCTATCTGATTCACATCACATCTATTCACCTCACGTTCTCATCATCTCTATTCACATCACATCCATCCATTCATTCCCATCTATCTATTCACCTCACATTCTCATCATCTCTATTCACATCACATCCATCCATTCATCCATCCATCCATCCATTCATTCCCATCTATCTGATTCACATCACATCTCACATCTATTCACCTCACATCTCATCACCTCTATTCACATCTATTCACCTCACATCTCACATCTATTCACCTCACATCTCATCACCTCTATTCACATCACATCCATCCATTCATTCCCATCTATCTGATTCACATCACATCTCACATCTACTCACCTCACATCTCATCACCTCTATTCACATCACATCCATTCATCCATTCACATCTATCTAACTCACATCACATCCATCCATCCAATCATCATCTATTTGATTCACATCTTATCTCACCACATCGATTCACCTCATATTCTCATCACCTCTATTCACACCACATCCATCCATCCATTCTTCTCATCTATCTAATTCCCATCACATCTCATCACATCTATTCACCTCATATTCTCATCACTTCTATTCACCTCATATCCTCATCACTTCTATTCACATCACATCCATCCATCCATTCGCATCTATCTAATTCACATCACATCCATCCATCCAATCATCATCTATCTAATTCACATCTTATCTCATCACATATATTCACCTCATATTCTCATCACTTCTATTCACATCACATCTATCCAATCATCTATCTGATTCACATCTTATCTCATCACATCGATTCACCTCACATCTCATCACCTCTATTCACATCACATCACACCACATCACACCCATCCATCCAATCATCTATCGGATTCACATCTTATCTCATCACATCGATTCACCTCACATCTCATCACCTCTATTCACACCACATCACACCCATCCATCCAATCATCTATCGGATTCACATCTTATCTCATCACATCTATTTGCTTCATACTCTCATCACTTCTATTCATAAAATTTAAACATAGAATTTAAGAGGATTCTAATTTTTGATATAAAGATTCTTTATGCATCTATTTAGGCATAATTCAATTTTAAGAAAAATAACACTTTTGAAATAAAATTAAATCCTTTATGCTTCTTTCTATGCATAAATTAAATTTTAATGAGAATAACTCTTTTAAAATAAAAATAAATCTTTTAATGAGAATAACTCTTTTGAAATAAAAATAAATCTTTTATGCATCTTTCTATGCATAAATTTAATTTTAATGAGAATGACACTTTTGAAATAAAAATAAATCTTTTATGCATCTTTCTATGCATAAATTCAATTTTAATGAGAATGACACTTTTGAAATAAAAATAAATCTTTTATGCATCTTTTTATGAATAAATTCAATTTTCATGAGAAAAAAATAAATCTTTTATGCATCTTTCTATGCATAAATTCAATTTTATGAGAATGACACTTTTGAAATAAAAATGAATCTTTTTTTGCATCTTTCTATGCATTTTTAATGAGAATGACACTTTTGAAATAAAAATAAATCTTTTATGCATCTTTCTATGCATACATTCAATTTTATGAGAATGACACTTTTGAAATAAAAATAAATCTTTTATGCATCTTCCTATGCACAAATTCAATTTTGATGAGAATAACACTTTTGAAATAAAAATAAATCTTTTATGCATCTTCCTATGCATAAATTCAATTTTGATGAGAATGACACTTTTGAAATAAAACAAATCTTTTATGCATCTTCCTGAGTATAAATTTAATTTTTATGAGAAGGACACTTTTGAAATAAAAATAAATCTTTTATGCATCTTCCTATGCATAAATTCAATTTTTATGAGAATGACACTTTTGAAATAAAAATAAATCTTTTATGCATCCTTCCCTATGCATAAATTCAATTTTAATGAGAATAGAACTTTTGATATAAAAATAAATATTTTAGAATGCACAAACGGAGGGAATTTCTCTTTTAGAATAACCTAATGATAAACTTTAGTTTCATAAAATTTAAGAAAATTTTACCGTAACCTCCTTTGTATGGCTGACCATTTCTCAGTTTTACCATTCAATTTATGACTTGAATTAATCCAATTTGAATTCTAATATCTCTAATCTACTCTATTTTTCAAAAATCAAGAGAGTAAACAATGAAAAGAGTTTAATCAATATTTTAATTAAACTTTCTGGGATTGAGAAGGGCTGAATTGTAAAGAAGAGAAGGGGGTGTCCTTTCCATCAAGGCATAGCATTAGATTTTAATTCAACAATTACAAAGCATAAAATCTGAGAAAACCATAGATTTAAAAATTCACAATAATTAAGAATTAAGATTACATGGAGCTTGTAAGCTTTCCTTTGGCTTGAGGGATTGAGGGTTCTACTCTTGTTTGCAGCAAGAGTGGCCACCAAATTCACTTGGAGAGGATTAGGCCAAAAAACAATTGAATTATCAAGAAATTCAATGTTAAATGGCTCAAGATAGAAGCAGAGTAATAGTGCAAAAACAAAATTAAGCTTTTACAAAGCGAGAGGCTTCTATTTATAGGAATAAGTGAGCCTCTAACCAAGCAAACTGATTCTAGACTTTTCCAAATCAATTTGGTCACTTTTTGGTCAGTTTAGCGTACTTTTTGGATCTAGTTAAAACAGGAGAGAGGAGAGATGAAAATATCTCATTATTTGTGAGTTTTAAACTCATCCACACATGTGAAATAAGTTCCTCTTCATGAGGGGAATTCCCACGTTGAGATGTCAAAAATACATCATTTCCTCTAAATATCTCTTCTTTTTTAACTAATAAACCTTGTCCTTAGTCAACTCTTCATCTTATGTGAGTATTTACTCATTTTTGGGGGATTTTCTTTTATTCTTCAATTTATCTCCTCCCTAGATTTGGATTAATCTTATTGGTCCATAGGAACCTTAATCCAAAATTTTCAAAAATTCTGGACCCTTAGGATAAGGTCCTTTTTACCTATTTTCAATTAATTCCAATTGCACATTGGTGGAAAGTTCTTTTTGAATTTCTGTTTCAAGGGAAATCATTTCAAACACTAGGAGGATTGTTATATCCAAAAATATCTCAATTTTGAATTTCCTCTCTCTAGACATTTTCTCTCTCTAGGCCAAAACAGGGTAAAACAGGATCTTTCTTTTATTTCAGAGAGGGGAATATTTATAAGATCAAAAGGGGAGGTTTTTACAACTGTACACCTCAAACGCTGGAGGGAGGAATCTTACATCCTACCCCACTTAAAAGACGCGAGATGTCCTCATCTCACAAAATTAGAGGATAACTCTTTTCCTTAAGATCCAATTGATTCTGGGGTTCCTTATAGTCTGGTGAACCCAATAGAATCCTTGGATAAAGATCCCTTATATAGAACTCATCATTAGATAACAATTCACTCAGAATATAACATTCAAATTCTTATCATAATAATGGTCCATTAGACCGAAATTTCTATCTGAACAGTCCTCCATGGAAATTTTTAATTATATAGATTTTAATTTGACATCCCTTAACTTGATCTACTGGGTCAAGTGTTAACAGCAGCAATTTGTTAGCACAATCCACTAATCTCATAGTGATTTGCTAAAGTCATTAATGTCATTCCAGTTATGAACATCTTCATAGGGACTCACCCCATTCATCCTCATTATGGTTTTGCTCAGCTTATTACATTTCAATCAAAATTCAAGAATCATTATTTTTCAATAAGAATCCAAATCAACTCATTAGTTCTCAACCAGAATTTAAAAATCATATCAACCACATTCGAATTCATCATCTGGATAGTATTTATGCTTATAATTTCAAGTCTTAGATTTACTCGTATATATTGCCAGTATAATAAAGAGCTGTAGTTATACCCTCGATATATACGGGTAGTCACGATCCTTGGAATTAAAAGGTAAATACCATCATGTCTAGACCTCAAGCAAGTCAAGGATTCCATGCGATTGCGGTACTTCCATTTGAAGACCCAATTACTAATTTATGAATTTCAGTCTGAATAATAATTTGTATAAATTTTATCATGCAATTACAATCTTCTACTGCTTTTTCATAAATTTTTGACATTTTTGGCTTCTCGGTTGATCCTCATTAGTCAATTTGCTCTGATACCAGTTGTAAGATCCATGTCCCCACCGCGCAACGAATTCAGGGGTGCTAGCAGCGGAAGTAGCACTTCTTGCGCGAGGGGCAAGGTCCCACACTCGGGGCCTCACCCACGGATATCCAGACAAGAGACTAATCCATCGGTTCTTCCAAAACTAAACCCGGAAAAACTTCCCTTGCCCGAAAAGCACGGGCGATTCCTCCAGGATAAAGTTTTATCTAACGTAGTCAAACGCCTTAACTAACTGAACTGATCTGACCGAACCCGTAATTCCCATAGTCAGATCAGGAAAAAGATTGCACTTGGATCATAGAGTCCAACGCTTTCTTCCTCATTGAGAGGCACAGCCGTTGATTCTTTTCCATAGAACAATTTTTGTCTGGGATTTATTTCATCTATCGTACCATAACAAAATTGAGTCTCAATTTAGGGATCCATCAGTCCAGCCTAACTCCATCCAGTCCCATGGGTTAGCCAACTGCCCAACCACTGTAGTGATGGGATCCAATTAAGAGTTTGGTTAGGTTTTGTCCCGGGTAGTACCAGGGAAAAGAGTTCCCAGGCCCCCTAGCCGAATATTCATGCAAACTTAAAACTAGTCACACCACTTACACACCCAATATGAAATTGCCTTTTTCACAGAATCAGCTATCTTTAAAAAACAATCTTTTAATGAAACCATTGTGTCACTGATCATAATCCTCAAAATCTCCAGTTGAATCCTTATTTCCAATCATTCCTTCATCGGTGTACCTATGGCATCATTGGCAACCAAAATGCTCACCACCTATCCACTCAAGGGCATTTTCAACAGTTCCTAGCTCATAGTAACCGGCAATATATTCACATATCAAAAATAGAATCTTCGTTGAAGATCAGCAAGATCAACCAACGGATCCATAAAGAGCCATGGACTCATCTGTTGAGGACTAGCAAGGTCAATAAACCAGATCCATGCCCGAATTCAGAAAACAACTCTTACTCCTCGTTCCAATATCTTCCACGACGCACGTGTGGGTATCATCGGTGGCCCAGAGCTCGAGCACCGTATGGTCAGCACCCTCTAGGATCCTTTGCAGGTGACCTAGCACTTCACTCATAGGCCGCTTCCTTGGTCCCTCATCCACCGTACCGGAAGCTCACCATTTTAATTGAACCGAGGTTGGTCAAGACCTCGTCGGCCGACCTTGCTATGCGAGACATCCTCCAATGACTCTCCGTTCAGCTGTTGCAACTTTATCAGATTAGGTCTCCACGACCTCATTCAGAAGATGGTCAAAATGCTTCTCCAACATTCTTGACATAAAACAGTCATTTAAAAACAGTTCAAAAATACAGTTTCTATAACGAACTCTCGTCTTTCCACATTTCTCCACATCAAACCACATTAATTAATTCCACAACCATTTCATAAGTATTCCTATTCTCATCCAATCACATTAATTAATTCCACAACCATTTCATAAGTATTCCTATTCTCATCCAATCACATCATTTTCATCTCATCACATCATTTTCATTTTCACCCAATCATATCATTTTCATTTTCATCCAATCACATCATTTTAATCTCATCACATCCTTCCTCAATTTATCCTCATCAGATCTCATCCACTCGCATCTACCCATATCCACATCACATTCATTCACATCTCATCCATTCAGACCACATCACATTCACTCACATCTCATCCATTCAGACCACATCACATTCACTCACATCACATCTCATTCATTTTACCTCACATCTCATTCATTCACATCTATCTCGATTCACATCCCATCACATCACATTCATTCATATTCATCACATTCACTTTCATTCATATCCATCACATTCACTCTCATCACCATTATATCACATCACTTCTATCCACATCACATCTCATTCATACACATCACTTCTATCCACATCACATCTCATTCATACACATCACTTCTATCCACATCATATCTCATTCATACACATCTCATCTCATTCATCCACATCCATCCAATCGTTCACATGTATGACTACTCGCATCTGTCCATACATTCATATCTATCACTTCACATCCACATATATTCATGTCACATCTCATCTCTTTACATCACATCACATTCTTTCACATACACATCTATATCCATTCTTTCACATACATCCACATCCATTCTTTCACATACTCATTCACATCTATTCTTCACTTACACATTCACATCCATTCTTCACATACACATCCTTATCCATTCTTTCACATACACATCCTTATCCATTCTTTCACATACTCATTAACATCCATTCTTCACATACACATTCACTCATCTCATATCATTCACATCCATTCTTCACATACACATCCTTATCCATTCTTTCACATACACATCCTTATCCATTCTTTCACATACTCATTAACATCCATTCTTCACATACACATTCACTCATCTCATATCATTCATTTACATTCTGATTCACATCACATCTCATATCATTCATTTACATTCACATGACATCATTCACATTTATCTGATTCACATCACATCCATTCATTCACATTTATTTGATTCACATCACATCTCATCACCTCAATTCACTTCACATCCATCCATCCATTCTTGTCATCTATCTAATTCCCATCACATCTCATCACATCTATTCACCTTATATTCTCATCACTTCTATTCACATTACATTCATCCATCCATTCACATATATCTGATTCACATCACATCCATCCAATCACATCACATCACATCGCATCTATCTGATTCACATCACATCCATTCGCATCTATTTGATTCACATCACATCCATCCATCCAATCATCATCTATCTAATTCACATCTTATCTCATCACATCTATTCACCTCATATTCTCATCACTTCTATTCACATCACATCTTTCCAATCATCTATCTGACTCACATCTTATCTCATCACATCTATTTACCTCACATCTCATCACCTCTATTCACCTCACATCTCATCACCTCTATTCACATCACACCCATCCATCTAATCATCTGTCTGCTGATTCACATCTTATCTCATCACATCTATTTACCTCATATTCTCATCACTTCTATTCACAAAATCTATTTATGCATAATTTAATTTTAAGAAAAATAACACTTTTGAAACAAAATTAAATCCTTTATGCATCTTTCTATGCATAAATTCAATTTTAATAAGAATAACTCTTTTGAAATAAGAATAAATCCTTTATGCATCTTCCTTTGCATAAATTAAATTTTAATGACAATGAGACTTTTGAAATAAGAATAAATCCTTTATGCATCTTCCTATGCATAAATTCAATTTTAATGAGAATGAGACTTTTGAAATAACAATAAATCCTTTATGCATCTTCGTATGCATAAATTCAATTTTAATGAGAATGAGACTTTTGAAATAAGAATAAATATTTTATGCATCTTCCTATGCATAAATTCAATTTTAATGAGAATGACACTTTTGAAATAAGAATAAATCTTTTATGCATCTTCCTATGCATAAATTCAATTTTAATGAGCTTGACACTTTTGAAATAAGAATAAATCTTTTATGCATCTTCCTATGCATAAATTCAATTTTAATGAGAATGACACTTTTGAAATAAAAATAAATATTTTATGCATCCTTCCTATGCATAAATTCAATTTTAATGAGAATAGAACTTTTGATATAAAAATAAATATTTTAGAATGCACAAACGGAGGGAATTACTCTTTTAGAATGCACAAACGGAGGGAATTACTCTTTTAGAATAACCTAATGATAAACTTTAGTTCCACAAAATTTAAGAAAATTTTTCCATAACCTCCTTTGTATGGCTGACCATTTCTCAATTTTATCATTCAATTTATGACTTGAATTAATCTGATAGCCTCCAATTTTGACATCAAATAGGCTAAGAAGATGCAACTTTTCTCAAATAAGAATGATGTTATTCCATGTTTATTTTGTATCCAAGCCTAGACATACACTTGTTGCCGTATGATTTGTACGCATGTCCAACTTTGTAAATGCTTGGCAATTTAGCGGGTCCGCACTTGTAAAGCCAAAGCATGGAAACTCTCTCTAGCTATTTTGTAAGGTTAAAAGCCATGGTCTATGTATGCACAAAAATGAAAGCTAAGCCTAAGGTTTCAAAAAGCTTATGTAACAAACTTTTCAAATTCAATAAAGAAAGAAAGAGAAAGGAGTCGTGTGATTTGGGAGGTTTGGGAAGTTGGAAGTTGGTTACAACCTCTCTCTACCTTTATCTACCAATCTCACGGTTCTTTTCAATCTCTCTCAATTGGCACAAACTCTTGCTTTCTTGTTTCTTCCATCTCTCTTGTGCTTCAACGCCCTATCCATGGAGGAAGAGAGTGAAGAAGAAAATGGTGAGGATGATCTCCATGCTTATCTTTTGTGTGCCATAACCTAGGTTTAGGGTTTCTTTGTGTGTGTAAGGCTATGGTTTCTTAGAGAGAGAGAGAGATAGTGTGTGTGTGCCATTCTTGAGTGTATTTGAGTGTTTCTTGCAGTTTTTATGGCAATGGGCTGAGCCCAGTGCATATATTTTGCATGCTTGAGTCCGAGATTTGCTGTCTTTTTGTGTGCTTGGAAGTTTTTTTGTGTGCTTGGAAGGCTATTTCATTTGGTGCGTTCGCCGGGAGGGGCTAGCCATGGAACTTGCAAGAGGCAGCTTAACTCACACGCATGGGAAATGGGAGGGGAGATAATCATTCTGTAGACCTTGAGGTAGGTTCGGAAAGCGCCTCTGATCCTTCCAAAGATCTGGCAATGGCTCAATTTTTTGAAGAGGTTGCTGAGATCAAAACCTTGATGGCACAGATCAGGAAGCATCTGCAAAAGCTACAGGGAGCTCATGAGGAGTCGAAGTCTGTTACAAGAGCAGCGGCTATGAAAGCCTTAAAGCAGCGCATGGAGGTTGATGTAGATGAAGTAAGCATTATGGCAAAGAACATCAAGGAAAAACTGGAGGCACTTGATAGTGCGAATCTGGCAAACAGAAAAAAACCCGGTTCTGGAGAGGGTACAAGCATTGACCGCATTCGTATGTCAATGGCAGCAACATTGAAGAAAAAGCTGAAGGAGCTAATGGCTGAATTTTAGACATTAAGGCAGAAGATCCAGGATGAGTATAGAGAGGTGGTTGAAAGGCGTGCTTTTACAGTCACTGGGAAGAAGCTTGATGAAGAGACCATAGACCGCTTGATAGAAACAAGGGACAGTGAGCAGATTTTTCATAAGGCTATCCAGGAGCAAGGACATGGGCAGATACTAGATACATTGGCAGAGATCCAGGAGCGGCATGATGCTGTAAAAGACATTGAGAAAAAGCTTCTCGATTTACATCAGATTTTCTTGGATATGGCTGTGTTGGTGGAGGCACAAGGTGAGATGCTGGACAACATTGAAACACAGGTCACAAATGCCGTGGAACACGTGCAGGCTGGAACGGCAGCTCTGCAGCAGCGGGCCAAATTCACGTTCTTTCTTTAATAAGCATTAAATGAACTCCTATGAAGAGCCAGTTCACACACACAACTATAATTTGTTCTAAACAGGGCAGCGTGTTTTAAATCCTTATGCCGGAGATTTTTGGCACAGCAAGGGTATGTAGATGCGGGTGGCAGATTTTCATGCAGATTTTGAGTGAGGGAGAGCTATGAAATTATGATCTTTTGATGGGGATTATTTTGGTGTTTGAAGTTGAGAGTTGTTATTATTTCCATAGGATGTTTGTGGGTTTTTTGTGGGGGATGTGTTGATGATTTTTCACCTCATTCTATGTTTGGTGGAGTATGGAGTAAGTGTAGGAGAGTAAGTGAGGAGTTTGAAGAGGTGTGATGAAGTTTGAGGAGTTTTTTTGAAAGAGAGATTAAGTATGTGAAAAGGGAGAAATTTCATTGATATTTTGTTCGCGGGAGCTCACAAGCTAAGTGTGGGAGGAATGATAGCCTCCAATTTTGACATCAAATAGGCTAAGAAGATGCAACTTTTCTCAAATAAGAATGATGTTATTCCATGTTTATTTTGTATCCAAGCCTAGACATACACTTGTTGCCGTATGATTTGTACGCATGTCCAACTTTGTAAATGCTTGGCAATTTAGCGGGTCCGCACTTGTAAAGCCAAAGCATGGAAACTCTCTCTAGATATTTTGTAAGGTTAAAAGCCATGGTCTATGTATGCACAAAAATGAAAGCTAAGCCTAAGGTTTCAAAAAGCTTATGTAACAAACTTTTCAAATTCAATAAAGAAAGAAAGAGAAAGGAGTCGTGTGATTTGGGAGGTTTGGGAAGTTGGAAGTTGGTTACAACCTCTCTCTACCTTTATCTACCAATCTCACGGTTCTTTTCAATCTCTCTCAATTGGCACAAACTCTTGCTTTCTTGTCTCTTCCATCTCTCTTGTGCTTCAATGCCCTATCCATGGAGGAAGAGAGTGAAGAAGAAAATGGTGAGGATGATCTCCATGCTTATCTTTTGTGTGCCATAACCTAGGTTTAGGGTTTCTTTGTGTGTGTAAGGCTATGGTTTCTTAGAGAGAGAGAGAGATAGTGTGTGTGTGCCATTCTTGAGTGTATTTGAGTGTTTCTTGCAGTTTTTATGGCGATGGGCTGAGCCCAGTGCATATATTTTGCATGCTTGAGTCCGGGATTTGCTGTCTTTTTGTGTGCTTGGAAGGCTATTTCATAATCCAATTTGAATTCTAATATCTCTAATCTACTCCATTTTCGAAAAATCAAGAGAGTAAACAATGAAAAGAGTTTAATCAATCTTTTAATTAAACTTTCTAGGGTTGAGAAGGGCTGAATTGTAAATGAAAGATCCCTGCCCCCTCCATGCAACAGATTCGGGGTTGCTAGCAGTGAAAGTAGCACTCCTTGCGCGGTGCAGGGTCCTCTCACTTGGGGCCTCGCCCACCACGGATATCCGGACAGGAGACTAATCCCTTGGTTCTTCCAAAACCGAACCCGGAAAAACTTCCCTTGCCCGGAAAGCACAGGCGATTCCTGCAAGATAAGTTTACTCTAACGTAGTCAAGGTCATTACTGACCAAAGTAATCCGACCGAACCTAAAGTCACTTGGTCAGATCAAGGAAGAAACTTGCACTTGGATCATAGAGATCAACGCTTTTTTCCAAATCGAGGCACAGCCGTTGATTCCTTTTTCCATAGAACAATTACTATCTGGGATTTACTTCATCTAGCGTACTACAACAGAAATTGAGTCTCATTTTATGGATCCATCAGTCCAACCTCCAGTCCCATGGGTTAGCCAACTGCCTAGCCAACCGCCCAACCATTGTAGTGATGGGATCCAATTAAGAATTTGGTTAGGTTTTATCTCGGGTACTGGGAAAAGAGTTCCTAAGCCCCCTAGCCGGATGTTCATGCAAACTTAAAGCTAGTCACACCACTTACACACCCAATATGAAATTGCTTTCTTCACAGATTCAGCTATCTTTAAAACAATCATTTAATGAAGCTATAGTATCACTGATCACAATCCTCCAAAAATATCCAGTTGAATCTTAATTTCCAATCATTCATCCATCGGAGTATCTATGGCATCATTGGCAACTAGAACGCTCACCACCTGTCCACTCAGGGGCCTTTTTCATAGTTCCTAGCTCATAGTTCCCGGCAACATATTCACTTATAAAAAAATTCAAGATGGAATCTCCATTGAAGATCAGCAAGATCAACCAACATATCCATATAAAAGAGCCATGGACTCATCCGTTGAGGACCAGCAAGGTCAATCAACCAGATCCATGCCTGATTTCAGAAAACAACTCTTACGCCTTGTTCCAATATCTTCCACGACGCACGTGTGGGTATCTTTGGCGACCCAGAGTCCGAGCACCGTATGGTCAGCACCCTCTAGGATCCTTCGCAGGTCACCTAGCGCTTCACTCATAGGCCGCTTCCTTGGTCCCTCATCCACCGTACCGGAAGCTCACCATTTAAATTGAACCGAGGCGGGTCAAGACCTCGATCGACCTTGCTACGCGAGACGTCCTCCGTTGACTCTCCGTTAGCTGCTGCAACTTTATCAGTTAGGTCTCCACGACCTTATTCACAAGACGGTCAAAATGCTTCCCTAGCATTCTTGACATAAAACAGTCATTTACAAACAGGTCACACAATTACAGTTTCTATAATGAACTCTCGCCTTTCCACATTATCCCTCATTAGTCCACATTACTTATTCCACATTCAATTCATATGTGTACCCATTCTCATCCAATCACATCATTTTCCATCTCATCACATCAGATTCATTCACATCACATATCATTCACATCCATCCTGATTCGCATGTCATCACATCTCATCCATTCACTCATATCGACGTCACATCCTTTCACATACACATTCGCATTCATTATTCCACATACACATCCACATCCACATCCATACATCCATTTCCACACACATCCATTTCCACATCCACATTCATACATCCACATCCACATTCACATTCATACATCCACATCCATACATCCACATCCACATCCGCATACATACATCCACATCCATATCCACATCAGTACATCCACATCCACATCCATATCCACATCCATACATCCATATCCACATCCACATTCATACATCCACATCCACATCCATACATCCATTTTTACATCCACATTCATACATCCACATCCACATCTACATCCATACATCCATATCCACATCCACATTCATACATCCACATCCACATCCATACATCCATTTTCACATCCACATTCATACATCCACATCCACATCTACATCCATACATCCATACATCCATACGTCCACATCCATACATCCATACATCCACATCCACATCCACATCCACATCCACATCCACATCCACATCCACATTCATACATCCATTTTCACATCCACATCCACATCTACATTTATACATCCATATCCACATCCACATTCCATATCTACATCCATACATCCACATCCACATCTACATTCATACATCCACATCCACATTCCATATCATATCCACTTTTACATCCACATCCATACATCCATTTTCACATCCACATTCATACATCCACATCCACATCCACATCTATATCCATACATCCATATCCACATCCACATTCATACATCCACATCCACATCCACATCCACATCCACATCCACATCCACATCCATACATCCATTTTTACATCCACATTCATACAACCACATCCACATCTACATCCATACATCCATATCCACATCCACATTCCATATCTACATCCATACATCCACATCTACATTCATACATCCACATCCACATTCCATATCATATCCACTTCCACATCCACATCCATACATCCATTTTCACATCCACATTCATACATCCACATCCACATCTACATACTCATCTTATCGCATCTGACATACATTTTATCACATCTTATTTTTTTCTTATCACATCCATTCACAAGCTATTACCATTTAATCGCTTTTTTCTAGATTGATACCAACAATAGGACTTTTTCTAAATTTCTGCCAATTGCTTGGCCTAATTAAAGATTCTTTTTCTGACAACTATTTCCGTATTCCTTCTCAATTCCTCAATTGAATTATATTCAATATTCTCCTTTTGAATAAAAGAATTCATGGGATTTGTAGAAATCAATTCTACCCATATTTCTACTTTTAGTAAATAATCATAAATCGATTTATACTAGAAATTCCTCTTCTTCTCGTTTAAATTTCTTGGATCCCAATTACCATGGGAATTCCTCTTTTGCATTTAATTATTTACACTCCATGGGAATTACTCTTTTCCCCATCAATTATTTCTCATAAAATAAATTTATCTAAATTAAAATATCCATTACTTCGATATGCTAGAAATTTCTCTTTGCCCATCTAAATGATGGAATTCCAAATGTCATAAGAATTCCTCTTTTGACATTTAAATATTTCTCATAGATAAATAAATTTATCTAAAAATTCATCTTTGAATTTAAATAAAGTATCCCATAATTCCAATATACTAGGAATTTCTTTTTTCCCATCCAATTGATGGAATTCCAAATGTAATAGGAATTTCTCTTTTAACATTTAATTATTTCTTATAGATAAATAAATTTATAAAAAAATCATCTTTAAATTTAAATGAATTATCCAATAATTCTAGTATACTAGGAATTTCTCTTTTCCCATCCAATTGATGGAATTCCAAATGTACTAGGATTCCTCTTTTATCATTTAAACTTATCTATGCAAAAAGATAAATTTTCTCTTGAAAATTAAATAAAAATCTTCATTAATTCCTTTGCACTAGGAATTATACTTTCCTTATTTAAATATTTTAATTTCAATATGGTGGAAATTCTTCTTTCATCATAAAAATTTATCTATACAAAAAGATAAATTTAACTAAAACCTTTCTTTAATTTTTACATAAAATATAAAAGATCTAGGATGATAATTCCTAGAATATGGTAGGAAGTCCTCTTTTCATATTATGAATGAAAATGTTTTATGTGTTTATTTTACAAAAATTTTACCATAGCTCCGCTGCTACTGATAATTCTCAATTTAATTGAAAGAATGAAGTTTAATTTTATTAATAAGATTAGAATGACCACTAATTGCATCATTATCCAATTATGGATTGATTCATAATTTCTCTATGAAATAAATATCATAAAAGTATTAAAAAGCCATTATTTTGGCCTCCAATTAGACAAGCATAGAAGTTACTTTTGGATTAGAGAAATGCTTCATGAGAAGCTTCATTTGGATTGAGAATAGGTCATAGGAATGACCTTTCTTTCGGGGAGAGACAAAAATGCTTAAAAACCATTAAAATTAAGCATAAATGAAAATTTATGTGTTTCTTTATTACAATACATCAAAGAACTTCAATAGTATTCAAAAGCCATTCAAATTAAGCTTCTCAAGCTTGAGAGGGGTTGAGAAGAGAGAAACATTTAGAAATTATGGAAAAAAGATCATAATCCACTCTTTACCTTCCAAATTGCTTGATTCTTCAATAACGGTAGAGGCTCCCAACCAATCAATTGGTTTGGTATGTTGATGGAGTCACCAAGGAAGATTAAAGAGAGAGGGAAGCTCCAATTTCTTCAATTTGGAGAGGATTTTTAGAGGATAGTAAAAATTATCATTTTTCAGCATAATACTGGCATAGTATATTTCTCATATTTTTTTACAAAGGCTAAGGATCTATTTATAGGTGAGAGAGGCCTTTAACCAAGTCCAAATAATTTCTAGAATTTTCTAGGTTTAGTTTGGTTGAATTTGGACAAGATTTGGACCTAGTTTGGTTCCCTTTTGATTTGGTTTGATCCAAGAGAGAGGAGAGATATAAAAATCACAATATTTTTGAGTTTAAAACTCCACCACACATGTGAAATAGGCGCCTCCTTGAAGGGACCCCTTTTCCTTACACATGTGTCAAAAATGAATCATTATACCCAAAATATCTCTTTTTTTAGTAATACTCATAGTTTTTTACTAATAAACCTTGTACATAGTCAACTCTTCATCTTATGTGGGCATTTACTCATTTTTGGGTATCTTTCTTTTATAAATTGGATTTATCTCCTCCCCACACATGGATTGATCCTATTGGCCCATAGGAACCTTAATTGGACCATAATCCAAAAATTTCTGAAAATCTAGACCCTTAGGCTAAGGTCCTTTATACCTATTTCCAATTAATTCCAATTGCACATTGAAAAGTTCTTTTTGAAATTCTGTTTCAGGGGAACCTATTTTAAACACTAGGAGGATTTTTATATCCAAAAATATCTCAATTTTGGACTACCTCCCTCCACATTTTCTCTCTCTGGATCAAAACAGGGTAAAAACAGAATCTTTCTTTTATTTCACAGAGGGGAATAATTATAAGATCAGAAAGGGAGGTTCTTACTCCTGTATACCTTAAATGCTGGGAGGGAGGAATCTTACATCCTACCCCACTTAAAAAACGCGAGATGTCCTCATCTCACAAAGTAGAGGACAACTCTTTCCCTTAAGATCCAACTTATTCTGGGGTTCCTTATATTCTGGTCAACCCAACAGAATCCTGGGATAAATATCCCTTATATAGAACTCATCATTAAATAACAATTCATTCAGATCATATCATTCAAATCTTTAACACAATAATGGTCCATTAGACCGAAAAATTGCTTTCTGAACATTCCTCCATGGGAATTTCAATCAAGCAAGTTCTCAATTTGTTATCCCTTAACTTGATCCACCGGGTCAAGTGTTAACAGCAGCAATCTCACAGCACAATCCACTAATCTCATAGTGATTTGCTGAAGTCATTATCATGATTCGTGTTTTACAAACATTATCACAGGGACTTGTCCTATTCATCCTTATTGTGGTTTTTGCTCAGCTTAACGCTTTTTAATTAAAATTCACGAATCATCTTTTTCCAATCAGAATCCAAATTAACTCATCAATTCTCAACCAGAATTTTAAAATCATATCAACCACATTCGAATTCATCATCTAGATAGCATTTTTGCTTATAATTTCAAGGTCTTAGATTTACTTGTATATACTGCCAGTTACACCCTCGGTATATACGGGTAGTCATGGTCCTTGAAATTACAAGGTAAATACCATCATGTCTAGGCCTTAAGCAAGTCAGGGATTCCATACAATTGCGGTACTTCCATCTGAAGACCCAACTACCAACTTATGAATTTCAGTCTGAATACCAATTTGTATGAATGTCATCACACAATTCCAATCTTTTACTGTTACTTCATAAATTTTTGACATTTTTGGCTTCTCATTTGATCCTCATTAGCCAAATTGCTCTGATATACCAGCTGAAAGATCCCTGCCCCCTCCGTGTAACGGATTCAGGATTGCTAGCAGAGCGGAAGTAGCACTCCTTGCACGGTGTAGGGTCCTCTCACTCGGGGCCTCGCCCAGGGATATCCGGACAAGAGACTAATCCCTTGGTTCTTCCAAAACTGAACCCGAAAAAACTTTCCTTGCTCGGAAAGCATGGGCGATTCCTCTAGGATAAGTTTACTCTAACGTAGTCAAGGTCATTACTGACCAAACTGATCCGACCGAACCTAAAGTCACTTGGTCAGATCAAGGAAGAAACTTGCACTTGGATCATAGAGATCAACGCTTTTTTCTCCATCGAGAGGCATAGCCGTTGATTCCTTTTTCCATAGAACAATTACTATCTGGGACTTACTTCATCTAGCGTACTACAACAGAAATTGAGTCTCATTTTATGGATCCATCAGTCCAGCCTAACCCCATCTAGTCCCATGGGTTAGCCAATCGTCCAACCACTGTAGTGATGGGATCCAATTAAGAATTTTGTTAGGTTTTGTCCCGGGTACCAAGGAAAAGAGTTCCTAGGTCCCCTAGTCGGATGTTCATGCAAACTTAAAGCTAGTCACACCACTTACACACCCAATATGAAATTGCTTTCTTCACAGATTTAGCTATCTTTAAAACAATCATTTAATGAAGCCATAGTATCAGTGATCACAATCCTCCAAAATATCCGGTTGAATCTTAATTTCCAATCATTCCTCCATCGGAGTATCTATGGCAACCTTTGAGAGACTTCCTCTCCAATATATATCACCTTTTGTCTAAATTTTTACTACTGGCCTAGTTCCCACAGGGTTTTCAATAAATGCAACATAAGTGTAGACATATTGCTTCTCTTTTAGATGTAGAAATTTGGAGGAGGTAGTGATTAATATTAATTAACACAACATTAATCAAGTGATAAAATTATAACAAAGTTAGAGTTACTCAAAGATGGAGATCGCCATAGTTGCACACAGATATGGAGACGTGTTGTTGGTGAAAAATCATGTTATTATTGAACATTTTGCTTAATTTTTATACAATTGGGTTTATACCCTTTTGTGTGTGCCACTTCAAGGTGGATGTTCACACACACGTGGACATAAGCATTAACTCCAACAACACTCCCCCTTAATGCTTGTGAACTACACAAGGGGTAAGTAAGGAGATGATTTGTGCATCATGGGTGTGATATTCTATAATATATATTGCATCAATGATAAATCTAATAATGAGAGAAGTGATGTAGTAGATGTCAAGGGTTTGGTAGATGTTGTCAATGTATATTTGTCAAAGTTGATGTCTCAAAATGATGGTGAAACATTGGACTTGATGGTAACCGCAACACGTTGTCGTGCCATGGCACGTCTATGATATGAAACCGTGCATGTGGGGTTAAGTGCCATGACGAGTCATTATATGATGCCATGTACATATGTTCATATTGTATATGAGGTTCAATAAGACAAGCTGAGGCTGAGTCAGATTTAGGAGTTTTTTGTATATGAGTATGGAGGATGATGTTTTTGCTGTTACTCAGAGCTCATGGGCAAGTTAGAAGCATCCAGATATATATGATGGCATGAGGGCATACCAATGCACAAAGGAATGCATTTATGAAGGCATGAAGAAATACTTGAATGGGCAATTGGGGATTCTATAAATCACATGGGCCGATATGATGATTTATAAACTATGAAGGTATCACAGTGCCGAAGAGTTCATTGAATGTTGGGGAAATGTGGAGATTGAAAACTGCACTTGGACTTCATGGATCATCATGTAGAAGCATATGTATCTTACGTATATCTAATGCGGAGAGTGGAGATAGGAAACATGGAGCTAGTAAGCATGTTTTCATAGAGGTGCTAATGCCTTGGGAATCTTGTGGTTAAGACTTGCTACCTTAATGCTAAGGTTAAATGCTACTAGCAATACGTGGCTAGTAGCATACGTGGAAAGGGGAAAATAATTCATTTATTTAGAATTTTCTGGAGCTTGGTAGCGCAGCCTTTGTAATGGAAACTCCCGCATTAATAGTGGGAAAAAGGTGGTAAGAGCACCGAGATCGCCGCGGGAAAGAGGGAAAAACGACCGGAGAGAGACGGCGATTGCAGAGTGGGAAGAGATTTTCTGCAGCGTTGGAGAACAGTGTCAAAAAGACCAGACGTTTTTATTTCAAATATATATAGTTTGTGTGTGCTTTGTAGGTGCTAGAATTAGAGAGTAATTCTAGTACAACATAACGATGTAATTATTGGAAAAGCCATTTTCTAAATCAACACTCAGCGATGCTGCTCCAGTTAATTCACCCTCGCATAATCGACGTGAAGCTTATGGTTGGTGAAGCAAATAAAGAGTTCCACGCATGCAATTCAACAGCTAAGTGTTTTTTTTTATATATATTCTCTTAAAAGTTACTCTCATTCCATACGAATTGAGAGAATCGTTTAACCCATACATCAAAAGAAGTTTGGAAATGAATAGAAGGATTTTGGGGAAAAAGCTAAGGAATTTGGAGCTCGGAGAATTATGAAAAATGCATTGAAGTTGAGGGTAATTTGCCTTACTTTCTTCTCATATGGATTTTGGAAATTATGAGTATGTCAAAGCTATGCCAAATGCTATATTTTGCTTGTGAGATGTTAGGACATTAAGGCAGGTTTTCAGGTGATAAAGTACATCTCGAAATAACGGTTTTGAGGGCACTGGATGTAATGGATGTAGCTGGCCACATGTATATTGGAAAAATTGGAAAGCTTTGTTATGCCCACATGTGAATGGTTCAAAGGATTTCATGCAATTCTGTGCATTCACCTGGAGGAATTCAAGGATGTATTGAGACAAGTTGACACATGTATTTGTCATTGGAAATAGTGATGTTCAATACTCCTTGGGAAATTTTGTGTGTGAGTTTCCTTGTTAGGTTTGACACCAACTCTCACAGCTAGAAGTTTCGTACTTTCCTGGCTACTCCGCACGCTTCACGACAGCTTTGGTGAACCCGACGTGAAACTGCTGGGGTGAGAGTGTGGTGAAATATACAGGGAAGCTATGGCTGAGAATTCTGAGGGCCAGGGGGTTCATTTTGACCCCGGAGTTATGCAGATGTTCCAAATGTTTTCCATGTACATGCAACAGCAACAAGCTGCTGAGAGGGGACAGATTTCCACGACCAAAGCCTTACAATCAATTGTGAAAAAGGTGGATCAATTTGATGGGAAGGACATTACAAAGTATCTGCGCAATTATATAAAGGAGATGGAGCTAAACAGGGTGACTGAGGAGGATATGGTTCGAAGTTTCGAGTTGGTATGCGTTCCTGAAATAAGAGAGCGCATAAAAGGATTGCAGACAGCACAGGGTGGCAGAAATTGGGAGGAATTCAAACTTGCTTTAAAGGATGAATACTTCATGGAGGATTCTGAGCGAGTGACCAAACGAACTTTTTTGGAATGGGTCACAAAACCTAAAATGGGAATTTCTGCCACAGAATTGCTAAGGGAGTTTGAGAAGCGTTAGGCCCAGTTGTCAAGAATAGAGCGTGCAACTTTGGACAGAGAAAAGACAGAGCTCTTCTTGCAAGCAGCTGGGAAAGATCTCCAGGAGAAATTGGAAATCCTCCTTGAGGATAAAAATACAGAGCAAGGATTAAAGAGTGATTGGAATGATGTTGAGGATGCAGTCACTATGTTAGCAAAGCGGCAGCGGAGGAGGGATAAAATGGTGATGGGCTCTGCAACCCCCATAGCTGCTGTTACCCCTGAGAATTTATCCAAGCCAGCTGCCACAATTCCTAAGATAGATGGGCCGATGGATGAGCTTATCAAGGGTATGCGTGATTTAAAATTGAAGATGTCCAGGATCGAAGAAAAAGGTCTACCATTGGGGCAGGCTTCTATGCAAAGGCCTCAAATCAAAGAAGGGTTTACATATAGATGCATATGGTGTGATGACCCAGAGCATGCAAAGAAGGATTGTACCAGCTATAAAGAAGCTCTTAAAAATAAACTTGTGTTCTTCAAAGATGGGAAAATCCATCTTACAGAGACTGGTCTTCCATTGAGTACAAACTTTGGGAAAGGAGGGATGAAAAAGCTGGTAGAGGATATGGCTGCTAGTCATGCCATTTCTATGGTTGAGGCAGCAACCTATGGATTAAAGGTTGGTCAACAAAAGCAGGAATTTGAGAATGATGAGGATTATGAGAATGAGAATTTTTGGCCGTCAACAATGGAATTAATTGCATCAAAGAAAGTGTCAAAGCAAGCTTTGCATGAGGCAGGTGATTGTATACGTCTTGAGACTGGCTGGGAGGAGCCTGTGGATTCTTTATCCATTCATGCCTATATTGCCAAATGCCAAAATAATGAGGCACAGGTAGAGGAGAAACGTAAAAGGGAAAATGAGGAAGGAGGGCCATCAAAAAGAGTTACACGTGGAAGTGAAAAGAAGGATCCTGGGCCATCACATATGCCTCCACAGCATAGCAGACCTCCACATGATGTTTCAATGGAAGAAGTGCCAGCAAAAATGAAGGAGAAGGGTAAAGGGAAAAGTCCACTCTACAAGCTTCAATCTGATATTGAAGTTGCAACAGATCTCAAAAAAGTGCTTGAAGAGAGAATTCTAAACAGCAGGGTGGAATTCACACTAGGGGAAGTCTTGGGGATTGCAAAGAAAGAATTTCATGATGAGATAATTGATATTATACGAAGAAAAAGGCAGTCCATAATTGAATCTATTCCATCACAAGGGGAAGCAAGCACTTCCAAGACTCATGGTGTACAGGTACAGAAAAAGGAAGAGAGAGAAAATGTGGTGGAATGTAATCACTCTGCTGATGGGGCACGACAAGTGCGTTTTGTGGAAGAGGATGATGAAAAAGAAGTTCTTACAAAGAGTCATTACTCCAGGAGTCATTGGGCAAGAGCAACCACTGAAACCCTTGTCAAGATAGGTGATTTGGAAGAGCCGTATGTTGCTCTAATTGATCATGGGTCTGAAATAAATCTTATGGCTAAAAATCTCTACAACAAATGTAAGTGGCCAATGGATGTGGATCATGGGTGGATGATTAAAGCAGCTAATAATTCATCTGGAGAGCTTTATGCAGCATGTCCAAATGTAAGGGTAACTATAGGGGATGTGAAGGATGATCAGAATTTCTTTGTTCAGGAGATGTCATCGTATCCCCTTATCCTTGGGCAACCCTACATTACAGCTGTAAGGATGGAAACAAAAGTTTTGGATGATGGATCAGCATATGCAAGAATAAGGAGTAAAGATGGCAAAAAAGCTGTTCAGTTTTTGACAGTATGCATTAATCATGAAAGGAATCGTGAATCTCTTCGGGCACAGTCACTCCCAAAGATAAACAGAGAGTTCATGAATTACAGGGAGATGAGGGATTTTGGCCAGGTGCCATTGTAAAGCGGGATTCCAATGGTACAAGGGGAAATGAGTTCTCGCAGGACTCAATCAATGTAAATAGTTTTTCAGCAAATTTTCAGGGATTCTCCAGCTATGGGTCACTGGTTTTTGTAAAAAGCAAGGATTTAAAGCGTGGCATGCAAAAACATATACAAAATGAACAAAAAAGTTTTGAGCAGTATGGTCTTTTGGAGAAGAATGAGTTTATTTCAGGGGTGCTTGATGAGGTGTCATTTATAGATACTATGGATGTGCTTTTTGATATGGGAAGAGCATGCTTACAGGGTGGAAATGAAATGATAAAGGTGTCATCTGTGGAGATGTATGATATAATCCAGGAATTTGAGGGGGTGGAATGTAAAAACACGAATTGTGAGATGGATGCTCATGTTGATACAAAGTACAAAACGGTTGCAAAGAAGGTGAAGCCAGTTGCCTTGCCCTTGCCACCAGGAAGCAAGGAGAAGATAGATGAAGCTTCTATGCAGCCAAATCTTAGAGATCCGAAGAAAATTGGGCATAAATTTACTCAAGAAACTCTGAAAGAGCTGAAGATTGGTGAGAGGGATTTTCTGTTGCCAGTTGAAAGGGAATGCTTTGAGGAGATGCTTGTAAAACATGGGAAAGCTTTTGCCTTTCAGCCACATGAGATAGGTTGTGTTGATCCAAGTGTAACAGCACCAATGGTGATCTTTACTGTTCCACATGTGCCCTGGAACCTGCGGCCAATTCCAGTACCAAAGGCTCTCTTGCCAAAGTTGATGGAATTGCTAAAGGAAAAGATCAGGATGGGAATCTTGGAGCCTTCATGTGCCCCATATTCCAACAGATGGTTTACTGTACCAAAGAAAAATGGGACATTACGCTTTATTCAAGACATGCAACCTGTAAACAAAGTCACAATTAGGAATGTGGGAGCAGGTCCAATTGTGGATGAGTTTGCAGAAGCATTTGCAGGGAAAGCTATATACTCTATGGGTGATCTTTATTCGGGATATGATCAGTTCCAGCTGGATATACAAAGCAGGGACTTGACCACAATGAGAACTCCTTTGGGATTAGTAAGGATGTGTACCTTACCACAGGGAGCCACTAACTCAGTGGCACATATGATGAATGGAATGAACAAAGTCTTACGGGACTTCATACCACAAAAAACTATGCCATTTTTGGATGATGTGCCAATAAAGGGCTGTGATGAGAAAGACAAAGATGGGGATTTGGATTCAAAAGGGTGCCGCAAGTTTGTGGCAAATCATATAAAGGATTGTGACATGATTCTATCCAGGCTTGAAGAAGTGAATCTTACTTTATCTGGGCAAAAATCAGTGTTTGGGGTTGGTGAAGTGCTAATAGTGGGACATCTTTGTAGTACTAGTGGACGCCGTCCTTGTCCAGCCAAAATAGATGCAATACAAAGAATGAAAGAGACATGCATTAATGTTACAGAGCTGAGGAGATTTCTTGGAGCATGTGTCTTTTATGTTATTTGGATCCCACATTATGCACATGTAGCAGATCCTCTTTATCAGCTTTTGAGGAAAAATCAAAAATTTTTGTGGAGTGCAGTACATATTAAAGCTATGCGGAAGCTGAAATATTTGCTCCAATCATCACCCATTTTGAGAAAGGCAGATTATGAGTGTGGCAGGCCTGTGATTGTTACAGTTGATACTAGTCCTACTGGGATAGGATGGGCAGTAGGGCAAGATGATGAAGATGATCATAGGTATGTAATTAGATTTGGAGCAAAGGTATTAAGCTTTCGGCAGCGAAAGTATCCACAGATCAAGAGAGAATTATGGGGGATAGTCACTGCTCTAAAATGTGAAAAAGAATATCTTATTGGGGCACCTGTACTTGTGGAGACTGATTGCTTGCCACTTCTTGGGATGATAGCAAGTTGTACCACTCCAGATATTGCTATGCTTAGGTGGATTGCTTATATCAAGTCACTAAATCCTGAGTTTGAGCATATTGCGGGAAAAGATAATCCAGTTGCAGATATGCTATCACGAGCCAGGTATGAAGATGAGGAAGAGATGATTAGTGACATTGATGATGTGGGTACAAAGTTTTATACTACAGCATATGCAAAAGGGGATCATATTTGTCTATCAAATGCACTCGAGTCTTTTATTGAGGAAATATATGAAGGAGACTGGTTGCTTATTGGTCAATATTTGAGCACTCTAACAAGGCAACAAAATTGGTCTGACTCAGAATTTAAGAGGATCCGCAGAAAAGCATATGGTTACTTTCTAAAGGATGGGTATCTCTGGAAGCATCCTAAACAGAGGAATGCTATGCCACAGAGAGTCATATGTGATAAAGAGACTCAAGGAAAGCTTGTGAAAGAATTCCATGAGAGTCTCTGGGCTGGGCATAGAAGTGTGTGGGCCACCTTTACCAAAATAAAGGAGAAATATTGGTGGAGAGGAATGTACAAGGATATTTCCCAATATGTGGAAACATGCATAGTATGCCAAATGTACTCAAATGTGAGGCATCGTGATGGCTTGCAACCAACCTACCCACCTGCCATGCATTACAAATGGGTAGTGGATCTAGTTACAATGCCTTTGGGAATTTGGCAGATGCGGTATATAGCACTTGTAAGAGAAGATTTGACAAATCAGGTAGAAGGGCGTGCTCTTAGAACAAAGAGTACGGAAACAGTATGCAAATTTCTCTTGGAAGATGTGATCTGCCGATATGGTTGTGTTGGGAAAATAACAGCTGATAGGGGTGAGCTAGATGTTGAAGAAGCAAGGGAATTCTTCTCTAGAATTGGTATCAAACTGTCTCTAACATGTGTTTACAATCCTGAGGGCAATGGGAAAAGTGAACGAGGACATCCTCCAATCATTAAAGCTTTGGCTAAGGCATGCAGAGAAAGGATGAGAGAGTGGCCAAAGCTGCTACCATATGCCTTGTGGGCTGACCGTACAACTCATAGCTCAGTGACAGGATACATGCCTGCAGAATTAATGTATGGTCAGAAGCCAGTGATGCCAGTTGAAGAAGTAATTCTAACTTGGAATGTATTGCCCTGGGTGGAAGGATTGAGCAGAGATGACCTCCTTGCATTGCGAATAAGACAGTTAGAGAGGAGGCCTGAAGATGTAGAGCTTGCTAAAGCTCGCTTGAAAGATGCGAGGCTGAAAAATAAAGAAAGATTTGATAGTAGACACAGACTCCGGCCAAAACCTATTGAAGAAGGTGATTGGGTTCTAATGTATGATAGTAGCCTTGACAACCAATTCACTATTCAAAGAAAATTTGCAAAAAGATGGTTTGGCCCTTACATTGTTAAGCATGTGCATGGGAATGCTACGTATACTCTGTGTGAACTTGATGGAACAGAAGTAAAGAATCTTGTGGCTGGCAAAAGAGTCAAGATATTTAAAAGAAGGCATGATGGTGATCCTTTTGATTCACAAGAGATTCAGGATGAGAGGTTTGACAATGGTAGTATGGATATGATTGAAGAGGAAGAAGATAATCTTCCTGGAACTGCTGAAGATGAAGACGACATTCAGCTATATGTGGACCTTGATGATGATTTGGCACATACTAGAGGATGTGCAGGTTTAGAGGGGGTGGATGTCGTGCCATGGCACGTCTATGATATGAAACCGTGCATGTGAGGCCGTCAAATACACATCCAGATGCATGGGTTAAGTGCCATGACGAGTCATTATATGATGCCATGTACATATGTTCATATTGTATATGAGGTTCAATAAGACAAGCTGAGGCTGAGTCAGATTTAGGAGTTTTTTGTATATGAGTATGGAGGATGATGTTTTTGCTGTTACTCAGAGCTCATGGGCAAGTTAGAAGCATCCAGATATATATGATGGCATGAGGGCATACCAATGCACAAAGGAATGCATTTATGAAGGCATGAAGAAATACTTGAATGGGCAATTGGGGATTCTATAAATCACATGGGCCGATATGATGATTTATAAACTATGAAGGTATCACAGTGCCGAAGAGTTCATTGAATGTTGGGGAAATGTGGAGATTGAAAACTGCACTTGGACTTCATGGATCATCATGTAGAAGCATATGTATCTTACGTATATCTAATGCGGAGAGTGGAGATAGGAAACATGGAGCTAGTAAGCATGTTTTCATAGAGGTGCTAATGCCTTGGGAATCTTGTGGTTAAGACTTGCTACCTTAATGCTAAGGTTAAATGCTACTAGCAATACGTGGCTAGTAGCATACGTGGAAAGGGGAAAATAATTCATTTATTTAGAATTTTCTGGAGCTTGGTAGCGCAGCCTTTGTAATGGAAACTCCCGCATTAATAGTGGAAAAAAGGTGGTAAGAGCACCGAGATCGCCGCGGGAAAGAGGGAAAAACGACCGGAGAGAGACGGCGATTGCAGAGTGGGAAGAGATTTTCTGCAGCGTTGGAGAACAGTGTCAAAAAGACCAGACGTTTTTATTTCAAATATATATAGTTTGTGTGTGCTTTGTAGGTGCTAGAATTAGAGAGTAATTCTAGTACAACATAACGATGTAATTATTGGAAAAGCCATTTTCTAAATCAACACTCAGCGATGTTGCTCCAGTTAATTCACCCTCGCATAATCGACGTGAAGCTTATGGTTGGTGAAGCAAATAAAGAGTTCCACGCATGCAATTCAACAGCTAAGTGTTTTTTTTATATATATTCTCTTAAAAGTTACTCTCATTCCATACGAATTGAGAGAATCGTTTAACCCATACATCAAAAGAAGTTTGGAAATGAATAGAAGGATTTTGGGGAAAAAGCTAAGGAATTTGGAGCTCGGAGAATTATGAAAAATGCATTGAAGTTGAGGGTAATTTGCCTTACTTTCTTCTCATATGGATTTTGGAAATTATGAGTATGTCAAAGCTATGCCAAATGCTATATTTTGCTTGTGAGATGTTAGGACATTAAGGCAGGTTTTCAGGTGATAAAGTACATCTCGAAATAACGGTTTTGAGGGCACTGGATGTAATGGATGTAGCTGGCCACATGTATATTGGAAAAATTGGAAAGCTTTGTTATGCCCACATGTGAATGGTTCAAAGGATTTCATGCAATTCTATGCATTCACCTGGAGGAATTCAAGGATGTATTGAGACAAGTTGACACATGTATTTGTCATTGGAAATAGTGATGTTCAATACTCCTTGGGAAATTTTGTGTGTGAGTTTCCTTGTTAGGTTTGACACCAACTCTCACAGCTAGAAGTTTCGTACTTTCCTGGCTACTCCGCACGCTTCACGACAACGTGTGTTCTGATATGATGTCGAAACACAAGTTCTTCCACTCTAAACTTGCAATCCATATTCCCCCCCTCAAGTTGAGTAGTGGATTTTGAAGTATTGCAGTGGTACATGTCAAAATAGAAAGGTTGTATGAGTACTTATGATCAATAAATATAAAATGAGAGTTATTTACAACTGTTTATGTACAATGAAGTTTTAATGTCATCGCTCACAGAGGAAGTTCAACTTGTCAAAGATAATTGATTTGAATTTTTTTAAATGTTTTAATTTGTGGATTATGTTCCACTTTTGATTTGTTTAGAATTATTATGTTCTTGATTCTTTTGTTTTTACATGGTCATGGATTTCACTATTGTTTGATTTTCAAGTGAGTTTGGGTGGTTGATTGTTATCACTCTTTTCATTTCAATTGAGATTTTGGGGACGATCCTTGTTATCATCCCTATGCATTTTATATTAAAAAATATATATTTCATCACTCATGACTCATTGTTTTCACCTTGGTTGGTATGCGACTTGGGTAGGGTAATGGACAAGGTTATCACCACGAATGTATTTTGGTTCCCATGATATTTTTGGGTTTGCCCTCTATAGGAGGCCATTATGCTACAATGAGCATTGCGAAATTAACATGCAATCCTCTTGTAATAATAAAGTAAAATTTATTGAATGAAGCAGCATAAAGATGATGATGACGAGGTGTTTGTGAAAGTGGCCTTGGCATGCAGGATAGTGAGGTGGGTTTTGATGTGTCCCAAAGTGAGATGGTGTGTGGGGTATTGAATCTGTCTTGATGTCTACAAAGTGACACCTAGGGATCGTGATTTTCCCGAAAGGATCACTTGGTAGTTGACAAGGAAATAAGACCTTGGTAATAGGTTGGGATGAATTAACAACAGGGAGAATAATCACTCACACGACTCTCAATGCAAGAAGATAAAGAATTAACAAAGAAGAAGGAGAAGACAAGTGGTTGACGATCAAGGAACACAAGACTCACACGACTCTCAATGCAAGAAGATAAAGAATTAACAAAGAAGAAGGAGAAGACTCTCAATGCAAGAAGATAAAGAATTAACAAAGAAGAAGGAGAAGACAAGTGGTTGACGATCAAGGAACACAAGCTACAAATGGTGGTGTGGCGGAGTTTCAAAGAGCGGCTTAGAGTAGTGCACTGATCATCAGTCGGGCCGACTTCTGAATCTAAAGGGATCCAAAGTGCACTGATCATCAGTCCACGCATCCGTCCGTCGCGGTACCTCAACTAGTCGGTGTGACATGGAGTGATCCTGATCAGTTTGGCGTAGAGGCTCTGCCAGTGCTTAAGATGCGTTTACCCTTTCAAGTGCGATGTGCTAGCCTTGTGTGAAAATTTTACGGTGCATAGAGACTTGGGGAGATTGCCGTTGCAGTTTTCTATGGACTGGTTTTCTTTATTCTTGAAGAAGCTTGCAGTTTTTATTGTTGTACCCTGATCAATTACTTGTTGCAAGGATATCTTGAAATCCAATGGTCTTCTTCAACTACTACTCCAAGGGAAAGCTACAAGTCGAATGAAGTCAGAAGAGGTGATGTGAGGGACATACCACGTCAAAGATCAGATGGAGAGCCTACACCAAGTCTCTGATTCATGGTGGCAAAGAGGTGATTTTGCAAAGTTGCGGTTGAGAAGAAGTTGCGGCTTGTGGAAGATGATTGCGGTTTGATGCAGGTACCATCATTGCCGGTGAATCGGCAAAACATCATGTACCAGTTTGAAGCTTCTTCATTATATGTCAACATTTTCACTTATGCACTCACAAGGTTCTCTGCCTCGGCTATGCCCAAAATGATTGTACTACTTTGTATATGCACTTGCACATATACTTGGCATTTGACTTCTATTAAGGGATCCATGGACAATGTGGGTTTGCGCAGTCCACCGTGCGTGCTAAGTGTAGTGGGTGGGCCAAGTGGAAACATACCCTTAGCCTAAGATGTGGTGCCAATGGGTGTGTGTGTGTGACACAAAGGGGTACAATACCTCTTTATATTCATGTATTGTGTCAAGCAATGATACACAGCAGTTATTTTCTCTTCTTCTTTGTTAATTCTTTATCTTCTTGCATTGAGAGTCGTGTGAGTGATTATTCGCCCTGTTGGGGTTCTGGCCCCAATAGAAATTTCTGGTGGGGATGGAGTTGGCAGTATTAACCTTTGGGAAAGATAAAGATGAGAATAAATTGACATTGTTTTAACGATTTTGGCGAAAGGATATTCCAAAAGGTGGTTGCGAACATGGAGAGCTCAGTCTAATCAAGGTCAGGCATATGAAGACATCAAAGTGGCCTTGGTGCAACATTATAAGTAGGGTGTGTTAGCAGTCATCTCCTATATGTACACTCTATATGTACACTACACACTAGGGCCTTTGTTGTGGGTGTGCCTACCCATTAGGTGTTTCTCCATTTTTTCTCTATTTTTCCTTGTATTTTTCCCTTTTGTTTCTAGTCGTGGGGTAGTAGTTTACTGTGGCCGTTTTTTAGATCTACCTGACTGTATTATTATGGCCGACTTGCTATTTTATGCAAGTCATTGACATGTTGGTGTTGTCGAAATCTTTTAGGCTAGCCGACCAGCACTGTGAGGTGATATAAATATCACCCCTACCCCCCACATCTTTTTGTATCATATCATATGGGATCTTGTATATAGTAGAGTTCATACAGCTTCTCTCTCTCTCTCTCTCTTCTGCGTTTGTTCTTCCACACCTAGTTCTGCATTTTTCAGCTTGTAGTTCTCTCTTGTGTTTGCTCATCTTCATCATGGAGTCTTGCTACGTGTGCTCTCAGTTGTTTGTCCCATATCCGCTCTGCGTACTCTGACATGGTACCAGGTGGCTTGAAGGTGGCTTGACATTGGAGAGCTTGCAGGACTGTTTCTTGAAGACATATCCGCTCTGCATATTCTGACATGGTATCAGAGCCCAGGTGGCTTGAAGGTTGGAGACATTGGAGAGCTTGCAGGACTGTTTCTTGAAGACCTTGGAGATCTTACAAGAGATTTGAAGAGCTTACAGACATTGGAGAGCTTGAAGGTTGGAGACATTGGAGAGCTTGCAGGACTGTTTCTTGAAGACCTTGGAGATCTTACAGGAGATTTGAAGAGCTTGCGGGACTGTTGGTTTTTTCGTGTTGATTAGAGATCTCGTGGGGGGCTGTTCGAGACTTGGAGATTGGGTAGAAGGCGGTCATCACTGTTGGACAGCCACCTTGCATATTAGTTGTAGCCTCTTCTTCAAATTTTTTCCCACCCACTCTCCCTTTATAAGACCAAAGTAACCCCTCGAGATGACAGACTTGCTTGAGATGGCTGAGAAGCACATGAAGATCCCTACTCTCCCCACGTTCCCGGTGGATCGACATTTGGACAGGACCAACTATGGCATCTCAAAGGTTATTATGGAGTATTGGATTCTTATGACTTGGATGATTTCATTTTTGTTAGTGTTCCACAGCCAGAGTTGGAGAACGGGGAGCTTTTACCCTCTACTGAGAAAGAACGAGAGGCTTAGGCACAGTTGTGGGATCGTGTCAATGCCCGTGTGCATTCTTTAAAATCTTCCTTAATTGTACACCATAGGTGATTAATCATATCAAACGTATGACACTCACCAGATGGATTTGGCAACATTTGGCTTCTATGTATAATAGGGTATCACCCATGAAGCGGATCTCCATGGAAGTGCAGATGCGGGTGATGGATCCTGTAAAGTCTTCGACGATGTGGGAGCACATCAACAAGTTTCAGGCTCTTCAATAGGAGGTTCTTCAAGCTAGGGAAGGAGATATCTTGAGAGGACATGGCCATCACTTTGCTGTCTCATCTCACCTCTGAGTACTTAGCTTTTAACTCCTCTTTGATCACCAGTGGCACACTCAGCACCATCACATGGGAGGAGCTTATGCTTATGGTCTTAGTCTAGGAAGAGCATTTTACAAACCCTCCACAAGGCGGAGGTTCTGAGGCCTTGGCTGGCTAGCGGTCACAAGGCCGTAAGAAGGGCAAAGGGAAGTCTTCATAGGAGAATTCTTCCGAGTAGGAGCTCGACTTGGATCGCGATGCCTTGAAGGCAAAGAGTACCTGTAACAATTGTGGTGAGAAAGGCCACTATTGGAGGAGATGTCCTGAGCGGAGCACCGAGAAGGGTGTAGATTCCTCAGTATACTAACCATAAAGACTCCATCTTTTGTGCACTTGGAGATTATGTACACCGCCGTTTCATCTTCTTTGAGTAGGGAAGTGGTTGGACTCACCGCTAGGGACACTCGGGACTCGATTCTCAATAGTGGTGCTTCCAGGCACATGAATCCATCCTGAGAGTTATTACAAGACCTTCAAAGGCACGCAGGTCAAATCCTGATTGGTGAGACGAGTCCACTATACCTATTCACAGCAATGAGGGCAGGTTAGAGATTGTTCCCGATGGCAGAGGGGGGAAGCATTACTCCTAGGTTGTCTTTGTCCCATCTCTTGGTTTTCATCTATTATTAGTGCATGAGGTTTGCAAGACTGGTGTACAGGTGGAGTTTGAGGAGCATTCTATTGCTCTCTCTAGGACAAAGCGATAGGGCAGTTTGTATGGGAAGGTGGAAAGGAGATGGGATTTACAAACTCTAGCTGATGCCTCTTTGTTTCGGAAGCGGTTTGGTTCATTGATTTGGTTGCTGAACACCAAATTGGACTTGAGCTTCCCCATGGGGCTGTTGAGCTCATTCATATGCAGACACCTTTGAAGACATAGGATTGCAGATCTTGCGATATCCGCAAGGCTTCTTGTGAGGTTGTGTGGCTGGCGGAGGTTGCTTGGTGAAATTGGGTTTCCATAGTACGAACCCACGGTCATCCAGAGTCACTTTATTCATGAGAAGTTATTTGTTGATGACCTCTTTGCTAGAGTTTTGTTTGACGGAGGACAATGCGGCAGACCTCTTCACGAATTCTCTACCTCAGGCGATGCTCCAGTAGCACTCCAGCTCACTGGGGTTGGTTCCACATCCAGGAGCTAAGAGGGGGTGTTAGTAGTCATCTCGTGTCTGTACACTACACACTAGGGCCTCTGTTGTGGGTGTGCCCGCCCATTAGGTGTCCTATTTTTCCTTATATGTTTCCCTTTTATTTTTTGTCGTGGGGTAGTAATTTACTGTCCGTTGTTTTTCAAATCTGCCCGACTGTATTGTTCTAGATGACTTGCTATTTTATGCAAGTCGTGGACATGGTGTTGTCCAGCTGCTTTTAGGCTAGCCTATCATCACTTTGGGGTGATATAAATATCACCCATGTCCCCCACACCTTTTTGTATCATATCATATGGGATCTTATATATAGTAGACTTCATACAACTTCTCTCTCTCTCTCTCTCTTCTGCGTTTGTCCTTCCACACCTAGTTCTGCGTTTTCAGGCTGGCCCAGTTCTCTCTTGCATTTTCTCATCTTCATCATGGAGTCTTGGTGCCTGTTCTCTCAGTTGCTTGTCTCATATCCGCACGAATTCCAACAAGGTGAATCCCTAGATGTTTTATGGCAGGAAATCCACCAAAAGTTAAAGCATAGTCTGTCAGATTTGTGGACCACTTTGAGGACTTGTGGTGGGGAAGATGGGATACTTCCCTAGGAATAGAGCACCCATCGGTTTTGCTTAAGAAATATATGTTCATCCAGTACCTTCATGTTGATCCAAAGGAAAAAGTGGAGTTGAAGAGACCTAGAACTTTTGAAGAGGCCTTTAGGATAGACAGAGAGAAGGAGTGGAAGCTATAGTGGTTGGCTCTAAAGCAAAGGGAAGTTCAGATTGAAGGAAGGCCAATTATTTCTAGGGAAAGAAGAGAAGAAGGGAAAATTGCTCCACTAGTCCGGGTGGTTTTAGATCAACTGATGTAGGGTATACCTACCAGGAGGATGGGAGGTTATACATACCCTATGCTATTAAGAAGAGAAGACATGCAACATGTTAGGTGGAGGGAAGAGATGTTAAATCAGTAGGAGTCAGAAGAGAGACAATCACGGAATCAAATGGATGAGGCTCAATGCTTCTGTGGAGTAAGGGCTCATATGGCACTTCAATGTCTGCAGCCAAGGAGAGCTCCACGTGGAGTCTAAGCTATCATTAAGAGGCAAGAGGTCAATAGAGCTGTTGATTATTGGGATGAAGTTAGAGAGACTCAAGTGCCCGAACAGTAGCCATCCCAACTTAAGTTCAGATTTGTAATGTAAGTATGCTGAAGCAGCCCCACTGAAGAGGAGAGTGAAGTTACTGGTCTAAGAAGTGGGAAGATCAACTTTGATACTTGTGTAATAAGGTCTTCAGATGGATCATATAATGAGACAGATTTGGGCCAAGGTTTGTTAGAAGCAGAAGTGGAAGACCCATGCAACGATGTTCATCAAGTCTTGGGGTTGACTGTTGGTATGCTTACGAAGGAAGTAGACCTAGTTTTGAAGGATGCTTGCCATATGGTTTCAGGAAGACGTGTCATGTGCACAAAGTGTATCTACTGTGTGCAGCACACACACAAGACTAACTTCGAGGCTTAGGGATGCTTGGAGCTAGGCAGGCTAATTGGCGAGCTAGGATAGGGATGGACTGATGGGCGGGCGCTCGGATCATTCAGTCAATTAGTTAGAGTCTTGTGAGGTCATGCGAGAGCTCTGCGGTCAGGAGCCTGGATCTAGTGCAAACATGCACTTGCTTCATGCAACCGACGTCAGGAGCGGTCTCGAGGCCCGCGAGGGTAGCTCCATGGCAATATGGGACATCACAAGGTAGAGACTGGTCGGTGCATCCTGCTAGTTAGCTCAACTCGTGGCTCGATGGGACAACCAGGTCTCGTGGGTTTTGCCCATTGTTGTCATGGTTGCTACTCTATTGGATTCTACTACTCTATTGGGTTTCTTCATAGCAGGATTACCTGACTCATACCGTTTACAGGTCAAGAATAACAAGTGTAAAACTTTGGACAAGGCCATTCACTCTACACATATTTATGATGATACAATGGTCTCTTCCAAAACTAAGACCGTAAACCGAGCAGGGGAACAAGCACAAAAGGAAGTTCTCCATGCCGATGACTAGCACGACAGAAAGAAAGTCTTCGGACCAACCTTTGAAGAATTCTAACTCAACTCGAGCGAAGAAAAACCGACTCCTCAAGGCTTTGAAGCTCAAGAAGGAGGATGATGCTTCATCTACGAAGAAAAAAGACACGTGTAATGAGTGCCCAAAGAAGAAGGGTGCTGAGCTAACGCAGGACCCAAGATGAAGGCAGCCAACCAGTTATCTTTGACAAGTACAATGTGCTTTCTTGCCCTAGTTCATGTTCTGATTGTCTGTTGAACTCTAAGGTTTTCGGCTTGCGCAATCTTCTCTGAGTTTATGGAGAAGTGAATGGCCATAGAATCCACATTCTTCTGGACCCTGGAAGCTCACACATTTTTGTCAATTACAAACTTGTGCAGAAATTGGGTCTGGACATGATGCCTAGCGATCATACTTATGAGGTATGCCTACCTGCAAGTCGGCAAGTGTGGGATTGAAAGGTGGAGAAGCTACCAATGTAGATTCAAGACTACAGAGATATCCTAGAATGCTACATTATGCACCTAGAGCATGTAGACTTGCTATTAGGGATTGCGTGGTTTAAGACCATTAAGGTCCAGATAGATTGGTCTAGTCATTCTTTTTCTTTTGAACATAGGAACACCCAATTTTCCATTCAAGGCGATTGTATACATCCCTCTCAAATACAGTTGATTTTCGAAATATAATGGATAATTTCTTCTTTGTATACTGTTTTCCACTGTGTCTTGATTCCACTTTCTTCATTTCTCATACCTGCTATGGATGCTAATGAAATAAGTGTGTTTGAAAGAAAAGAATTAAAAAAGTTACTTGACTCGTTTCAAGATGTATTTCCTAAGGAGCTACCATCGGGTTCACCACCCGAAAGGACATTTGATCATCGTATTGATCTAGTCCCTGGTGCTCAACCTGTTAGCATTCCACCATACAGGATGAGCCAAGATGAGGAAGATGAGTTGGCTAAACAACTCACAAATTATTTGAGGATGGACTAGATCCATTCAAGTAAATCGCCTTGGGGTGCGCATGTGTTACTTGAATGGACTAGATCCATTCAAGTAAATCGCCTTGGGGTGCGCATGTGTTACTTAGGAGAAAGAAGAATAACACCTAGCAAATGTATGTAGATTACAAAAGACTAAACAAAGTGACAATCAAGAACCATTATCCTCTCCCCAGATCAGATGACCTTATTGACCATTTACTGTGGGAGCAAAGTATTTCACAAAGATAGATTTACGTACTAGCTACCACCAGATACGTATTCATGACACGTCGAAAGAACCGCCTTTCGGACTAGGTATGGCCATTACGAGTTTCACATGTTACCTTTTGGATCGACCAATGCTCCAGTCACTTTCCACCAGCAAATGATAAAAGATCTTTTTGTAAACATTTGGGGAAGTTCGTGGTGGTGTTCCTGGATGATATTTTAGTTTACAGTCGTACTCTCAAGGGTCATGTTAGACACCTCACAATTGTCTTGATTGTTTTAGATAGAATCGACTGTATGCTAAAATTAGTAAATGTAAGTTTTTTATGACAAAAATCATTTACTTGGGACACAAGATCACACGAGACGGGCTAAGCATTGAGGGTGACTACTATGACTGAGTGCAGAAGGTTTTAGCTTGGCCAGTACTGCAGACGGTGCGACAACTTCGTTCTTTTCTCGATTTTGTTGTTTTTCTTCAGAAATCTATGCGCGAGTACTCTCAGCTCACACTACCAACAATGACCAACTTGTTTAAAGGTCATGGACATAAGTCAAATCAGCCTATCCCTTGGAATAATGATTTAGATATGTCCCTCAGACTTTTGAAAGATAAAGTCAAGGAAGCACCTACCTTATCACTGCCTAGTCGGCCTTGTATTCTTGAGACCAACGTGAGTGACTATGTGATCGAGGCTGCTCTATTCCAAGATGTAGCTCTATTGCTTTCGATAGTTGAAAGCTGGACGACACTCAATCTCGTTGGCCAACCCTTGAGAAGGAGCTTTACGCTATTATTTATGCTCCCAAGGTTTGGAGACATTATTTATATGGCTCCAAGTTTGTAGTATTGAGACTGATAGTCAATCAAGTATGTGTGTGATGCAGATGATTTGAGAGGACGAAAAACTAGATGGGCAGAGTTAATGCAAGATTTTAATTTTGAAATACGCTACCGCAAGGGGTTCATGAATAGTGTAGCAGATGCGCTTAGTCAAATCAAAGAGGTGAATACTTTGTTGTTCACAGAGATTTCCACTGACTTATTTCAGTCATTAAGAGGGCTTTACATGACTGATAGTTATTTTGGTCCATATTGGCAAAGGATCCAGGATGGGAGATCCTTCATTGACCAAGACTCGATGACTGAGCAACCTACGATTCAAGCTGCGGGAGGCCACTGGATGATTCGTAGTAATGGTTTATTGTTCTGCAATGACAAATTTGTGTACCATAGGTCCTGGGGACATTAGGTATAACATTTTTAAGGAGTGTTACGACGTCCCTTCTATTGGAAACCCCGAGGTACACATGACATTAGCTTTAGTGAGACACTTTTTATTGGCCAAAGATGAAAGGGTATGTAGAAGATTTTGTCCTCAAGTATCAAATTTGTTAAGCGAATAAAGTTGAATGCTTTAGACAAGCTAGGATGTTGCATCCTTTGCAAATCCTAGGTAATAAGTGGGAAAGTATTTCCACGGATTTTATTACTGGATTGCAAAGAACACATCAAGGGCACAATTCTATTTGGGTTGTGGTAGACCACTTGGCAAAGATGGGTAGATTTTTACCTGCACGGAAGACTATTATGGCTATGCAATTAGCAAGACAATTTATCAAGCAATTGTTTAGACTGTACGGTTTACCCACAGGGGACATAGTCAGTGATAGGGACTCTAAGTTTACAAGTTACTTTTGGAGACTTGTTTTTGAGAAGTTGGAAACAACTTTGAATCTGAGTTCCTCAGATCATCCTCAATCTGATGGCCATACTGAAAGGGTGAATCAAACTTTGGAGGACATGCTTCGTACATGTCTTCAAAAGATAGGGTTCATGGTTGGATTATCTTCCCATGTTAGAATTTGCATACAACAGTACTAAGAATACGAGTAGGTTTTAGTCCTTTTATGCTTATATATGGATTTCAACCTAGATCACCTATTACTGTGGGATTTTCAGGACTTCAGTGTATGATGCAGCGCGTACTTTTTTTGCAAGACATTCAAGAAATGTTACAAGTTCGAAGGAATCTATTAGAAGTGCTTATGACATAGACTGATTATATTCTAGTAGACATCATTTATCGAGAAGTTTTCCTAAAATAACGATGGTGTATTTGCGAGTTCCAAAAGATTCCAAGACATTACGAACGAGTCAATCTCTGAAATTGTCCTCTAGATAATGCGGATCATTTCGGGTTGATCGCCAGATGTGTTCCAGTGCATATGAATTGGACTTGCCTTCTCATGTGAAAGTTCATCCCGTATTTCATGTCATTAGACTTAAGGAAGCACTGGGTGGAGCAGACCAATTAGTTACTCCTCAAGAAATCATAGATGTCGAGGATATAACATTTGTGCCACATGAACCAGAAAAGATTCTTGGATTTCGTAAAAGATGTTTACGGCATATGCTACTCACAGAATAAAAGATCAAGTGGAAGAATTGTCTTGAGGAGGATGCTACATGGGAGACATTGACTACCCTTCAGAGGGATTACCATGAGTTTTTACTAAGCTCAAGAGTGAGGTCTTAGAGGAAGAGGAGTATGTCATGTGCACAAAGTGTATCTACCATGTGTAGTGCATTAACAAGAAGTGCATTTTCACATTAATGTAGGCTAAGCCTGCGATTTTATGGGATCGTTGGAATTTCATAAGAATTCCTGATCAGAAGGATCATGCAAGAAGGCAGTATCTCCCGGCCATATTTGTGAATCCATCTTTGCACTTTTCTTCTCACCCGCAATCTTGTCACATGGCACTTTACAAATCCCCCCTTCCATTTTCGTTTCGTTTCGAGTCTATGTAGTTTATCTAAACACATGTCTAGGCTACCATGCACACAAGACTAGCTTTGAGGCTTGGGGTAGCTTGGAGCTAGGCAAAGGCTACGAGCTAGGTTGGACTGATGGGTGAGCGCCCATGTGTGCAAACACCCAGTGACCAACCAAGAGCCTATAAAAGGTGGCCCATGTCAATTAGTTAGTTAGAGTCTCGTGAGGTCATGTGAGAGCTCTGCGGTCAAGAGTCTGGATCTAGTGCAGACATGCACCTGCTTCATGCAGCCGAGGCCGACAGCAGTCCCAAGGCCCGCGAGGGTAGCTCCGTTGGTGATATGGGATGTCATAGGGTAGAGATTAGTCGGTGCATCTTGCTAGTTAACTCAACTTGTGGCTCAGTGGGGACAGCCAGGTCTTGTGGGTTTTGCCCACGCGGCTGTCATGGTTGGGTGGTGAGTAAGCCTGCACCCCCCTTCACGGTTTATGACTTTGTTTTGTAGGTTTCGAGTGAGGAATACTCTACGAGGATACCCTTGGTCTTTTGACAAGACGTCTGGAGGAAGGTGATATTGTGAACCAGACATCTGAGTGTACTAGAAGTGGCAAGGGATTCCGTGGATGTTATGGCCAATGAATGCGATCAAGCTGAGCTGCAAGATGCTTCTCTGTGTTTTGTTGATACTTTTTTGAATGATATTGATGTCGCTTGTTTTAAAAAGGTTGATGAGAATGTTGCTGCAAAGGGTTTTGAGCCTTTGAATGTGGGTTGTATGGATATCCATTCAAATGGCTATGATAATGTGGTTGAAGAAATTTGTGGACTACATCGTGCAAACTGTGTATGAAGCAATTTCAAGTCTTGGATGATGTAAATAATCGGATTGAGCTGGAAGATGTTTCTACATGCTTTGTTGATGCCTCTTTGGATGACAATTTTGTTATCGGTCTTGAAGCGGATGATGGGAGTATTGTTACAGATGTTGTTGAGCTTGTGGATATGGACTATGTGAATGTCTAGCTGAGTGGCTATGGTGAGTTAATTGAGCGTGGTTGCATGCAAGGTGTTGTCTCTGTTGTGGAAGCAGACCCAAGGTGTGGATGCTATCAAGGGTGGTCAGAATGATGGTATCTGTGGAGACTCTATTTTGCAAGGAAGCGAGAGTTGTAAGAAGGTTTGTGACTCCATATTGGGACATGATCATTTTATTCATGTGAATGTTTTTGGAGGTGGTCTGGATGGGTAGCCTTGTGATGGCAAGGATGTGTTTGGGGAAGAGAAGATGGTTTTTCTTGTAGATACAGATACTTTTGGGAAATGGGATAAATGTCGGATGGAGGCACATAGGTTGCGAAAAGGTTATAGGCCATATGGTGACACCACGATGTCGATGGATGGAGGAACTGAGAGAAGGGCAAACAGAAGGTCTGGTTGGATTGTGCCATGTGATAGAAGCACATTACTGATGTTGTTCACATGATGTCTACAAGTATTTGATCCAAGTGGGTAGATCCATTCAGTTAGAAGACTATGGAGGATGGTGTTGTGGCCGTTTGATCCAGGATGAGAATCAACTAGTTGGAGTTGGAGCTAATATAGTCTTTGAATAAATTATGGCCAGAATAATGATTGAGCATGAATGCTGCAAACTATGGTGGGTTTTTTTGTGCCGAAGAGATGAGCCCAAAGGATGTGCCTATCTCGAACCCCAAGAGGATAATAAGCCTGTAAGATATGTTAGAAACCATAGAAAATATGACCGTTGCATAGCGAGGTAGGTTAACACAGGTGCGCAAATGAAAATGGAAAGAACATAGATGATTGAGGAAGATGACGGCACTAAGTTCTCGAAGAAATCAAGGCGGTTACAAGGTAGAAGAGGCAGAATACGTGTGGATCGTTAATGGTTTGGGGGTGAAACTTTGCGAGTGAGTAGGACATCCGGCCTCCGATGCAGGTGAAACTTTATGAGTAGGTCCATGGGGATTCTACCCCTCCATTTTCAAACTATCACCACCATCAGATGCCGAATGGATGGGCGGTGTGCTGCCACTCACTATTTCTCACATAGTATCCAAAGGATCCCCTATACAAAAAATAGCGAGTTTGGGTGGCACATCATTATCATATAGCATTCGATGGTAGTGAAACTTTGCGAGAGGGTCCATGGGTCTTTTATCCCTTCACTCGCAAAGTTTGACTACCATTATCATATAGCATTCGATGGTAGTGAAACTTTGCGAGAGGGTCCATGGGTCTTTTATCCCTTCACTCGCAAAGTTTGACTACCATCGAATGCTGAATGGGCAAGACGGTGTGCTATCACCCGCTATTTTTCTTGCATAGTGCCCAAGGGGTCTCCTATGCAAAAAATAGCGATGGAGGGGTAAGAGACCCATGGACCCGCTCGCAAAGTTTGACCTACATCGGATATCGTATGATTATGATACGCCACACCACCAACAATGCCCTTTGTTTGCATAGATATCAGCTTCAGTATGTTCACATGTCCAATCCTCTTGTGCCAAGTAAATATGAGGTTATAACATAAGGGATGTATAGCAAAATCGAACAAGGATAGATGAGGGATTATATACAATACATGGATCATAAAAGGAAGGAGGGTCAAACAAATCAATTCTCGGCAAGCGTTATGCACTCAAAGGGGCACGACAGTATATGATGAAGCATGTAGAAGCATGTAGACAAAGTGGGTTGTGAGAGCCATGCAACAAGCTAAGGATCTCAAGGGGCACATAAAAACTATGCGAATTAGACGTTTCTCAAATACAGGAGAGCATGAGAGCGGCCTCACGCATGAGGCAACTAGATCGAATGCATCACTACCATCAAAGAGGAGGACAAGGAGCCTAGGGCAGATCAAACTAGAACTAGAAGGGTGGATTGAATCAGCCCTCCTTTTGAAGGATGAGAGTAGGCAAGAAAGAGCCTTCCACATTTACAACAGGCAGAAGGGATAAGAAACCCTAATCAACGGAGAGAGGAAGCATAGGGAGCCTGCACATGCCGTCAGAAAGGAAAGGGTTGATGCCATGCAAAAATTTGGATGAGGTAGCGATTACTATTAATTAACATAGCATTAATAAGGTGATAACATTATAAGAAAGTCAGAGTTACTCAAAGATGGAGACCGTCACGGAGACATGCTGTTGTTGAATCGTCATGTTATTATCAAACGTCTTGCTTAATTTATACAATTGGGTTTATACCCTTTCGTGTGTGCCACTTCACTGTGGATGTTCACACATGCGGACATAAGTATTATATCCAACAACATTAGATACCACCTCTTTGTATTTGGCCCAAACTTCAATGGTTTTGTTTTCACATCTAGCCTTGTATACCCTGAAACATAAAGAACGTGTTACAATTACCTAGCACGCACAAGAGTCTCCCTACTTTGATATATAAATCAAGCTATGCCAATTTGCAGTGCCTGAATGAGTTGTGCCACCTCATCCTTATTCGGCTTATTCACATAATAAACAAACCATCACATGTATATACATTTGTGTATCAACTCTACCACATCCAGCCCATGGGTGGTTTCTTTCTGAACGATTATACAATTTCTGGCATTCCATATCTCCCACAAGTTGCCAAACCTAATTATGTTGAAGATCAAATCAGTAGCCGCATCACTGGCTGCCCATCTCCCTAAGATCCAATCCCCCCATTGGAGCCTCGCCCACGAATGTTCGGGCACGAGACTAGGCTGGTGGTCACTCCGAAAATCGAAACCGAAAAAATTTTCCATGCCCGGAAAGCGGGGACGATTCTACCTTTTTGAATTTTCTTAACGAATTTTTCTAACGAGATCAATTTTAAACTATCCTTCACCTGAATAAACCAGATAGAAGGAAACTATCACTGATATAATTTGATCATTTGAGTAATTTCAACGCTTTTTTCCTAATCAAGATCAGGCACAACCGTTGACCCACTCAATTGAGAAATTTATCAGGGACTTAACTAGCTACTCGAATCCTAGCATAATCCTAAGATTTTTCAGTTTGATTATTAAAACTCCACTGATTCCAGCCTAACCCCATCCGGCCCATGGGTTAGCCACCACCCTACCACTGGAATCGGTAGAACCAAACAAGTACTCACCCACCCATAATTGAAATGTCTTTCTTAACTTTAGCTTTAGAAAACAGATACGCACACACTCCTCTTTAAAACTTTAATATAAAAATAATCCATTGACAAAACAGATATGATCACAGATTTCATAACTCAAAATTTCCATTCAATCCTTTGTTTCACAAAAACAGTACCACTCTGGACTCTCTGTTGGGACCATCTGGCCAGCACCCAACGAGATCCAGTAACAGATTACAATAATCATTTCGTCAACATACATATAAATATCTTCCTCGACATACGTATGGGTGTCCTAAGCACCGCGAGCCTGTGCATTGCCTGGTCAGAACCCTCCAGGATTCTCCTTAGGTATCCTGGTACTTCACTCAGGGACCGCTTTGTCGACCCTCGCCCATCGTACCGGAAGCACACCATTTTTCACCATACCCAGGCTGGTCAAGACCTGGGCAGGTTTTTGCCACGTGAGCTGTCCCTCGACCACTCCCCGCCAGCTGTTGCAACCGAACTTCCCTTAGATAAACATATATGCCAAATGCTCCCTCCAGCATTCTGGCGTAAGACAATCCTTTAAGAAAACAGGGTTTCTATGTAAGTTTTCAGTTTTGATTTTGTTTGAAAATCATGAATAATCTTAAATCTGTATCCTTATACTTCTAGATCCAGGTCTGAATTCCAAACAGAATTCCTCGAATTCTGTTAACTTGATCCTCAGATTAAGTTATGTTGATCCTCAGATCAAAATAAAAAGTCTTAACTTAGTTTCAGATTCGGTGGGGGGATTTGAGTACATTTTTTCTGAACTGGGCACATCGTCATTGATTGAAACTGACGAAGAAATTAGGTCTTAGTCAATAGTCTGAATCATAGTTTGGGTCTGGAAATGTTCTTCCTAAACTATCTTTCTCGAAAGGTACTAATTCGATTTCTCTTTTTCTAAATTTCATTCGACGATCCGAATATTTGCTTACAGATTTCTAAAACATGAATTTCTTATGAGGAAGAAAATAATCATTTATCTCGATCTCCGACTTCGATAGTTTAATTGAATTTTCTCATTACCATCTTAGTGAATATGAAATGGTAGCATTTCTTTTCACAGATTATCTACTTATTCATTTTTTCAATTTTTACGAAAATTAAACAGAGGATTAAGAGAACCCTATATGCTTCTATTTATGCATAAAATCTAATTCTGATGAAAGTCACACTTTTATTGTCATAAAAATTATTTATGAGGAGAAACACTCTTTTAATATGAAAGAATTTCTTTTATGCATTCATTTATGCATAAAAATCATTTATGACAAAAATCACACTTTTAATATAAAAAAAATCTTTTATGCATATGTTTATGCATACAAATCATTTATAATAAAAATCACTCTTTTAATATAAAAGAATTTCTTTTATGCATCCAGTTATGCATAAAAATCATTTATGATGAAAATCACACTTTTAATATAAAAAAATATCTTCTATGCATATATTTATGCATACAAATCATTTATGATAAAAATCACTCTTTTAATATAAAAGAATTTCTTTTATGCATCCATTTATGCATAAAAATCATTTATGATGAAAATCACACTTTAAATATAAGAAAATATCTTCTATGCATATGTTTATGCATACAAATCATTTATGATAAAAATCACTCTTTTAATGTAAAAGAGTTTCTTTTATGCATCCATTTAAGCATAAAAATCATTTATGATGAAAACCACACTTTTAATATAAAAAATATCTTTTATGCATATGTTTATGTATACAAATCATTTATGATAAAAATCACTCTTTTAATATAAAAGAATTTATTTTATGCATCTATTTATGATGAAAATCACACTTTTAATATAAAAAAATATCTTCTATGCATATGTTTATGCATACAAATCATTTATGATAAAAATCACTCTTTTAATATAAAAGAATTTCTTTTATGCATCCATTTATGCATAAAAATCATTTATGATGAAAACCACACTTTTAACATTAAAAAATATCTTTTATGCATATGTTTATGCATACAAATCATTTATGACAAAAATCACTCTTTTAATATAAAAGAATTTCTTTTATGCATAAAAATCATTTATGATAAAAATCACACTTTTAATATAAAAAAATATCTTCTATGCATATGTTTATGCATATAAATCATTTATGATAAAAATCACTCTTTTAATATAAAAGAATTTCTTTTTTGCATCCATTTATGCATAAAAATCATTTATGATGAAAACCACACTTTTAATATAAAAAATATCTTTTATGCATATGTTTATGCATACAAATCATTTATGATAAAAATCACTCTTTTAATATAAAAGAATTTTTTTATGCATCTATTTATGCATAAAAATCATTTATGATGAAAATTACACTTTTAATATAAAAAAATATCTTCTATGCATATGTTTATACATACAAATCATTTATGATAAAAATCACTCTTTTAATATAAAAGAATTTCTTTTATGCATCCATTTATGCATATAAATCATTTATGATGAAAACCACACTTTTAATATAAAAAATATCTTTTATGCATATGTTTATGCATACAAATCATTTATGATAAAAATCACTCTTTTAATATAAAAGAAAATTTTTATGCATCTATTTATGCATAAAAATCATTTATGATGAAAATCGCACTTTTAATATAAAAAAATATCTTCTATGCATATGTTTATACATACAAATCATTTATGATAAAAATCACTCTTTTAATATAAAAGAATTTCTTTTATGCATCCATTTATGCATATAAATCATTTATGATAAAAACCACACTTTTAATATAAAAAATATCTTTTATGCATATGTTTATGCATACAAATCATTTATGATAAAAATCACTCTTTTAATATAAAAGAATTTCTTTTATGCATCCATTTATGCATAAAAATCATTTATGATGAAAATCACACTTTTAATATAAAAAATATCTTCTATGCATATGTTTATGGATACAAATCATTTATGATAAAAATCATTCTTTTAATATAAAAGAATTTCTTTTATGCATCCATTTATGCATAAAAATCATTTATGATGAAAACCACAGTTTTAATATAAAAAATATCTTTTATGCATATGTTTATGCATACAAATCATTTATGATAAAAATCACTCTTTTAATATAAAAAAATTTCTTTTATGCATCCATCTATGCATAAAAATCATTTATGATGAAATTCACACTTTTAATATAAAAAAAAATCTTCTATGCATATGTTTATGCATACAAATCATTTATGATAAAAATCACTCTTTTAATATAAATTTTTTTTATGCATCCATTTATGCATAAAATCATTTATGATGAAAACCACACTTTTAATATGAAAAATATCTTTTATGCATATGTTTATGCATACAAATCATTTATGATAAAAATCACTCTTTTAATATAAAAGAATTTCTTTTATGCATCCATTTATGCATAAAAATCATTTATGATGAAAATCGCACTTTTAATATAAAAAAATATCTTCTATGCATATGTTTATACATACAAATCATTTATGATAAAAATCACTCTTTTAATATAAAAGAATTTCTTTTATGCATCCATTTATGCATATAAATCATTTATGATAAAAACCACACTTTTAATATAAAAAATATCTTTTATGCATATGTTTATGCATACAAATCATTTATGATAAAAATCACTCTTTTAATATAAAAGAATTTCTTTTATGCATCCATTTATGCATAAAAATCATTTATGATAAAAATCACACTTTTAATATAAAAAATATCTTCTATGCATATGTTTATGGATACAAATCATTTATGATAAAAATCACTCTTTTAATATAAAAGAATTTCTTTTATGCATCCATTTATGCATAAAAATCATTTATGATGAAAACCACACTTTTAATATAAAAAATATCTTTTATGCATATGTTTATGCATACAAATCATTTATGATAAAAATCACTCTTTTAATATAAAAAAATTTCTTTTATGCATCCATCTATGCATAAAAATCATTTATGATGAAATTCACACTTTTAATATAAAAAAATATCTTCTATGCATATGTTTATGCATACAAATCATTTATGATAAAAATCACTCTTTTAATATAAAAGATTTTTTTATGCATCTATTTATGCATAAAATCATTTATGATGAAAACCACACTTTTAATATGAAAAATATCTTTTATGCATATGTTTATGCATACAAATCATTTATGATAAAAATCACTCTTTTAATATAAAAGAATTTCTTTTATGCATTCATTTATGCATAAAAATCATTTATGATGAAAATAACACTTTTATAATCAAAATAAAAATTTCAATATGCTTCCTTCTATACATAGAATTTAATTCTAAAGAAAGTAATATTTTTTTAATAAAATATTTTTTTGTATGCATTTTTCTATACCTAGGATGAAAAATAACACTTTAAGAATACATATACGATGGGAATTACTCTTTTTGGATAAAAAAGTAAAACTTATTTTTCACAATTTCAGAAAAGTTTCGCCATAACCTCCTTTGTATGGCTGACCATTTTTCAATTTTTGACTCTCTAAAATTAATTAGAAGTTCACTAAGAGTATTTAAATCATTCTAATGTAAACATTTTCTACTTTATCAAAGTGAAACATTATGAAAAACATGATTTTATGCATTAATTATTCATCTAGGATAAGAATGGTTGGATGTACTAAGGAAGAGAGGGGAATGCCTTTTTTCAATGAGGCATAACATCATTTTCCATTTAGAGAAGAAGACAAAAATCATAAAAAACCATAAAATGAATAGAAAAGAGAAGAATCTCCAACTTACGAAGGAATTTGAGAGCTTTCCTTTGGCTTGATGGTTTGAGGGTTCTACTCTTGTTTGAAACAAGAGTGGCCACCAATCTTTAGAAGAGGGAAGGTCAAAAAACTAATGAATTATGAGTAAATTCACAGTTTTCTGGCTCTTGGGAGAAGTAGGGTAACAGTGCAAAAACACTATTAAGCTTCAACAAAGGGAAAGGCTTCTATTTATAGGAAATAGTGAGCTTCTAACCAAGCCAACTGATTCTAGAATTTCCCAGATCAGTTTGATCAATTTTTGACCATTTTTGGGTCAGTTTAGTCCACTTTTTGGATCTAGTTGAAACAGGAGAGAGGAGAGATAAAAACATCTCATTATTTGGGAGTTCAAAACTCTCCCACACATGTGAAATAGGCGCCTCCTTCATGAGGGAAATTCCCCCATACTGAGGTGTCAAAAATGCATCATTTTATCTAAATATCTCGAGTCTTTTTTAACTATTAACTTTGTCCTTAGTCAACTCTTCATCTTATGTAAGTATTTACTCATTTTTGGAGGATTTTCCTTTTATTCTTCTATTTATCTCCTCCCTACATTTAGATGAATCTTATTGGTCCATAGGAACCTTAATTTAAAATTTTGAAAAAATCTTGACTCCCAGGATAATGCCTCTTGAACAGATTTTACTTAATTTCTAATGCACCTTCTGAAAATCTTTTTGAACTTCTATTTCAGGGAAACTTATTTTAATAAGATGAGATATTTTTCTATCCAAAAATATTTAAAAACTGAATTATCACTCTCTAGAAGATTTTCTCTCTCTAGACCAAAACTGGTAAAAATAAGACCTTTTATATTTTTGAAGAGGGATTTGATTACAGGGGAAGATGCTGGACATCTTGAGAGGCTGGGGAGGAATCTTACATTCTCTCCCACTTGAAAAACGCGAGATGCCCTCATCTCGCAAACCGGGGGTAATACCGCAATAGATCGGCTTCATTCTCCCACGTGGCATCTTCAAAAGGATAGAACTTCCATTTTACCAATAATTCTCTTAGAGTTCTGTTCCTGAGAATCTTTTCTCGAACATGAAGGATTTCTTCAGGTTGGAGTTCCATCTGCCCTTGGGTTGAAGAGGTTAGGATTTTATCATCAAGTACATGATTTGGGCTTGGCACATATTTCTTTAGAAGGCTTACATGAACTTTGAGATGAGGAGGTACAAGAAGTTCGTAGGCTAAGTCACCTACTTTCTTTGTAATCAGATATGGCCCACAATATCGGGGGGATAACTTCTTGTACTTCCCAAGAGATAGAGAACTTCTTGTACTTCCCAAGAGATAGAGAACTTCTTTTGGGCCGTACTCTAATGAAGACCATATCTGCTTCTTCAAACTTTCTGTTTGTCCTCTTCTTATTTGCATACTGCTTCTGTCGATCCTGGGCAGCTTTAATATCTTTACGAATTGACTGGCATCTGCTACTTCATGTCGTCAAACATCTGTCTGGACATCTCGACCCTAATCAATGGGTCGGACCAAGTTAATGGAGTTAAGCAATCTTGTCCATATAGAGCTTTAAAAGGGATCATCCCGATACTTCAGTGATAAGAAGCATTGTAGGCGAACTCGACCAGGTGTGCAGATAGCTTAGCCACTTCTTGGGCTCCTTGCCACAGCATGACCGAAGTATATCTTCGATTACTTGGTTTACTCTTTCAATATGACCATCGATCTCAGGGTGATAAGCTGTGCTGAGATCCAAGAAAGCTCCCATTGCTTCGAAAAATGCAGTCCAGAACCTTGAAGTAAATTTGGGATCTCGATCACTTACTATTCTTCTGGGTAGGCCATGCAATCTGAAGATTTCTTATAGGAACACTCTGGCTACATCCACTGTAGTGTAGGTTTCTTTTATTTTAGGATCAGATGGGAAACTTTGGTTAGTTTGTCAACTTTTCACCTTGGGGTGCACCAGTTCTCTTTCAGAAAAAGAAAGATGGAACGCTTAGACTCTGTGTGGACTACAGAGGTCTAAATCAGCTGCCTGCTGAGACAGTTAAGAATAAGTATCCTATCCCAAGAATTGATGAGCTTCTAGACAGGCTAAATGGAGCCCAGATCTTCACAAAGATAGATCTCAAATCCGGGTATTACCAGATCAAGATCAATGATCAAGATATACCGAAAATAGCCATCAATACTCGCTATGAGCATTATGAATTTACTGTCATGCCGTTCGGATTAACTAATTCTCCATCTACATTCAATCGCCTAATGCAGGATATCCTCAGAGAATACTTGGATGATTTTGTTCTAGTTTTCTTCGATGACATTATGATTTACTCAAAGAATGCAGCTGACCATGAGACTCATGTCCGAAAAGTCCTTGAGATTCTAAGGAAGCACCAACTCTTTGCCAAAAAGAGTAAATGCACTTTCTCTACTACCGACCACGTTGAATACTTGGGCTTTTTGGTATCCAAAGATGGAATTTCTCCAGATTTTGCAAAAATCCAAGCAGTCATAGATTGGCCTAAACCAAAGACAGTGAAAGAAGTCAGAGGATTCTTGGGATTGACTGGTTGGTATATAGAATTTTTATACCAAAGTATGTTCTCATAGCTTCCCCCCTGACTAACCTTCTCAAAAAGAATACCCCATTTCAGTGGTCTGCCAGGTGCCAGAGTGCTTTTGATAAGCTGAAGGCCGCCTTGGTAACTAGTCTCGTTCTGAAGCTGCCAGATTTCTCTCTACCCTTTGAGGTAGTAACTGATGCAAGTTGTTTTGCCCTGGGAGGTGCACTCATGTAGGAAGGTCATGCAATGGCCTATGAATCCCGAAAGCTCAAAACGCATGAGAGGAATTATGCTATTCATGACCTGGAATTACTTTCAGTAGTCTATGCCTTAAAGTTGTGGAGACATTCCCTATTGGGAAAAAGATTCACTTTGATGACAGACCATCAGAGTTTAAAGTGGATCTTCACTCAGAAGGACCTCAACATGCGCCAAAGAAGGTGGATGTAGACCTTGCAGGAATTTGATTTTGAAATGGAGTACCACCCAGGAAAAGAAAATGTGGTAGCAAATGCCCTCAGCAGAAAAGCCTCCTTGCTTGCAATTACTGTAATATCAAATCCTTTGATTATTGAAGAAAGAGAGAAGATCATGTAGGATAGATTCTTTAGCCCTATTGCTATCCTACTTATACAGGAAAGCAAGTGACTCCACAGGAGTTGAACAGAGTTCAAGGGTACAGCCTGGATGATGGCATTATGTATTATAATTGCACGCTATGCATTCCCAATGATGAGGGAACCAAGGACCAAATTCTGAATGAAGCCCATGACAACCTTATAGCAGGACATCCAGGTTTCATCAAAACCTACATGTCTCTAAAGAAAAGCCTGATTTGGCTTGGTCTGAAAAAGGATGTATTGAATCATGTACGTCAATGTCTGACATGCCAGAAAGTCAAAGTTGAAAGAGTAAAAATGGTTGGGAAGTTACATCCATTGGACATCCCCCAGATGAACTGGGAATGTATCAGTATGGACTACATTATTGGATTACCTTCAGTGCAATCAGGATACAACTCCATTTTTGTGGTCACTGGGTCTTATAAACCCTTGTTCTAACAACTGTCTAAGCTGTTCCTTGAGTTCGATGGCTTCAGGAATTGGCATTTTGTACGTGCATAGGGCTACTAGCTGAGCTCCGGGGGTCAATTCAATCACATGATCTACTTCCCGGATTGGAGGCATTTCAGTTAGCTCTGCTGTGGGAATAGATCATTAAATTCATTTAACCATTCTAGTTCTTTAGCCTTAAGCTTTGAGTCTATTGGATTCATTTTGACAACATAAATTTGCTGCTTCTTTCTAAGTCCTTTCAGCAACCTAGAAGCAATTACTAACTGAAAGTCTGGGGATCCGGGAATTCCAGTTCCTTGAACTTTGTTCCCGTGAAGGTCATGGAAGGAAATGGTTCCATTGTGACAGTGTATGTCAGCTTGATTTTTGTGGAGCCAATCCATTCCAAGGATCCCGTCAAAAAAAAATCCCAGAGGTAAGACTTTGAACTGACAGTCGGTTACATTACCATCTAGATTGAACTGGATAAGATCTGTCTCATGGTGAGTGAAAAGAGTCTTCCCACTGGCCAATTCAACTTGTATAGGTTTCCCTCATTTCTGTTCTAAGACTAGCTTACGCAAGCATCCAGGGGAAATGAATGAATAAGAACTACCTGAATCAATCAAAAGCTTAAAAGGCTTAACCTGATACTCTGCTGGAGAGTATGGATGACTGAGAACTGACAGTTAGGTCCTTGGTTTTCAATTGCAGCAAAGATCTGTCCTCTTTCCTCTTCTACTACATCGGAAATTGTGACTGCTCTGGCTGCTGTAGTCTGAGGTGAAACTCTTTCTATTTGGTTGCCCCAGTTCTGGGGGGGAAGGAGTTATCAGGTTACTTTGGACAGAGGCAGATGGCTGAGCTGGAGTTATCCCTTAAACTTAAGATGAATTCTTTTGAAACACAAGTTTAAAAAGAGTTTTCTAATATGCATTAGAAATTCATTGAATATGTGCATTGGACACCTTAGCCTAAGGGTACCCATTTTTAGAAAATTATGGATTAAGGTCCAAAGAGTGTTCTAAAGGTCCAATGGGGTTAATCCAAGTGTTTGAATAAGAAAAATGCAAGAATAAAAGAAAATCTCCCAAAAAAGAGTAAATTCTCACATAAGATGAAGAGTTGACTAGTAAAGGCACTTAATAGTGGGATTTATTGGTAAAAAAATAGAGATTTGACACCTTAGGAGGGTGAGTGGAGCTCATGAAGGAGGTGCCTAGAATCTCATCATTTCTCCTAATTTTTTAATAAAAAAATGAGATATTTCATCTCTCCTCTCACCACTTTCAAACTAGATCAGAAAAGTGGGCCTAACTGGTCTAAAACTTGTCCAAATTGGATCAAACTGATGCTGGCAGCCTCTAGATCCCAGTTGGACTTGGTTGGTAGCCTCCCTCACCTATAATTAGAACCCCATTTCTTTGTATTTTCATCTTAGAGTAATTCCATGCTAGTGTAATTTTCAGTTTAGTGTAATTCTTTTATCCCTCTTCCTTGCCTCTCCATTGTGAAGCTTTGGAGCTTCACTAAACCTCTTCTTCTCTTGAAGATTACCCTTCCCCTTGGTGGCCAAGTCTTTTCTTTGAGGGCTACACAACTTTTGCAAGGTAGAGAGTCAAGAAAACAAAGGGTAAGCCTAAAACAATGATGCTTACTCTCTTTTTGGTGTTAATCTTCTTCCTAACCTCCCTCATGCTTGGGAAGCATTTTATTTTCTTCCTAACATCCCTTATGCTTTGGAAGCATTTTATTTTATGGGTTTCCTCTTAAAACCATGCTTTTCTTGATTTATGATGAATTAATGTTTATGTTTAAGCTTAGGTTTATGCATAAACTAATATTTTTATTAAAATTAAAATTTTAACCATTCCCAATTCATAGAAAATATGGGGAAGCTATGGTAAAATTTTATCATTAAAAAATGAAGGTTTATGTATAATAAATTTTATCCTAAAAGTGTAACTTTGAGTATTCTCAATTCATAGAAAATGTGGGGAAGCTATGGCAAAAATTTTATCATTAAAATATGAGTTTATACATAGATTAAATTTTATATTAAAAGTGGAATTTTAAGCATTATCATTTCATAGAAAATGCAAGGAAGCTATGGTAAAATTTATATCATTAGAAAATGAATTTATGCAAAATAAATTTTATGCAAAAGTGGAGTTTTGAGCATTATTCATTTACTAGAAAAATAAAGAAGGTTATGCCCAAATTTTCTAGATTCATTCAATTTATGAGAATTATGGAAATGATTATGAATATAATTCATTTAGATAAAAATGGATTAGTAGGTATGCATAAATATTTTATTTTAAAAGAGATATTTTCATGATATTTTATTTTGGAAAAATAGAGAAAAGAATGTGAAAATATTCATAGGGGTGCATCGAGAAAACATAGATAAAATTTTAATCAGAAAGAGGAATTATGGGTATAGTTGATTTTGTAGATCCCATGAGATCGTATGCATAAATATTTTATTCAAAAAGAAGAATATTGAGCATATTTTATTTTGGGAAAATTGAGAAAAGGATGTGAAAATATTCATAGGAATGCATCGAGAAAGCATGGATAAATTTTAATCAAAAAGAGGAATCATGAACACATTTAACTTTTGGAATTATGAAGTATACGTCTAGATTCTTAAAAAAAATAGAATCTTGGGTACATTTTGAATGGGAAAAGGATTTCCCAGAAAAAGACCTCAAACATGCTTAGTTGGATGAAATGGAAGTACTTGTGATTGACTGATTTATTCCTAGATTCCTTGGAAAAGGAATCTGGAACTCTTGAAAGGATCGAGGATCCAAAAGTGAATAAAAATTTAGATTTAATAGAGTCGAGAAAAAACCCGCCTTTTTGACTAAGCCAAGTAATGGTTGAGACTTAGAAAGTCCTGTCAGTATAAAAAGTAGAGTAACTATACTTTTAATCTGGTTGATTGTGGGATAAAGATTTTGATAGCTAGATCAAGGAAAGTTAATGATCAAACATGATTCACTCAAAGCGAAAAGAGACCATCTTGTTTGCAGAAATTGATTGAGGGTAGAATGATGTGGACTGATAAGTGGTGATGTGTAGTGATGAGTGGAATAATGTGGGTGATGTGTGGAATGACGTGGAGTGATGTGCAAAATGTGTGAATTGATGTGTGGATTGATGTGGATCGATGTGTGGAGTGATGTGGATTGATGAGATTGATGTGTGGATTGATGAGATTGATGTGGATTGACGTGTGGAGTGATGGGGATTGATGTGGAGTGATGTGGATTGATGTGTGGGATGATGTGAATGAATGTGGAATCGATTCGGATGATGTGAATGAATGTGGAAATGATGTGGGATGATGTGAATTGATGTGGAATGATGTGGGGTGATGTGAATTGATGTGGAATGATGAATTGGGAAAATCGGCTGAGGTCTTGACCAACCTCAGTTTGGTTAAAATGGTAAGCTTCCGATACAGTGGATGAGGGCCCAAGGAAGTAGCCTATGAGTGAAGCGCTAGGTCACCTACGAAGGAGCCTAGAGAGTGCTGACCATACGGTGCTCGGGCTCTGCCTAGGATACCCACGCATGCGAAGAGGAAGAAAATGAGTTGGAGTTGTTTTCTGAACACGGGCATGGATCTAGTTGATTGGTCTTGCTGGTCTTCAACAAATGAGTTCATGTATCTTTTTAAATGGATCTTGTTGGTTGATCTAGCTGATCTTCAATGGAGAGTCCATGTGGATTTTATGAGATTATACTCCTGGGTACTATGGGCTAGGAGCTATTGAGAAGGCCCCCTGAATGAAGTACTAGGTGAGCCTAGAGGGACTGACCAGGTGGTGAGTGTTCTGGTTGCCAATGATGCCATAGGTACGCTAAGGAAGGAATGATTAGAAATTGGATTTTGTGGGAAAGTGGAAAAGTTGGAACTTGGACCCTAGAAATGGAAAAATGAGGATTATGATGGAAACACTGTGGTTTTATTACAATGTTTTGGAAATAGTTAAATCTAAGAAAAGGTAATTTCATATCGGGTGCGTAAGTGGTGTGTTTATTTAAATTTTGCACAAGTACCGGCTAGGGAGCCTGGGAACTCTTTTCTCTGGTACCCGAGACAAAACATAACCAAATTTTTATAATGGATCCTATCAATACAGTGGTTGGGCGGTTGGCTAACCCCATGGGATTGGATTGGGTTAGGCTGGATTGATGAATTCCTATAATAAAACTCAATTTTGTTCAAGTTATGATAGTTGAAGTAAGTCACGGGAAAATTCTTGTTCTATGGAAAAGAATCAATGGCTGTGCCTCTTTTAATGGGGAAAAAAGTGTTGGTCTATATAAACCAAGTGCAAGTTTCTCCTTTGATTCGGCCATGTGACCCACGGGTTTAGTCGAAATATAAAGGATAGTTAAGGCTCTTGACTACATTAGAAGATTTTCCTGGAGGAATCGCCTATGCTTTCTAGGCAAGGGAAGTTGTTTCCAGGTTTGGTTTTGGAAGAATCGAGGGATTACTCTCTTGTCTGGACATTCGTGGTAAAGGACCTGAGTGGGAAGCTCTGCCTTGCACACGAGAGGTTGCTACTTTAGCTACCAGTACTCTAGAGTTCGATGTGTAGAGGGGGAAGGGATCTCATAGGCTCATCCTTGAGCTACCCCCACCCACCAACTTTAAGGGGGTCCAATCCTTCATGGGACATGTCGACTATTATAGGAGATTCATTTTCATGTATGTTGATATCCTCTTTATGGACTTTTGATAGTTTTCAAGTGGATGAAGGAATGCCAACAGGCTTATACAACGCTCCAGCAAGTGCTCTAATTCTCAGGTCCCCCAACTGAGACATTATCTTTCATGTCCACATCGATGCCTCCGCTTTTGCTGTTGGATGTGTGCTGGCCCAACCGGATGAATACAAGATGGATTTCCCCATCAGCTTTGCCAATCGCCAACTCAATGATGCTGAGAGAAATTATACCACAATCGAGAGAGAAGGGTTGGCTATGGTCTATATGGTTAAGAAGTTTTGCCATTATCTTCTGGGGCAACCAAGTTAATTTTCTTTGAGGACCATCAAGCTCTTCTATACCTGGTAAACAAGCCCTGTACACAACAGGCAAAATCACCAAGTGGCTACTTATCTTGCTTTCATTTGACTTCACTCTTATAGTGAGGAAAGGCTCACATCACGTTCTCGCAGATCACATGTCACGGGTACCTTGTGGTGAGCCGCCTGTGGGAGTCCAAGATGATTTACAAGATGTCGCCCTATTCTAACTATGTTTAATTCTTATATGGGGAGAAGAGGTAGCACACTTTTTAGCCAACGGCTTACAAATGGATCCCCTCCTAGACAAAGAACGTGCTCATTGCCTAATTAAATAAGCAGCCCCCTACCAACTCATTACAGGCCAACTCTATAGGCAAGGGAAGGACAAGATTCTTAGACATTGTGTCTGTGAAGATGAATATGTACTCTTTCTAAAACAGGCTCACTCTGCCTATGTTGGTGGGCTCTTTTTAGCAAATATCATTACACACAAGGTCTTCACAACTCGGTTATGGTGGCCAACCTTAATGGCGAATGCAGTTGAGTATGTTAAGTGCTACGGATGAGTGCCAATGTGCAACAATTCCCTTCTTTAAGGAAAGTATGCCCCTGAATCCTATAGTATCCTTGTAACCATTTGAGAAATGGGGCATCTATTTCATTGGAGCCATCATTCCAGCAACCAGATACACCCAAGCTAGATATATAATTTCTTCCATGGACTATTTCACTAAGTGGGTTGAAGCTCGAGCTACCCGCCATAAAGCTAATGCGCGATTGACTGCCAAATTCCTTTACAAATCAGTCATCACATGCTTTGGTTGCCCCCTTGATCTCATCAGTGAGATGACAATGGGACATATTTCATTAATGAGGTAATCCAATTATTCTTCCAAGAGTTCTTTGTCACTCACAGAAAGTCCTCCCCCTATTACCCACAAGAAGCGAATGGCCAAGAGGAAAGCACAAACAAAATTTTGTGTGTCATTCTGACCAAAATTGTGGAGGCCAACCGCAATGATTAGCAACAAAAGTTGCCAGCCACATTTTGGGCTTATAGAACTTTCTACAAGGTAGCAACCCCTTTTGTTTAACCTATGGTACTGAAGCGGTCATGCCAATGGAGTTCTTGGTCCTCACCTTACGCATCTCTGTACAAGAGAAGCTCAACGAAAATGTCTTAGGTTGTCGCCTTTTTGAGCTTAAAAAGCTCTATGAAACACGTCTTTTAGTAGTATACAGCATGATCATTGAGAAGCTAAGGCGTAATAATGGTTTGGATGACCAGCTTAAAGACAAACAAATGAACAAGGGTGACATGGTCCTCTTATTCAGTACAAAGACACAAAAAGAAGATCAAGCTCAGAAGCTTAGGACCCTTTGTCATCACACTGAGATTACCCCACAAGTTGTTGTGCACATCAAGACACTTGATGGTGTCAAAATGGCTTGTTATTTCAACAGTAGCAAACTAAAGCTCTACTATGGCCCTCTCATTGAGGCCGCCTTAAGAGCCATCCACGATAAAAAAACAACACAAAAAGGACCATAAGAATATGAAACAAGCTACCCAACAAGAGGTCAGCGAGGCAAGCCAAAGCTTCAGTAGGAGACAAATCATGGTCAACATGACCCAAGTGGTTGACCCCAAAGAAGAGGAATGGGAGGTGAAGCATGCTCGATTATGGTTAGGAATGACCATCCCAATGAGCTTCGTCCAAAAATTAGCTCTTATAGACATAGGGGCTAATTACAATTTATTATCTCACAAAACATGGTGTTCCCTCAGGGGAACCTGCTCTAAAAGATACCCCTGCCACAATCCCCACAGTGGCATCACAACATGTTCACTATTTAGGCACAGTCACGCTTTTATTCCGCATTGGAAATAATGCCTTGGAAGGGAAGTTCTATGTGATACCTGCAGGAACAATGTGTGAGGAAATACTCCTTGGACGGGGTTGGATGGGCCATAACAGATGCAACTTAGATTGGGATGCTCGAACGATGACCTTACAGTTGGCCTTCGACCAAGTTACTATCCTCGTGAGATAAACAAGGATCCGCTGGCCATTTCTCCCAAATTCTAGAAGTCGTCCCTCCTACACCCCCCACCATCATTACACCTTCACACCCCCACAAATCCATCTCACTCAAGTAGAGGCCGCTCACACTTCCAACCACACCATTGCCTCTCACACCCTCCCCACCACCACGCTCGGTAGCAACCCACTCCAACATCCCCCCAATCACATAAGCTGTTGATCCACCACCAAAAACTAACTGCATTAACACTTCAAAGTGTACTAACATATGCATAGGCACACCTTCTCTGACTCGGGTGCCTAAGAAGCTCCTAATTGCATAGGGTTTTTATGAGGGCACATCTACATTGTGGATCCCCCGAGGATTGAAATCCCACCGTCATCTCCACTAGCACACAAAGCTTCTCATCCCCCTCATATAGGCAACCAATTCACCAACCACAAGCCTACAAGCTACAAGACAGACGCCGATCCAAATGCTCTACATGACATCCATGTCCTCAATCAAAACCTTTTCCATGCCCACAACCAACCTTTAAACGGATCCCAAAACCACTATTGCAAGCCCAACACTTCTACGAGGGCAATCGACATATTTGGATCCCCAAATCACCCCAACCCAACTCCCACCTTGTGTCCCTCAACAGTCACCGACCTTTCAATGAAAATCCAAGGTGGCCTCCACCACAAAGGCTGCCCAAGACAAAGGAAATCAGAAGCTTCACAAAGGCATTCTAACCCCCATTTTGTCCCGATAAATATTACCAATAATATACCCTCAACATCGGCAACTCCTCCACCCATTATGGTAAGGCTACCCCGGAGTACCACTCCCAAGTCAATGTCAACCTCTTCAGTTTTAGGCACTCCCTTGTCATCAACCTCCCCATAGGAATCAGATGTCTCCACGGCGCCATCACCCAATTGGCAAATTGACTCCTAATCTTGGCAAATTGGGCGTGCACGCCATCAGTACAAAACCCACAATGGGGTGCTGGCAGCATAGCCCATGGGTACAAAACCTGATTCAGTGTACCTACTATTCTTTAAAAAAAAACTTGAAGTGTCACTGTCGTACCAAATATGCCACAGTCGTATTCTTAGAATTCCCCATTTGCACGACTGCACCCTTTAGGTCTTTAAATTTTCCCAAATGTTCCGAATTTGCTGCGGTCGCACCAAATGTTGTTCAAATTGCCACGATTGTTTCCTTCTCAACCGGCTTGGTACGCTCGTTCCAACACCTATCGGTTGTTCGCTCAAGACGTCACACCTGTTCGCTCGAGATGCTGCACCCATTAACTCGAGATGCTATACCCGTACCATCCTAGATGCCACGACTAAGTCCTTGTGGAAAAGTATAAATATGGGTCCCACCCCCTCATTACCTCATTTTTAGCTCTCCTTGTAGCCAAACTCTTGCAATTTTTTCTCTCAAGCTTTCACATTCTCACACCTTTTCTCCAACATGACTAACACCTCGAACTCCTCCTTGGAGGTCCAACACCACCCCACCCTCAAGAGCAAGCGCCCGACTGGGGGCAAATTTGAAGAGTATGCCCGTCACCCCACACAACTGTCACATTTGGGGGAGGCCCTCATGAAGCAGGTGAATGGCCACACCATAAACTCTGTAACAACCACAAGGTGGAGCACAATCTCCTCTACTTCACCGGTTGTGCTACAAGGCAGTCCTAGGCGACACCACAGTCATATCAAAGCTGGAGCAGTTGTGAAAGATCCCCGTCCCCTCTGCGCAAGAGATTCGGGGATGCTAGCAGCAGAAGTAGCACTTCTTGTGCGGTGCAGGGTCCTCTCACTCGGGGCCTCGCCCCCACGGATATTCGGACACAGGACTAATCCCTCGGTTCTTCCAAAATCGAACCTGGAAAAACTTTCCTCGCTTGGAAAACACAGGCGATTTCTCCAGGATATTTGTACTCTAATGTAGTCAGGGTCATTTACTGACCAAATTGATCCGACCAAACCTGTGAGTCATTTGGTCAGATCAAGGAAGAAACTTGCACTTAGATCATAGAAACCAACACTTTTTTCCCCATCAAGAGGCAGAACCATTGATTCTTTTTTCATAGAACAATTACTATCTGGGATTTACTTCATCTATCGTACTATAACATAATTGAGTCTCATTTTGTGGGTATCTTCGGCGACCCAGAGCCCCAGCATCGTATGGTTAGCACCCTCTAGGATCCTTCGTAGGTGACCTAGTGCTTCACTCATAGGTCGCTTCCTTGGTTCCTTATCCACCGTACCAGAAGCTCACCATTTAAATCGAACCGAGGCTGGTCAAGACCTCAGCCGACCTTGCTACGCGAGACGTCCTCCGTTGACTCTCCGTTAGCTGTTGCAACTTTATCATTTAGGTCTCCACGATCTCATTCTCAAGACGGTCAAAATGCTTCCCCAGCATTATTGACATAAATACTTTCCCAGTCTCAGCTGTTGCAACTTTATCAGTTAGGTCTCCACGACCTCATTCTCAAGACGGTCAAAATGCTTCCCCAGTCATTTAAAAACATGTCATAAATACAGTTTCTATAATGAACTCTCATCTTTCACATTGTTCCACATCTATCTACATTACTTAATCCATATCCAATTCACATGTATTCCTATTCTCATTCAATTACATCATTTTCATCTCATCACATCTTTCCTCATTTACCCTCATCACATCTACATTACTTAATCCATATCCAATTCACATGTATTCCTATTCTCATTCAATTACATCATTTTTCATCTCATCACATCTTTCCTCATTTACCCTCATCACATCTCATCCATTGGCATCAACCCATATTCACATCCCATCACACCTCATTCATTCACATCTATTTCAATTTACATCACCTCATCACATTCATTTCACATCTCATCTCATTCATTCTTATCCCGATTCACATCTCATCCATTCACATCCCATATCATTCATTTACATCTGATTCATATGACATCACATCTCATTCACTTACATCCGCATTCACATCACATTACATTTCATCCATTCACTCACATCATCGACATCACATCCTTTCACATACACATCCACATCCATTCTTTCACACACACATCCATATCCATTCTTCCACATACACATCCACATCCACATACACATCCACATCCATTCTTCCACATACACATCCACATCCATTCTTCCATATACACATCCACATCCATACATACACATCCACATCCATTCTTTCACATACACATCCACATCCATTCTTCCACATACATATCCACATCCATTCTTTCACATACACATCCACATCCATTCTTTCGCATACACATCCACATTCATTCTTCCACATACACATCCACATCCATTCTTCCACATATACATCTACATCCATTCACATCCATACATACACATCCACATCCATTCTTCCACATACACATCCACATCCATTCTTCGGCATACACATCCACATCCATTCTTTCGCATACACATCCACATCCATTCTTTCGCATACACATCTTATCGCATCTTATTTTCATCTTATCTCATCCATTCACATGCTATTCCCATTTAATAGCTTTTTCTAGGTTGATCCCGATAATGGGACTTTTTCTAAATTTTTGCCAATTGCTTGGCCTAAATAAAGGTTCTTTTTCTCGACGAGACTAGTTCCATATTCATTCTCAATTTCTCAAATGATTTATATTCAATATTCCTCTTTTGGAATAGAAGAATTCATGGGATTTGCAGAAATCAATTCTACCCATATTTCCACTTTTGATAAATAATCATAAATTGAACTAAAATCCTTCTTTAGTTTTTAAATAAAATATACATTATTTTAGCATCCCAAATTTTCTCTTACTTCATTGGAATACATGGATTTCCATTGTCATGGGGATTACTCTTTTAACATAAAAATGAATTACTAGAAATTTCTATTTTGCTAATTACTATTTATGCATAAAAATCAAATTTTCCATGATTATGAGATGAGAATCATTGAATCAATCTAGGATGATTAATCCTAGAATATTGTAGGAAATCCTCTTTTCATATTATGAATGAAAGTGATTTATGTGTTAATTTTTTAAAAAATTTGCCATAGCTCCGTTGCTATTATAGATAATTCTCAATAATTTGAAAGCATAAAGTTTAGTAATATCCCTATGATTAGAACAACCATTAATTGCATTTATATCCAATTATGGACTTGATTCTTAATTTTTTCATAAATTAAATAGCATAAAAGTATTAAAAAGCCACTTATTTGGCCTCAATTTGATAAGCATAGAAATTACTTTTAGATTAGAGAATTGCTTCATGAGAAGCTTCATTTGAATATAGAATAGGTCATAGGAATGACCATTCTTTGGGGGAGAGAGAGACATGCTTTAAAAAATATTTAATTTAAGCATAAATGGAAATTTATGTGTTTTATCACTACAATTCATTAAAGAACTTCAATTGTATTAAAAAGCCATTCAATTGAATGCTTCTCAAGCTTGAGAGGGGTTAAGAGAGAATCATTTGGAGATTTTTAAAAAAAAGACCATAAACCACACATTACCTCCTAGATTGCTTGATTCTTTGATCAAAGTAGAGGCCCCCAACCAATCAATTGGTTTGGTATGTTGATGAAGACTCCAAGGAAGATTGAAGAGAGAGAGAAGCTCCAATCTCTTCAATTTGTAGAGGATTTTTAGAGGATAATAGAAAATATCATTATTTCAGTATAATATTGGCATGGTATAGTTATCATATTTTTTTACAAAGGGCTAAGGATCTATTTATAGGTGAGGGAGACCTCTAACCAAGTCCAACTAGTTTCTACTCGGGGCCTCGCCCTTGAATGTCCGGGCACGAGACTAATCTGGTGATCATTCCGAAACCGAAACCAGACTTTTATAATAAAAAAATTTCTTTTATTCAATCACTTTATGCATAAAAATCAATATTGATGAAAGTAACACTTTTATAATAAAAAAAATTCTTTATGCATAAAAATCAATATTGATGAAAGTAACACTTTTATAATAAAAAAAGTTCTTTTATGCATCACTTTATGCATAAAAATCAATATTGATGAAAGTAACACTTTTATAATTAAAAAAAATCTTTTATGCATTATTTTATGCACAAAAATCAATTTTGATGAAAGTAACACTTTTATAATTAAAAAAATCTTTTATGCATCACTTTATGCATAAAAATCAATATTGATGAAAGTAACACTTTTATAATTTTAAAAAAAATCTTTTATGCATCACTTTATGCATAAAAATTAATATTGATGAAAGTAACACTTTTATAATACAAAAAATTCTTTTATGCATCTTTCCATGCATAGAAATTAAATCTAATGAAAATAACACTTTTACAATAAAAATATTTCCCATATGCATCTTTCTATGCATAGAATTTAAATCTAATGAAAATAACACTTTTATAATAAAAATAACACTTTTATAATAAAAATATTTTCCATATGCATCTTTCTATGCATAGAATTTAAATCTAATGAAAATAACACTTTTATAATAAAAATATTTTCCATATGCATCTTTCTATACATAGAATTTAAATCTAATGAAAATAACACTTTTATAATAAAAATATTTTTAATATGCATCTTTCTATGCATAGAATAAAAATAACAGTTTTAGAATACACAAACGGATGGGATTACTCTTTTTGAATAACATAAAGATAAAATTTATTTCCATAAAATTTAAGAAAATTTTACCATAACCTCCTTTGTATGGCTGACCATTTCTCAATTTTTACATTCTAAATCTACTTAGAATTTACCCCAAGATGAATTTAGCACTCTAATCTAATCAATTCTCATTTTTTTAAAGAGAAAACAATATGAAAAGTTTAACTCTATTTATTTGATTACACATCTTGGATAAAGAAGGGCTGAATTCACAATGAAGAGAAGAGGGAAGCCTTTCCATCAAGGCATAACATCCAAGTTCACATAAAAAAACCAAGAAATCAGAAAACCATAGAATAGAATTTAAAAAAAATAGAATTTCTAACTTACATGGAGTTTTGTGAGCTTTCCTTTGGCTTGAGGGATTGAGGGTTCTACTCTTGCTTGGATCAAGAGTGGCCACCAATTCTTTGTAGAGGAAGTAGTAAAAAACAAGTGAATTATCAATAAATTCAATGTTTTTGGCTTTGGGGAGGAGTAGAGTAATAGTGCATAAAACACTATTAAGCTTCTACAAAGGGGGAGGCTTCTATTTATAGGGAAAAATGAGCCTCTAACCAAGCAAGTTGATTCTAGAATTTTCCAGATCAAATTGGTCAATTTTTGACCATTTTTGGGTCAGTTTAGCTTACTTTTTGGAACTACTTGAATTAGGAGAGAGGAGAGATGAAATATCTCATTATTTGAGAATTTGAAACTCCTCCACACATGTGAAATAGGCCGCTCCTTCATGAGGGGGAATCCCCACTCTGAGGTGTCAAAATTTTATTTTTTTAGTATTTCCTTTGGTCCTTAGTCCACTCTTCATCTTATGTGAGTATTTACTTATTTTTGGGGGGGTTTTCTTAATTTTTTCAATTTATCTCCTCCCTATATTTGGATTAATCTGATTGGTCCCTCAGAACCTTAATCCAAAATTTTTAAAAAATCTAGACCCTTAGGCTAAGGTCTTTTTAGCAGATTATAATTTATTTCTAATGCACCTTAGGAAATTCTTTTTAAACTTCTATTTCAGGGGAATTTATTTTAATAGGAAAGGATATTTTTCCATCCAAAGATATCTAAAAACTGAGTTATCTCTCTCTAGAATATTTTCTCTCTCTAGGCCAAAACAGTTAGAAACAAGATCTTTTATTATTCTGAAAAGGGGATTGATTATAGGGGAAGATACTAAACATCTTGAGGGATGGGGAGGAATCTTACATAAGAGCTCAAGCTCTCTTCTCCCCTGCATCTTTTCATGGTATCAGAGGAGCCTGGTTCATGCTAAGGGCTGAGCTGCAAGCGCAGGAGAAGCACAAGAAGCGGTACGAGGGTAAGAGCTTCATCTACTCTTCCCTATTTGTGTTGGTGAGTGACTACACCCTTGTTGGGAGCTCTACGGGAGGCACTGGCAAACGATCTCTGATTGAGGAGCTTTCTTCGCGGGAGTAAAGCTATAGGGCAACTATATTGTCCTATTGGACCAAATTTTTGGGCCAAAAATGCGTTTCGGGCGGGTTAGGACCTCCATTTTTCGGAAAGCAGGCGATTTCGAGCACTGCAGGTAAGTCATCGATTCTATGCAGAACTCTGTTGTTTTAAGAACTGCAGAAAGACAGATTGGTTATGCAGATATTGTGTGTGCTGCAACAAGGAGGTCAAATAGTTGCCATTTGGTGTATGTATGCACATTGAGGTCACTGGTTGTGACATTTGAGTGTAGTACAATACCGCCCTAGAAAATACAGCAATTTGTGCAAGACAAGCCAAAATGCTATTTCTGGTAAATTTGTGTGTCTGGCAAGATGTCAAATGATGGCATAAACCAGATTGTTGTTGAGAAGCTTGACAAGAATAACTTCCATGCCTGGAGGTTCAAGTTGACAAATTTCCTGATGGAAAGGGTTACTGGGACTACATAGAAGGTGAGCATGAAGAGGCACCGAGATACCAGAGATCAATTCGACTGCTGCAGATGTGAAAGAGTTCAAGGATTGGAACCAAGGAGCCAGAAAAGTTATGTATTACCTCTCTATCAGTATACAAGACACCATGATTGGGCACATACAGGATGCCAAGTCCCCTAAGGAGGCGTGGGACACCTTGGTAAAACTCTATGAAACGAATACCAAGGCACGAAAGATACAGTTGAAGAATGAGCTTCATACTGTGGAGAAAAAGAGTATGTTTGTGAGTGAATATGCATTGAAGATCAAGGGTATTGTGGAATCCCTTGCATCTATTGGTGTTTCAGTAGATGATGAAGGTGGAAGTCTGTCTATGTAGTCTCGGGCCACAATACAAGGCGTTCAAGATGTCTATTTAGACTCAGGAAAACATTCCCAATTTCACAGATTTGGTGTTTATGTTGATTATAGAAGAGAAGAGCTTGGGTGAAGACCAACAGTCTTCACAAAACAAAAACAGTTCAGAGCAATAGGCCTTCTACACAAGTTCAAGAAGAGGACGAGGTAGAGGAGGCCGTGGACGCGGCCAAGGAGGTGGCCGAACAGGTAATTAGAATTATGGCCAGCAGCAACAACAACAACAGTCCCAGAATTTACAACAACAACAACAACACGCAGGTGGAAGAGGCCAACAACAACACGTAGGTGGAAAAGGCCAATTTAGAGGCAGGGGGAGTCAAAGATATTAAAAAACTATCATGTAAAAGGGTAGGAGAACGGTGTGTGTGTGAATGGACTTATGGTCCACTAACTCACCTATTTAAAGGTGAAGCTAGAAGGCATTATGTAGTGTGCAAAGGCCAAGTTGTATGCATAAGCAACTTAATAAACAAGATTTGCTCTTGTATTTTTTGGGTCTCTCTCCTCCACTCATCTTGATCTAGCATAAGCACCACGAATTTCATCATGGTATCTAGAGCTAGGCAACTTGCAAGGTGTAGACTAGGTCAAAAAGTTGTTTCTTGAGTGCATCTCATCTACCCCTAGTTGGTGGAGGCCTTCCAGCAACTTGAGGATGCCGAATCTCATCGAGATCTCAACTAGGAAGTTCAAGAACACTGCCACGCCATTGCACAGCTAATTAGTGGATTACTCCTCTCTCAGCCGCCGTGCCATTGCACTCTGAGTAGGCCGACGCACGTTTTCTGCAGCACTGGATTTCGTACAGCAATGCACAGCTTGTGGGCAAGCTCAAGCCACACAAGCTTAGGGATTTTGAAGCCCTAAGCCTCAAGGCTCTACAATCAAGAGATTAGCCTCAATGGCTGCTCGACGCGGGCGCAAGATGCAGAAAACCAGGCCAGCCCTGTGAGGAAGCCATGGAAGCTTCAATAAAAGCTTCAAAATAGTGTTTTTTAACACTAATCTTGGCTTAATTAACCTTAATCACTTAAGTTCTTCTTGAAAGTGACTTTGCTCCAGATCTTCTGATGTTGTTGGCATACACCATGAGGTGTTCATAAGTCTCATTCATCAAACACTTCATCAAGCTTCATCAAGTGTTCAACATTCCCAAGTGTACTTATTAGCACTAAAAGTGTTGCTAAACACTATTGGTGGGTGTAGCCATTAGCAAAGGGGAGCCTCTCGACATTACGGAGTGTTTCTAAGCACTAAGAGTATTCTTAAACACTAATGGTGCATCTAATTACCAATACAAGTGTCACTAGACACTAAAAATGTGCTCTTAAGCACTAATAGTGTTGCTAAACACTAATGGTGATCTTAATCACCAAAGAAAGTGTTCTTTGACACTAATGAAGCTCATTTCCATCAGAACTAGTGGTTGGTAACAAACCCTAAGTGCTAAACCATAAGCTTCATCAAATTAATCTCCTTTTTATGCAACATCCTTGGCTTGATTAAGGGTTGTTGCACTCTCATAAGCCATTCTCTTTCTACTTAAGCCAAAACATCATAAATTTTTTGGTTTTCTTCTTCATAAATCAGCCCATTACACTCTTGTAATCTTCCTTCAATACCTAATGTCAAAGGAAAACACCCAAATTAAGAAGTTCTCAGGAGAGGGCTTCCACACTTGGCAAGTTCTTGTCAAGTGCACAGATGATGTCCAAAGGTTTTTGGCCATTCATCTCCGGCACTAAGGTTTTTGGCCATTCATCTCCGGCACTAAGGTTATTGATCGAGCTAAGGCTGAAGATATTGAAGATGATGAGAGGGAACAAGCCATCATCATGCTCCATCTTGATGAGGCTCTTATTCACCATGTGGACTAGCTTTCGACTGCAAAGGAGAAATGGGATGAGCTTGACAAGCTCTATGGTGCTCGTGGTAAGAATTCCAAGATCTCACTTAAAATTGAATTTTTTAGCTTGGAGCTCAAAGAGGGAGATGGAATTGGAGCCTTTATCTCTCACTTGAAGGGCCTTATGGCTCAACTTGCATCAGTGAATGCGAGAATGGATGAAGATGATGTAGTGGCTATTTTGCTAAAAGCAATCAAGAAGGTGTACCCCACCTTAGTCACCAGCCTGAAGAACATACCTAATCCCACCCTTGAAGGAGTCATTCAATCTTGTCTTGATGAAGAAAAGAGGCCAAAGGGAGGAGCTGAATCTTCAAATGCATCGACTCCATTTAATATCGAACAAGCTTTATCACATCAGGTGAGCAAAGTAAGGTGTGTCCATTGCAAAAAGATGGGTCATTTGGCAAATAATTGTTAGATCAAATATCCCAACAAGATGAAATGTAACCAGTGTAAACAAACGGGGCATATCACTTCAAAATGTCCTAACAACAAAGATTCAAAGGCTAGCTTTGCATCAGCCTCTAACTCCACTGAGAAATTGTTTTAAATCTCAATGAAACAACACCTATATTCATAACCTTGTACGCCTAATGTTATAAAGGCAACCTATGTCCAATACCACCTATTCTAATTTTTTCATAGTTGGTATTGAGGGGGGGTATTAAAAGACTAAGGTCATGTAAAAGGGTAGGAGAAGAGTGTGTGTGTGAATGGACTTATGGTCCACTAGCTCACCTATTTAAAGGTGAAGCTAGAAGGCATTATGTAGTGTGAAAAGGCCAAGTTGTATGCATAAGCAACTTAATAAACAAGATTTGTTCTTGTATTTTTTGGGTCTCTCTCCTCCACTCATCTTGATCTAGCATAAGCACCATGAATTTCATCAAAAAAGGTCGTGGAAATTGGAAAAGGCAGTATAATGATACACGTGGATGCTTTTATTGTGGTAAGCCTGGACATGTGCAGGCAGATTGTTATAAGAAGCATGCTGACATGCAAAATGGGAAGTTGTAGCAAAACAACTTATCATCCTCGAGCAAAAATAATGAGGATAATGAAAGGTTGTTTGTTATGCAGCATGTCGTTAATGTCATGTCTTAAAATGTTGAAACAGCACATAAAGATGATGTATGGTACGTTGATTCCGGTGCTTCAAACCACATGTATGTTACGTTGATTTAGGTGCTTCAAACCACATGTATGGTACGTTAGCTCAGGTGCTTCAAACCACATGTATGGTACGTTGATTCAGGTGCTTCAAAAACCACATGACAAGTCATGGGGGAGTGGTTCAAGGAGATAAAAAACCGTGAAAAACTAGGTTTTGTGGAAATAGGGGATGACATTGCTCATCTAATTGCCCATGTTGGAGATGTGCCATTGTCTATGCAGGATGGCAAAGTGAAGTACCTTGCAGATGTACTTCATGTTTCGAACATAACAAAGAATCTAGTTTCGCCAGATGATTGAGCAGGGTTTGCAGGTTTGGTTTAACCTTGATGGTTGTTATGTTGAAGACTTTAAAGACAAGTGCAGGTTGGTTGCAAAAGACAACAGAGTGGGTAGAATGTTTACATTGAATGTAAACATGCCTGAAGTGAGTGCTGCGATGTTTGCAAATGGTTTAGGAATTGTTGCAGACATAGACATTTGGCATAAAAGAATTGGACATGTGAATGTGCAAAGAATGAAGTCTATGCTTGTAGACTAAAGGAATTGTGACAGGGTTGCCAAAGTTTAAAGTTGAAGGTATGCAGAAAATAAATGAAGCATGCCAATTTGGAAAGCAAACAAAGCATGTATTCCCACGTGACAGAAATGTGAGTAGAAATGCACTAGATAATGTGCATTCAAATGTATGGGGTCCTACGAAGACCATGTCTATGGGAGGCTGCAGGTATTATGTGACATTTATTGATGACCACACAAGGAAAGTGTGGGTATACTTCATGAAGGAGAAGAGTGAGGTGTTCACTCATTTTCAGAATTTGAGAGTTATGGTTGAAAAGCAAACAGGGAAACATGTAAAGTGCCTAAGGTCAGATGGAGGGGGAGAGTACTTCTCCAATGAATTCTCTGAATTTTTACAGAAGAATGGTATTCAGAGACAGTTTACATGCAGATACACTCCGCAACAAAATGGAGTTGCTGAGCCAAAAAACATGCACATCGCATAGCTATCTGAGGCTATTTCTACAGCAGTTTACATCATGAATAGGACTCCAACTGCAGCCATACATGATGTAACTCCAGAGAAGAGGTTTACAGGCAGAAGACCTAATTTATCTCACCTGAAAGTCTTTGGATGCATTGCATATGTGCATGTGCCAGATGAGCTGAGAACTAAGCTGGATACCAAAGCTGAAAAATGTGTGTTTATTGGGTATTCCCTTGAGCAAAATGGATACAGGTGTTATAACCGTGCTACACGACGTGAGTTGAGGGTAAGCAGGGATGTTGTTTTTGATGAGATGAGCAGCTGGTATGCTATTGAAAAAGAAACTGTTGGGGCTGATGTGAGTGGACATGTGGTTGCATAGAATACAAGTTAGCAGTCTTTGAGTGGACCAGGAGAGTCCTCATCTAGTGGTTCAGTTGATAGACCATGGAGTGGCAGGCTGCATCATAATACCAGTCCAGCAAATGTGATTAGTACATCACATAAAGGCAAAGAGAAAGTGGTTGAGCCCCTTAGTATGCTTGACATATCTGCAAGGCATTCTCATGTTGATAGAGAGTCTAGTGGCTCAGAGATGAGCCTTGAATGATGAGGATCTTGGGATACCAGCTATGAGAACACCTTGTGTAAATAAGGTTATGGAAGCCATAAATGCAAAGCTGCGAAGATCTGGGAGAGTGAAGAATCCTGTGCAGAGGTTTACCTATGATGGTTATGTGGCACATCACTATGCATACATGGCAAAAGTTGTGTAGAGGTTGTAGAGCCCACATGCATTGATGAGGCTATTGGAAATGTGTGTTGGGAGAAAGCTATGGATGAGGAGATGGATGCATTATATGGAAATGAGACTTGGGATTTAGTGCAATTGCCTGAAGGCAAGAAAGCCATTGGATGCAAGTGGGTGTACAAAGTAAAACAAAGCTAGATTGGTAGCCAAAGGATATGTAGAGACATATGGCATTGATTATGAGGAAATTTTCAGCCCAGTTGCCAAGATGGCAATAGTGAGAGTTATGATAGCAGTGGCTACATCAAAGCAATGGTCTTTATATCAAATGGATGTAAAGAATGCATTCTTGCATGGGGATTCCAAGGAAGAGGTGTATATGTTGCAGCCACCTGGTTATGAGGATGTGTCACCCCGAGCATGTTTACAGGTTGAAGAACGCCTTGTATGGCTTAAAACAAGCACCAAGAGCATGGTCTGACAAGATTTCTGAATATCTTGTCACTATTGGCTTTCATGTAGCCAATGTAGATTTTCCGCTGTATGTGAGACACAGTGATAGAGGGGTTGTGCTTGTTGTCATCTATGTAGTTAGACTGATCATTACGGGGGACCATGATGCAGAGATCTTTGATGTAAAGATCTTGCTTAGACAGAAGTTTGAGATGAAGGATCTGGAGGAGCTCGGATATTTCTTGGGCATTGAGGTGATTAGGTCACCACATGGTATTGGATTACTACAGAGATAGTATGGCTTGGATATGTTGTCCAAGTATGGTATGACAGGCTGTAAGCCTATCTCAGTGTCATTGGATCAGAATGGCAAGTTGAGTGCAGATTCAGGAGAGATTTTGGAGGATCCTACTATGTATAGGCACATAGTAGGAAGCTTGATCTACATGACGATCACCAGGCCAGATTTGAGCTATGCTATTGGGTTGGTGAGTCAGTTTATGCAGGTTCCTCGGAAGCCGCATTTGGATGCATTGAGATGCATACTGAGGTATGTGAGGTCTACTTTGCATTGTGGACTATTTTATGAAATTGGGACAGAGATATGTGTACATGGGTACATAGATGCTGATTGGGCTGGTAGTATCTCAGATAGAAGATCTACTAGTGGCTTCATGTTTTCTTTGGGGAGTGCTGCTGTGACTTGGAGTAGCAAGAAGCAGCCTACGGTTGCTCTGTCCAATACAGAGGTGCTGCTATGGCAACATGTGAGGTAGCTTAGTTGAGAAAGCTACTTGCAGATTTGGGTCTATCAGTGGGGATAAACAAGTTGTCATTTTCTGTGACAACATTAGCAGTATAGAGTTGGCCAGGAACCCAATTTTTCATGCTTGCATGAAGCATATAGAGGTCCACTACCATTTTGTCAGAGAGAAGGTTTTGGTAGGAGACGTTGACCTTGTTTATGTTAGCACACAGCATCACGTCGCTGACATCTTCACCAAAGCATTGGCTACACAGAGGCTCTGCAAATTCAGGGCTTTGCTTGGGGTACATGAGATGGAGTTGAGCTCGAGGGGGAGTGTTGAGATATCGAGCTCATCTAGTGAGGCGGTGGACACTAATGACCCGCCGCCTAGGGGATAGGCCCCACACTTACACCACTGGCATGGTTGGTGAGATCATGGGTGATATGCAGCCAGTGGGATGACAGGTTGTGTGACAGCCATTCTAGAGACTGGCATAGTTATAGCGCCAGCTCATTTAGTTGGGTTCACACTATAGAGAACCCTAGTATGTATTTGGTTGAGTACCTTTTCATATAGTGTGTACTCTTATCTTTGTATATGGTGTGTTGAGTGTTGTGTGAAGAAAATTTTCAGTCTCTCACCTTGTGTGAAGAAGAAGAAGATTTTCAGCCTCTCACCTTGTGTGTTCTCTTTTAGGGTTTTGTGAGTGTGTGTGTGCTTGCAAGAGCTCAAGCTCTCTTCTCCCTTACATCTTTTCACGATCTATGAAGAGTTTTACGAACATCCAAGTCGAGCTCTTCCTCATCGACTTGGGGGTTATCATTCCTACCATGACGACGACCTCGATCCATGATCCTAACAATACGAAAATTCTTGTTAAGTCCTTTTATTTACCATTCAAATCCAACTTTAGATCCAATTGATTCTGGGGTTCTTTAGATTGGTTATCTCTCCGTAGAATCATGGGATAAAAATCCCTTATATAGAACTCATCATCACATAACAATTCACTCAGATCATAACATTCAAATCCTAATCACAATAATGGTCTATTAGATCTGAACATTCCTCCATGGAAATTTCAGTTATGCAAGTTTTTAATTTGTCATCCCTTAACTGGATCCACTAGCCCAAGTGTTAACAGCAGCAGTAATTTGTCAGTACAATCCACTAATCTCATAGTGATTTGCTAAAGTCATTAATGCCATTCCAGTTACGAACATCATCTCACAGGGACGCCCCATTCATCCTCATTGTGGTTTTGCTCAACTTATTACATTTCAACCAAAATTCAGGAATCATCATTTTTCAATCAGAATCCAAATCAACTAGTTTTCAACCAGAATTTTAAATCATATCAACCACATTCGAATTCATCATCTGGAAAGCATTTTTGCTTATAATTTCAACTCTTAAATTTACTTGTATATACTGCTGCCTGGAAAGAGCTGCAGTTATACCCTTGGTATATACAGGTAGTCACGGTACTTGGAATTATAAGGTAAATACCGTCATGAGACTAAGCCTTAAGCAAGTCAGGGATTTCCATACAATTGCGGTACTTCATCTGAAGACCCACTTTCAATTTTATGAATCTTCATTCTAAATATCAATTTGTATGAATTTTATCACACAATTTCAACTTTTTATTGTTACTTCAAAATTTTTTGACATTTTTGGCTTTTCACTTAATCCACTTTAGCTAATTTGCTCTGATACCAGCTGAAAGATCCCTGCCCTCTCCACACAACGGATTCGGGGGTGCTAGCAGCAGAAGTAGCACTCCTTGCACGGTGCAGGGTCCTCTCACTCGGAGACTCGCCCACGGATATCTGGACAAGGTTCTAATCCCTCGGTTCTTCCAAAACCGAACTCGAAAAAACTTCCCTCGCCGCCCGGAAAGCACAGTCGATTCCTCCAGGATATTTGTACTCTAACGTAGTCAGGGTCATTACTGACCAAACTGATCCGACCGAACCTGTGAGTCGCTTGGTCAGCAGATTAAGGAAAAACTTGAACTTGGATCATAGAAACCAGCGCTTTTTTCCCCATCGAGAGAGGCACAGCTGTTGATTCTTTTTCCATAGAACAATTACTATCCGGGATTTACTTCATCTATCGTACTATAACAGAATTGAGTCTCATTTTATGGATCCATCAGTCCAGTCTAACCACATCCAATTCCATGGGTTAGCCAATGCCCAACCACTGTAGTGATGGGATTCAATTAGGAATTTAGTTAGGTTTTGTCTCGGCGGGTAGTACCAGGGAAAAGAGTTCCCAGGCCCCCTAGCCGGATATTCATGCAAACTTAAAGCTAGTCACACCACTTACAAATATGAAATTGCCCTTTTCACAGATTCAGCTAGTCACACCACTTACACACCCAATATGAAACTGCCCTTTTCAAAGAGTTCCCAGACATATACCTACCTGTCTTAATATGAAAATTCAACCATTGGATCAACTTTTTATACAAAGAAAATTCATTTTCTTAGACAATGCACTAGCCCCATCTAAGAGTTTCATCAAACTATATTGGGTCTAAAAGTAACACCAATTTTATCACCTATCAATTTGTTGATAACACACTACGTATAACACGCAGTGTCAAAATGTGTATTGGTACAAAACAGAACCATGCTCAAGGGAAAGCATGATCTAGAGATGCTTAAACAAAGCAAAAAGGAAAGAAAATTGAAATTTGTCGACGTGTGGACATGCTTAATTTGCATGATATAGAAATTGTTGTGTATGGATTTGAGTTAAAAAACTTCTTAACACTTGTACCAAAAAATAATTGATATGTTTAAGCAAAAGGTCCAATGACTCTCCTAGTTGATTGGAAGAGTTTCTTCTCTTTTGTAACTCTTTTTCAATTGGACGTTTTTGGGTTTAGAGTAAAATGCAAGTAATGTTTTATGCATTCTTTTTTCACAAAAGTAGTGTTTCTTTTAAAATGTTTGACATGAAAGTGTCTTTTGTCTCCATAAATTTGAAAAAAAGAAATATTTTGGGTCTTTTTTTCCAAAAATGGAGTTGAATTGTCATTTGCATGATTTTGTTGTCATTGTTCATGACTGTTCTATCTGTTTCCGGAAGGTCTATGCCCATACCCCTACCCCTCCCAGAGGACGACCGATGCCTTGCAAGATCTACATGGTAGGGGATGGCACGTCATCAACAACGAAGCCTACATCTCACTCAGTAGCAGACACCCTGCCCCCTTATTTAGTAGCGGCACGGCTGACCTCCTTATCTTATACCAGAGATGTCATAAGCAAATGAAGGTCATGGCAGCCATAGGAATCTGCCAGTTTGATGACTCCCATGTCACCTTCCCAATGGAATTCACTTCCGAGGAAGTGGCAGGCTGAAGCCTTTTTTCGATCCCATGGAATAGGTGACTCAATAGAAGATGATCATTCCCCCCGATGGTCATAACAGAGGCAACAACACCACGATAGCCTCCCACCTCCACCCCCACCATCCTCATCTCCCTCACCTCCCCCTCCACCACCCAATTCCTCTCACCCAAGTACTAGCACCCAACCACCACCACCCCCACCACCATCTAGTATATCCACACTTCCACTCTCCCCTCTTCCCAAACCTCTTCTCCTTGAATTCATTTTCCCACACCACCCCCCTCACCAACCCCACCCTCACCACCCTCCTTGTCATTGCAGTTGGGAATGCACACTACATTCTGTGGTGTCCCTTCCACCTCCACGAAGCCTCCACACCTCTTTGACGCCCACCTTGCCCATGGGAGCCTCCACATCAAAACCCCCTTCACCCCAATCACTCACCGACATATCACCCTCCCACACCTCTTTGATGCCCACCTCGCCCATGGGAGCCTCCACATAAAAACCCCCTCCACCCTCATCACTCACCGACATATCACCCCTCCCACACCCACCCCTCGAAGAAAGAGAGATACCACTGCTGCCACCACTAGAGCGTGAGGAGATCAACCCTTCGCTTCACCCTCTCAACTGGTGGGACCCCTCTACCGTACGGAGTTCGAGCAGGTGATTGCTATCCTACTCGGCCCACAGCTCTAGGACACGCCCATCACCTGCATAACAGATCGCATGGACATCAATGTCTTGCATCGATACCTTAAGGCCAAACATCGACTATGACGGGCGAGCGCATCCACCCAAAGAGCGCGTGGATACCACCAGCCTGCCCCATCACGTTTGAACTCATGCGAGAAGCCGGTTGACACTGTTTGTTAATGATGTAAATATGCAAGGTATGGCATAGTTGTGGAAAGATTTAGTGTTCTAAATTATTGTTAGACAAAGAGTATTTGGTCCACCTTCAAGTGATTTTTGGGATACAAGTCCTTGGGTTTCACTTGTATAAGGGGTGGTGAGAGTTTATTGTAGAAAAGGTACTTCAATTTTAAGAGTGGAACTAAGATTTTCTTTAGTTTGCCTTGTCTCGCACACTACCGAATAGTTCTTGTGTTTTACCCTATCTTGCACACTACAAGATGCAAGTTCTTGTGTTTTACCCTATTGCAGTGTGAAAGTTTTCAATGTATGTTAAAACGATGATGGATTAGCAACCTTGGGAATCCAAATGATCAAGGGTGTTTTGTTGCTTCTCGGAACCCAAATGATTAAATTTCCATCATAGAAGCCTAAATTATTGAGGCAAAAAAATATTATTGAGGAGCAAGGATACTTTATTGGCAAGGTTTCTTGACCTTTTTTCTTTTTTCTTGGACTTCTTAGTAGCTTGTAGGATACGAGGTTATGGAGGTTGCTTTGAAAGCCTCAATTAGGTGTTGCCTTACTTAAAGCTTTGAACTTTAATAAAATGTTTTGGAACCCAACAATGTTGCCTTCTTTTGTCAATGAGGCTACTGTATCATTGGTTTCTCTTTAACACACCATCTCAAGACTTGATCTTTTCCTAGGTTATACAGTTGACTAGCTATTAACTAATAAAGTGTGGCATCCTATCCTTGTTTATTTTCTTATCCTGTGGAACTATATAGGCAAGATACTTGGAGATTTCTTCACTCTAGTTCAGTACCATATCTAATTTGAATAGAGCAGCATTTGGTAGTTCATCATGATTGGGGACTTGATTTAGAGAGGAAATTGATGGGGTGAGCACCAAGAAGTTAGTTCTTCCTAATTGTACCATAATATTGTCACCATTTTGATATCTAAATTGTTCTTTCCAATTGATTTACCAATTATTGAATTAAATCCACTCTAAGCATCAATCTATATGGGATTTCTTTGGCACCACATAAAATCTACACTTTCATAAATCATTACAAATGTGAATTATTTATTCAAATGATCCAACAAATGGTAATTTCACTTCCTAATTAAAATCAATGCAAGGTTTGTAAACAAAGAATATTGTCTTGCCTTATGCTTTCTAAGATTCTAAGAACATGATGCTATAATTTAGATATAGATGAATAATATATTATTGTGATTGCATAAAATCCTTGGTGAGAAATCAAGCTATAATATATATAGATGCTATAATCTATAATATATAGATGAATAATATATTATTATGATTGCATAAAATCCTTGGTGAGAAATCAAGCTACAATATTGGTTCTATTGCTTTAATGGTCATTTACTTGTTAAGAGAGGTTAGCAAGAAGCTTTTTTATTATCAGTGTGCAGAGGCCTTAGTTATTTTTGAAGGAGTTAGAAAGGGAGGCTTTGATGTGTACTCCTCTTGCTTTTGATAAGAATTTTCACTTGGTTAATGGGGAGTTATAAGGTAGGCATGTTATTAGCTTAGTTTTGATTGTGTTTTTCCCACCCAACTCCCCTCGATAATTTAACTTCATCTTTAATTGTACATCTGTGTTAACGATAAGAGCCTACCTCAACCCTTTTTAAATAAAGTGGTGTCATTTTGTCTTATCTTAGAGCCACAAATACAAATTTTTGATATGGTTGTGCTAGCTCATCTATGTCGTGTACTGACTTCGATGTTACACTAGAATGCCTTTGTGGTGGGGTGAATGTTGAGCTTCCTTTTACTAGGTGGAAGTAAATGTTGGAATATCATTTGCTCAATGCTAAAGATGGTCAAGTGCAAGGTAACACATCACATGAGGACCTGACTTTTCCAAATTATGCTTTTGATCATACAAATGCTTTAAATGACTTACAAGCTATGCAAAACATGATTGAATACATGTTTGATGGATTTACCTCAAGTTTCTCATCATAGGTGCTAGTAGACTCCGGGGTGGATCTATAGAGGCAACAAAGATCACTAGATTTGGACACCATTTGCCTTATCTATGAACTCTTACATTTTCAGCTGCCATGCCAAAAGGGAAACTGAACAATCAATTGCTTGTACGTCAAGATTTGAAGAATTCAGATAACATGGAGGAGCATGTAGAGAATGTGGAGGAGGGTGAGGTAATGCAAAAGTCTGGATACACTATGGACAATGAGGAACAACGGGCATGTTACGTACAAGGAGGTACACATTATGCCCCAACTAGCAATGTTCAAGCGCATGTGGTGGATGCCAATGTCAAAACCAATGCAATGCCTTATATGCCTTTTGATATGAGCCAAATGATGATGATGATAAGAGGCATGGTGGAATCAATGATGATGATAAGAGGCATGGTGGAATCAATGAGGAAGCCAATGATTGAAGAGATGAAGGGTCTTCCGAGATGACATCAAAAGTGAGGTCAAGGGTAGTCTTGAGCAAGCAAGATAACAAACTCATGGGGAATGGATACATGATATAAGTGGTCCCTCTCATCACCCCAATTTCATGGATGCTTCAAGATCAAGCAAAGGCATAATGTTTGGGGACATGGATGGTATGATGCGGATGGACAAAGAGAAGACCAACCCAAGCATGCACTCTTATTTTGGGGTAATGCATAACACTATGTATGCTTCTACAAAAAGTGATGCGAAAGGGAAAGGACATGTGGGGCAATCTTCTCGGATGCATGCACATGCCACAAGTCACGGCCATGATTACCATGCATTTGGATCAAGATATGTGGAGCACAAAGACCATTTTGAACGGATGATGGATGATGATGAGATGCATTGGGATCACATGGTTCGTTACATCAAGGGGTTGCGGAGCAACATTGGAGCTGATGCCAAAGCTCAAAGGCCACGCACACTCAAAGAAGCTATGATGTTAGCCGAGATCTATGAGGATAAATACACTCATTCTTGGGCAAGTCGTAGCTATGGGTGGCCAGATTTTGGCTCAAACACTTCTACAAAAAGCAACCTCGGGATGCCAACACTACCTCAAATGTGCCCAAGTTTCCTACCGTGTATGGTGGTAGTGGTGGCAAGACAAATTATAGGTTTGGCAATGCTTCAAATAGGCCTTCTTTTGGAGATAGGAAACCTCCTAGTGGTGTGAACAAAAGCAAATTTATGAGGGAGGACTAAACGAGATGAGAAGCAAAAACTTATGCGTCAAATGTGGAGAAAAGTGGAGTAAGGAGCATGCCAAGTCTTGCAAGGCACGCAATGTCACCATTAACATGATCTTTTCCAAAGAGGGGGATGGAGATGAAGACAAAGAGTTGGAAGCTTTGGAAGAATGTATTGAATGTGATGGTAAACATGACACTACACCGGATGGGGAATTTCTGTTTGACCCCGGTGGTAATGGCAATGACAAGCTGTGTTATGATGACGGATTTCCTACTCCTATGTGTACTTCGGGTGATACTTGCGTTGAGCCAACTCTTTGCTCATTGTCTGCATGTTATTAGCTTAGTTTTGATTGTGTTTTTCCCACCCAACTCCCCTCGATAATTTAACTTCATCTTTAATTGTACATCTGTGTTAACGATAAGAGCCTACCTCAACCCTTTTTAAATAAAGTGGTGTCATTTTGTCTTATCTTAGAGCCACAAATACAAATTTTTGATATGGTTGTGCTAGCTCATCTATGTCGTGTACTGACTTCGATGTTACACTAGAATGCCTTTGTGGTGGGGTGAATGTTGAGCTTCCTTTTACTAGGTGGAAGTAAATGTTGGAATATCATTTGCTCAATGCTAAAGATGGTCAAGTGCAAGGTAACACATCACATGAGGACCTGACTTTTCCAAATTATGCTTTTGATCATACAAATGCTTTAAATGACTTACAAGCTATGCAAAACATGATTGAATACATGTTTGATGGATTTACCTCAAGTTTCTCATCATAGGTGCTAGTAGACTCCGGGGTGGATCTATAGAGGCAACAAAGATCACTAGATTTGGACACCATTTGCCTTATCTATGAACTCTTACATTTTCAGCTGCCATGCCAAAAGGGAAACTGAACAATCAATTGCTTGTACGTCAAGATTTGAAGAATTCAGATAACATGGAGGAGCATGTAGAGAATGTGGAGGAGGGTGAGGTAATGCAAAAGTCTGGATACACTATGGACAATGAGGAACAACGGGCATGTTACGTACAAGGAGGTACACATTATGCCCCAACTAGCAATGTTCAAGCGCATGTGGTGGATGCCAATGTCAAAACCAATGCAATGCCTTATATGCCTTTTGATATGAGCCAAATGATGATGATGATAAGAGGCATGGTGGAATCAATGATGATGATAAGAGGCATGGTGGAATCAATGAGGAAGCCAATGATTGAAGAGATGAAGGGTCTTCCGAGATGACATCAAAAGTGAGGTCAAGGGTAGTCTTGAGCAAGCAAGATAACAAACTCATGGGGAATGGATACATGATATAAGTGGTCCCTCTCATCACCCCAATTTCATGGATGCTTCAAGATCAAGCAAAGGCATAATGTTTGGGGACATGGATGGTATGATGCGGATGGACAAAGAGAAGACCAACCCAAGCATGCACTCTTATTTTGGGGTAATGCATAACACTATGTATGCTTCTACAAAAAGTGATGCGAAAGGGAAAGGACATGTGGGGCAATCTTCTCGGATGCATGCACATGCCACAAGTCACGGCCATGATTACCATGCATTTGGATCAAGATATGTGGAGCACAAAGACCATTTTGAACGGATGATGGATGATGATGAGATGCATTGGGATCACATGGTTCGTTACATCAAGGGGTTGCGGAGCAACATTGGAGCTGATGCCAAAGCTCAAAGGCCACGCACACTCAAAGAAGCTATGATGTTAGCCGAGATCTATGAGGATAAATACACTCATTCTTGGGCAAGTCGTAGCTATGGGTGGCCAGATTTTGGCTCAAACACTTCTACAAAAAGCAACCTCGGGATGCCAACACTACCTCAAATGTGCCCAAGTTTCCTACCGTGTATGGTGGTAGTGGTGGCAAGACAAATTATAGGTTTGGCAATGCTTCAAATAGGCCTTCTTTTGGAGATAGGAAACCTCCTAGTGGTGTGAACAAAAGCAAATTTATGAGGGAGGACTAAACGAGATGAGAAGCAAAAACTTATGCGTCAAATGTGGAGAAAAGTGGAGTAAGGAGCATGCCAAGTCTTGCAAGGCACGCAATGTCACCATTAACATGATCTTTTCCAAAGAGGGGGATGGAGATGAAGACAAAGAGTTGGAAGCTTTGGAAGAATGTATTGAATGTGATGGTAAACATGACACTACACCGGATGGGGAATTTCTGTTTGACCCCGGTGGTAATGGTAATGGCAATGACAAGCTGTGTTATGATGACGGATTTCCTACTCCTATGTGTACTTCGGGTGATACTTGCGTTGAGCCAACTCTTTGCTCATTGTCTCATTATTCATATGCCGGTTGCAAAGGAGTACGTACCTTAAGGGTGAAGGTATACATCAATGGGAGAGTTGCTCATGTTTTGGTGGATAGTGGAAGTACGTATAGCTTTGTCAATGTAAAATCTGTATGCAGTCTAAATTGCAGCCCATGTGTTTGGCAAATTTGCATGAGGTTCAAGTGGCCAATGGAGCAAAATTGGATTGCAATATGGTATGCCATGATGTGGAGTTGGTGTTTGCACATGACTATGCTTGCAAGGCTGATTTGCTAATGCTTGACTTCGGTCCAATTGACACCATTTTGGGATGTGATTGGCTCTCTACACCTGGTTCCATTACCATGAATTTGTAGCGTGGTGACATGGAATTTATGCATGAAGGCAGTAATGTTACATTGTGGGGTAATCATACGCCAAAGTTGAGCCTCATAAATGGAACTCAACTCAAAAGAAAGATCAAGAAGTCGGGCATGATCTATGTAATACAGCTTTGCAAAGAAGAGGACAATGATGGTAAAAACCAAGTCTCATATGATGGTATGGCAAGATTGTTGGAAGAGTATAGGGATGTTTTCCAAATGCCCAAGTGCTTGCCACCAAAGAGGGATATTGATCATGCATGGCATAGAGCTTGAGCCTAATTCAAGGCCTATCAACAAGCCGCCATATAGATTGTCAAAGGTGGCGAAAGACGAGGTGGCCAAGAAAGTCCAAGAGCTCATGGACATGGGATGGGTAGAAGCAAGTCAACCACCGTTTGCATCACCAATTTTGTTGGTCAAGAAGAAGGATGGGACTTTTCGAATGTGTATTGATTATATAGAGATTTGAACAAGATCTCCATCAAGAATAGGTATCCGATCCCATGGATTGATGACCTATTGGATGAGTTGAAGGGTGCCAAATTCTTCACAAAGATTGACTTGAGGTCTGGCTACCATCAAATAAGGATGAAGAGTGGTGATGATTTAAGACGGCATTCCAAATGGAGAGAGGCTTGTATCATTACATGGTGATGCCGTTTGGGCTATACAATGCACCGGCCACTTTTCAAGCCTTAATGAACAAAATGCTCCAACCATTTCTCTTCAAGTTTGTTTTGGTGTTCTTCGATGACATCTTGGTGTATAGCAAAAGTGAAGAGGAGCATTTGGTTCATGTACGGAAAGTGTTGCACTTAGGGTGAACCAACTGTATGCAAAGGAGAGCAAGTGTACGTTCATGGCAAATGAATTGGAGTACCACTGTGGGCAAAGATGGAATTAGAGTGGACCCAAAGAAGGTAGAGTGTGTGAAGAATTGGCCTACACCTACAAACACTACTTAATTGAGAGGGGTTTTCGGCTTATCTTCATTCTACCGGAGGTTCACAGAGAAATATGCTTACATAGCGGCTCCATTGATGGTGGATAAGTTGAAGAAGGAAACATTCTTTTGGGACGCTACAGCCCATAAGAGTTTTGAAGAGTTGAAGAGGATGCTTACTTCCACTCCAATTTTGGTATGCCTGGATTTTACAAAGCCTTTCACCATTAGGGTGGTGACGCATGTGGAAGAGGAATTGGTTCCGTGCTTTACCAAGATCATGGGGTGATTGCTTTGGAGAGCTATAAGTTTGATGACAAAGAGAAGGAGATGCATGTCTATGATCAAGAGATGATTGCTATCTTACATGCAATCAAGAAGTGGCATCACTATCTCTATGGTAGCAAGTTCTATGTGAGGAGTGACCATAGGGTTCTCAAATACTTCCTATCTCAACCAAATCTCTCTCCTAAGAAAAGGCGGTGGTTGGTAACCCTTCAAAACTATGATTTTGAGATCACTTATATGAAGGGCAAGGATAATGTGGTGGCGGATTCACTCTCTAGCATGTGGGCATGCACATTATTTGCCATCACGGAGGTTCACAAGGATTGGATTGATGATATCTAAGAGGAGTACATGTTAGACGAAGAGGCCACACATATAATGCAGAATTTACAGCATGGTACATCTGATGATTTACCTCATTTTCGATTGCAAAATGGACTCCTTTACTACAAGGAGAAGGTGTATCTTGTGCCACATTCGACTTTCAAGCAAAAAGTGATGATTGAGATGCATTCTTCTCCCATGGTGGGACATTTGGGTTTGTTTAAAACCTATGATGCCATTAGAAAGAGCTTTCATTGGAAAGGCCTTTAGAGGGATGTGAAGGAGTTTGTCTCCAAATGTATGCCATGTCAACTCAACAAAGATCCCACACAAAAGCCGGGTGGTTTGCTCTTCAGCCCCCCTTACCTATTAAGGAAGGCAAATGGACACACATTGCTATGGATTTTATTACCGACCTTCCTATCACTAAGAAGGGGTGGGACATCATTTATGTAGTGGTTGATCGGTTGACAAAAGCTACCCATTTTGTGCCAACAAAAGTGAAGTTTTTGGCATCTATGGTTGCACATCAATTAATGGAGAGTGTGTTTTGCATACATGGTATGCCACAACAAATTGTGAGTGACTGAGATGTCAAGTTCATGGGCACATTTTGGCGTACATTGTTTGAGAGCATGGGCAACCAATTGACTCCAAGTATGGCCTATCACACGGAAACCGATGGTCAAACCAAAAGGGTGAACAAGTGGCTTGAGACTTACTTGAGACATTATTGCTATGAGACACAACATGCATGGGATGAATGGTTGCATTTTGGCGGAGTTTGCTTACAATACCACATACCATGTGAGTATTGGAATGTCGCCTTTTGAGGCTATGTATGGGTACAAGAAGGTGCATGTGCTAATTGTAGCATTCAAGAATGATGATGTGAATCCCAATGCAAAGGATGAGGTGGAAAGAATGCAAGTTCTTTTGCAAATATGCAAGGAGAACATCAAGAAGGACAATAAGATGTAAAAGTGAATGTGGCTTTGGCATGGGCATGGGCATGGGCACATATTAATGTAGTGTGGGCTTTGGCATGGGCATGGGCACATATTAATGTAGTGTGAACCCAATGTCTACTATAACTGCCAATATTGGCCATCACTAATCATTCCATAATCATGATACTTTTTCACTAATACAATTACAAGCTTCCATAGCTTTTCTTGGTGCAATCCACCCTTGCTGTGCTTCAAGTAAACAAGCACACACTATTCTCCCTCCTTACCTCTCGCAGATGCACTCCCAAAACAAACATTGGTCCTCCAAATCCTCCTCTTTTATTTCACATGTTGTAGTAGCTGTTAGAAGATCCTATATGCTGTGTGAAAACTTAAGTCATTTACAATGTAACACAGTTGAAATCCTTTGCCCACATTTATTATGCTATTTGTAATATGCTACCTTGGGTTATACACATGACAAGCCATGGTGACCCAATCTAATGTTCTTCGAGTGTGGTCGAATCATATCCATGCATGTTGTAGGTCCCCATATCCAGTCTATCGTATTCAATTCACCAAATGTAACCCAGAAGGGGATCCAATGTGGACATCTCGAAAACAAAGCACTTCTCACCTGCAGAGCCTTGTCCTAGGAACCTGCTTCCATGGAAAAAGCCGTAAGTGCACTCTCGTTTCAGCTTCAAAAGTGCATCTAAGCCAAAGGTCTCCTTGAAGGCCCGTGTTGGACTGTAGTTATTGACCTTCGGAACCTAATAATGAAATTGTTCAGGTTTCACACTTTACTTATCCAGATAATTATAACATATTTACAAAAACATAATTGTCTAACCAAATTAATTTACCAGAGCTGTCTTCCACCAACGGTCCCATCTCCTCTGCAATGTTCATGAACTCTTGTTCCCCAATGAAATGTGAGGAACCACCTTCTTGCACTAGCGTTGCCAAGCCTATACGACCTTGATCATGTTTGTCAAGCCTTCACAAATGTCCATTTGGCTAGCTTGGATTAATTAGAAGCATATAATAAGACCTTGATCAAGGTATGACTTGGAAGCCACAAAGCATGTCAAAAAAACCCTTATGGTAGAAAAACTGAGGGAACTTTAGTTTGCCATCATCATTCCCTTAGATTTGTACAATGATGATTGTATGAAGTGGGCTTGAAAATCCTGTGGGTCTGCTCCATGGTCAAGTTGGATTATAACTTGAGTCTTTGATTGTGGATGGAATTTTTGAATTCAAAGTTAAATAATGGTCATTGGTCAAGCTTTTAAGGATCAAGTCTTTGAATGTTACAAGAATAAAATGAAAAGTTGGAGCAAAAGGGGAGGTGGGGTGGGTGTGTAGTGTGTAGTGGAGCTAAACGCTCAGATAGTTACCGTTAGTTAAATGCTTTCATAGCTACCCTAGGCAGACGGGAAAGAACACGATGAATCCGATTAGTGATGGATACAAAGTGGCACGAGCATGTTAAGTAGCAAGCAGTGGCAATCTTGTGAATAGTGAAGTGATATTATTGAATACACTTACAACATACAGAGAGGATATGGTAATGTTTAGGCATGATTTGAGATAAGGGGGGGAAGTGTGAATGGAATGATGGAATGATGACATATTTATTTAATCACTAGGTCGTTGAAAAGTGGATTAGGGAGCGTGCTTAATTAGGACATGAGAGGAGGTTATGACAAACCGACCAGGGAGGGGTTTTTAAAAAAGGGGGTGGTCGGTCCGGCGAAGGGAAGCCTCTAAAGGGAATGTTTTTTTTGTGTGTGTGGTCACTGGTCGGTGTTACGTTTTTTAATTTTCGTTCCTTTTCGGATCGCAGGTGTCCTCACGCGGGCACGTGCAAAAAATGCCCTCCAGCTGGCACGTGGAGCGGGACCCGCACCCCTCGCACCGTCTGACGTGGCGGCGGCTAGTCAACACGCTAGCTTGAGTCCACCCTGGCCCCGCTTAAGATTTTGTTTTTTTGAACCAATTGTTTTTTTCCAGAATTCCGCTGTTTTGGGGAAAAATAAAAATTTTCTAAGGCTCCCGCCGCGTTGAAAAAAAATCTCAGGCTGGAATATATTTTAATCGATCGGATTTTCTCATTCTTTAGATACCTATATATTTTCTACAAAATTTCAGCACAAAAATACTCATATATTTTAATCGATCGGATTTTCTTATTTTTCCCCACAAAAACGAATTTTACTCGTCAATTCTCAATCACAAAAATAAATAAAGAGTAGAATTATATATATATATATTTAAAAAGACTGAAAGCTACACTATAATTAGTTAAGCTTCTTTATAAAAAGCTTTTTTGTAAAATCATATTCATTAAATTTCAAGCACAAAAATCAAAAAAAGCGCAGAACTCCTAAATTCTCAAGCACAAAATAAATAAAGCGTAGCTTCGCCCCCCTTTTTTTTCGCCGCGTCAGAAATAAAATAGTTGAAAAAAATCCAAGCTCGCTGTGTTTTCAAATTTCCCCCCCTTAAGGAAAAAAAAAATTCCCCCCCTTGGCGGAAATATTTTATAATTTTCTATAACATAAATATTTTAGTAAATCGAATTTCTCTCAATTTTTTCCCTTCGGAAAAAAGAAATTTCAAGCGCGTATCACGCTGACACGTGCGAAAAGGACCCATTTCACCAGGAGGGCTTTATATTCGATGGAAAACATGCATGGATAGATCGTCAGGCTCGTGTTCTTTTGTTTTGTACCTGGGACCTGAAAGCACACAGAAATACACACAAAGCAGTTTAGCCTTAATCCTCTTCATAAACCTTCATAATCCTCTTCATAAACCCTCATAAAAGGCCCAAAAAAGCAAGCCCAATTCGCATTAGCACCTTAATTTCTCTCCTTAGTGATTAATTCTGATTATGTGCCCTTTATCTAAGCTTAAAATGAGCGATAATCAGTCGCCACCACCAGTGTCTCCGCCATCGCCTACTCTTGATCAATCACCAAAAGATATCCCTGCTCTTATGCTAAGCTTTGCTATGCAAGAAGACATAATGGTAGCAGCCCTCACACACATTGTTTCTGGCAAATCAAGCGAGCTTGATTTGCTTGATTTGCCTGCTGATTCTCTTCCACCCCTATCCTCAAATGAGTATATGCAGCCTCCTCTCAGCCTGCCTCATTATATTGCGCCAGGCCAGTCGAAGAGACCAAGAGAGCATGACCAAATACAGCTTAATCCTCAGCAGTTTTACTCTAATCCTCCTTTGGGCTCCACTAATCAGCCAATCCTCTCTAATTCTACCTTCTCTTGGCCTCCAGCATTAACAGTGAGCAGCCTTGATGCTGCTAAGCAGCATGCTACTTCTGGAGCAGACTTCAGAGACTTTGCTAGGACTACTTCTGCTGAAGGCTCTCTGAACCTATTGCAGCAGCATAATGATCAGTTGCAACAAGCGTCATCACATGGTAAGCGACTGTGACCATGAAAACACAATCTAATTTTTGCGTAATTTAATTTATCACGCTAAATTTGCATTAGCTTGTCATACCTTAAATAGGAATTATATACTATGGCTTATAAAATTGATCACTTCTTGCATGGCTATCATAATGTGGGTTACGTTTTGATCACTTCTCGCATGGCTATAATGTCATTGATTACTATCTGCATGGCAATTATCATGAGCAATATGGTCTCTCTCTCTCTCTCTCTCTCTCTCTCTGTGTCTGGCTCAAGACCTTCATGGTCTCCATGGTTTGTATTTGTCTCATAGGCCATCTTGGCCTTTCGTAGACGTTAATATCAATTTCTTTCCAATTCTGCGCTCCTGTGCTTGCTGGCATAGCAATTGAGAAGAAAAATTCTAGAGAGAGGTAATTCAATATTGAGATATTTTTGAATATAAAAATTCTCCTAATATCTAAAGTATATTTACTTGAAACAGAAGTTCAAAATAGCATTAGGTTTCTTCGCGAGAGATCTCGTGTTCATGTCCCATTTTCTATTGCACTAATTCAGTGCCATCATATGGATCATGTCATGTCATGAGCAAGAGATCATCTGTTCAAGTCCCATTCACTGCATTTCTATGTCGTCGATCATATGGATCATATGTGACCTGCTGGCGTGGCCATGACATTAAAAGAATCATCAGTCCTGTCTGTCTGTCTGTCTGTCTGTCTGTCTATCTGTCAGTCATGCAAATGAACATCCATAACTTATCATATAGCCTTCTTAAGCCTAAGGATAGTATGCATTGCATTCATCAGTGTGAAGATTAGAGTTAATTGCATCATCATCATCAGTCCTCTCTCTCTCTCTATCTCTCACACACACACACACTCATGCAAATCAAATCCATAACTTATTATATAACCTTTTTAAGCCTAGTAAGGTTAATATGCATTGCATGCATCAGTATGAACATTAGAGTAATTTAACTGCAGCATATTCCTCTCTCTCTCTCTCTCTCTCACACACACACACACACTCATGCAAATCAACATCCATAACTAATTATATAACCTTTTTAAGCCTAGTAAGGTTAATATGCATTGCATGCATCAGTATGAAGATTAGAGTAAACTGCAGCATATTCCTAATGGTCCTTTTTATTTGCTTAATGTTAAGCAGATATGGAGGTAGAGAGGCTGCTTCAAGAGATTTCAAGCACAACAGAATGGACTCCGAGGGTGATTCAAAGCGTACGAAGGTTAGAGCGACTAGCAGCAGCCACTAATCAAGGATACAGTGCTGCACAAGAAGCACCAAGGAGGAAGAAGTTCAGGGGGGTGAGGCAGAGGCCATGGGGGAAGTGGGCAGCCGAGATAAGGGACCCTAAGAAGGCAGCAAGGGTGTGGCTGGGAACCTTTGAAACGGCAGAGGATGCAGCCAAGGCATATGACAGAGCTGCGTATAGATTCAGAGGGGCGAGAGCTAGGCTCAATTTTCCTGATGAAATCAATTGGGGGAGTGATCATGATACTGATCAGCAAGCTGCTGCAGGAGCAGGAGCAGGAGCAGGAGCAGCAGCTCATGATACTGATCAGCAAGCTGCTGCAGGAGCAGGAGCAGGAGCAGGAGCAGCAGCTCATGATCAAGATGAACAGAAGAGCCCAGATTCTTCAGAAAGCAATAGTATCGATCAATCACCTCGTAGCTATCAGCCCCTTATCGATCCATTAATTAATCATGATTACTCATTAATTAACCCTCGTTTCAGATTAACCCCTCCTCCTCCTCACCACCCTTTCCACCACCAACGCTTACACAACCTCATGCTTCTATCTCAACCTCCCACCACCCTAAACCCTTCATTAGATCAAATCTTAGCCTTAAACCCCTCATTAGCTCCAACACCAGCTTACTTAGCCGCATTAACCGCCCCCTCGTTACCTCAAACACCAGCTAATACAGCATCAGCAACCTACTCATTACCTCAAACACCAGCTAATACAGCATCATTAACCTCAGTAACCTACTCATTACCTCAAACACCAGCTAATACAGCATCATTAACCTACTCATTACCTCAAACACCAGCTAATACAGCATCATTAACCTACTCATTACCTCAGACACCAGCTACATTAGCGTCATTATCCCCCGCATCACCTCAAACACCGGCTAGCTTAGCCTCATCTGCATCTTCATTATCCCAAACACCAGCTAGCTTAGCTTCATCACCTCAATTACCACTCAGCTCACTATCCTTAACCACTTCAACAGCTCAAACAGAATCCTTCCACCCGTTAAACTCAGACATTTCAATGGATCAGTATGATCATACACCACCTTTAGCCTGCACACAAACATCAGAATTATTTACTACAAATCCAATAACTCGTTACATGCCAAGCTATCCCATGGCTGATGAGTTCTTGTGTCCAGACAACCTAGATAATCTCCAAGATATCATGGAGTTATCAAACTCTATGTCAACCAGTGATGCTCTCATCCCTTTTACATTAACACATGACAGCATAGACCAATGGAATTTATTTGAGCAGCAGCTTTGGACATCAAGCCCTCATAGCAATCCTCACAGTACAGATGATAACTTTTTGGAAATCTGCACTACAATGGGCACTTCACCAAATTGGTGCAACTACACATCTGGCTTATAATTGCATATAGTTGAAATTCAATATATAGAGGATAAAACATAATCTACAAGGGCCCTAATTGGGCACATCAATTTTGTACAAGTTTACGGTGATGTAATTGATTCAAGGCCTAATGGTTGTCCTCAATTTTGTGCATATTTAATTTGGTTTAAGCTGATACATTTGAATCCCTAAATAGTTTTTTTCCCCTTGTGTGTGTGTGTGTGTGTGTGGGGGGGGGGGGGGGGGGGGGCGGGGGGGGGGACAAAGTGTAATGTATTTTTGTGAATGATAGATAGTTCCAACTCTTAATTGCTCCTAACCGACCGGCCAACTGATAATCATTGTATTTGTCCACCTTGAAATCATTAGCTTACGATTTTCATAAAAAAATGAGGATTAATTCTAAGAATCTAGTGTGTGCCTTATCCATGGAACCAGCCCCCAAAAATAAAAATAAAAAAAAATCCAACCGTTGGCTTTGGAGCGTTGAAATTCACACACCTTATATGTAACGGCCGTTAAAAACGTTTAGTTGGTTGTTGGCATTCTTTTTTTTAGAGAAGACTCTACAAATTATATTAAAAGTAGGAAGGGAATCAAAGCTTTTTTTCGAGAAGCTTAAATTTAAACACAAGACAATCAGCCATAAACAATACAATCCACAACTAAACAATTCCACTAAGTCCAGTATATAGTGAGTTAGTTCAGTGTTAGTTTGAAGTATATAGTGGGTTTGTTGAAATGTGTAATGTAAAATGAATGGGTTATTTGGTTGAGTGTGTGAAAGCACCCTAGATCCCTGACCCCACTGCGCAATGAATTTGGGGGTGCTAGCAGCGGAAGTAGTACTTCTTGCGCGGGGCAGGGTCCCACACTCGGGGCCTCACTCACGGATATTCAGACAAGAGACTAATCCATCGGTTCTTCCAAAACCGAACTCTGAAAAACTTCCCTTGCTCGAAAAGCACGGGCGATTCCCCATCTAGGCCCATGGGTTAGCCAACCGCCCAACCACTGTAGTGATGGGATCCTATAAGGAATTTGGTTAGGTTTTTCTCGGGTACCAAGGAAAAGAGTTCCCAGGCCCCCTAGCCGGATATTCATGCAAACATAAAACTAGTCACACCACTTACACACCCAATATGAACTTGTCTTTTTCACAGATTCAACAATCTTTAAAACAATCATTTAATGAAACCATAGTGTTACTGATCATAATCCTCTAATTATCCAGTTGAATCCTAATTTCCAATTCATTCCTTAATCGGTGTACTTAGGGCATCATTGGCAACCAGAACGCTCACCACCTGTTCACTCAGGGGCCTTTTCAATAGTTCCTAGCTCATAGTACCCAGCAATATAATCACATAAAAATATCCAGATGGAATCTCCGTTGAAGATCAGCAAGATCAACCAACAAATCCATATAAAAGAGCCATGGACTCATCCGTTGAGGACCAGCAAGGTCAATCAACCAGATCCATGCATGAATTCAGAAAACCACTCTTACTCCTTATTCTAATATCTTCCCCAACATACTTGTGGGTATCTTCGGCGACCCAGAGCCCGAGCACCGTATGGTCAGCACCCTCTAGGATCCTTCGTAGGTCACCTAGCGCTTCACTCATAGGCCGCTTCCTTGGTCCCTCATCCGCTATACCGGAAGCTCACCATTTAAATCAAACCGAGGCTGGTCAAGACCTCGGCCAACCTTGCTACGCGAGACGTCCTCCGATGACTTTCCATCAGCAGTTGCAACTTTAACAGATAGGTCTCTACGACCTCATTCACAAGACTGTCAAAATGCTTCTCCAGCATTCTTGACATAAAACAGTTATTTAAAAACAGATTTCACATACAAATACAGTTCCAACAATATTTCCATCTTTTCTCATTACTCCACATCCTTTCACATTAGTCCCCATCTTTTCTCATCTTCCCACAATTTTATTTTCTTCATCGATCCCTATCACATCACATCATTCCCACATCAAATCATATCCAACCGCATCATCCACGCATCAGTCCACATCATCTATACATCCATCCACATCATCCACATCAATTCACATCATCCATACATCTATCCACATCATCCACATCAATTCACATCATCCATACATCCATCTACACCAATCCATATTATCCACACATCAATCCACATCATTCATACATCCATCTATACTAATCCACATTATCCACACATCAATCCACATCATCCACATCATCCATACATCCATCTACATCAATCCACATTATCCACACATCAATCCACATCATCCATACATCTATCTACATCAATCCACATCATCCACATCAATCCACATCATCCATACATCCATTTACATCAATCCACATTATCCACACATCAATCCACATCATCCATACATCCATCTACATCAATCCACATTATCCACACATCAATCCACATCATCCACATCAATCCACATCATCCATACATCCATCTACATCAATCCACATTATCCATACATCCATCTACATCAATCCACGTTATCCACACATCAATCCACATCATCCACATCAATCCACATCATCCATACATCCATACATCCATCTACATCAATCCACATTATCCACACATCAATCCACATCATTTCATAAGTATTCCCATTCTCTTCTAATCACATCTTTTTCTATCTCATCACTTATTTCCTCATTTATCCTCATAAGAACTCATCCACTTGCATCTACCCATATATCTCATCACTTCACATCATTAACATCTATCCATCGCATCTATTCACATTCATTTCACATCACATCTCATTCATTCACATGCTAACACATTCATTCACGTCCCTTATCATTCATTCACATCCTGATTCACATCACATCACATCCATTCACATCCCTTATCATTCATTCACATCCTAATTCATATGCTATCACATTCATTCACATCCCTTATCATTCATTCACATCCTGATTCACATGCTATCACATTCATTCACATCCTATATCATTCATTCACATCCCTTATCATTCATTCACATCCCGATTCACATGCTATCACATTCATTCACATCCCTTATCATTCATTCACATTTATCTGATTTGCCCCCCATCTCATCACACCTATTTACCTCTCATTCTCATCACTTCTATTCCCATCACATCCATTCTCTATTCATTCTCATCTATCTGATTCATATCACATTTCGTCACATTTATCTACCTCTCATTCTCATTACTTCTATTCTCATCACATCCATTCTCTGTTCTTCTCATCTATCTGATTCATATCACATATCATCACATCTATCTACCTCTCATTCTCATTATTAATATAAAGATTCTTTACACATCTATTTATGCATAAGAACAACTTCAGTGGGAAATAACACTTTTATAAAAATTCGTTTATGCATCTATTAATGCATAAATTCAATTTTAAGGAGAATAACACTTTCGAAATAAAAATAAACCTTTTATGCATCTTTCTATGCATAAATTCAACTTTAATGAGAATAACTCTTTTGAAATAAAACTAAATTTCTTTATGCATCTTTCTATGCATAAAATCAAAATTGATAAGAATAACTCTTTTGAAATAAAAATAAATTTCTTTATGCATCTTTCTATGAATAAAATCAAAATTGATGAGAATAACTCTTTTGAAATAAAAATAAATTTCTTTATGCATCTTTCTATGTATAAAATTCAAATTGATGAGAATAACTCTTTTGAAATAGAAATAAATTTCTTTATGCAACTTTCTATGCATAAAATCAAAATTGATGAGAATAACTCTTTTGAAATAGAAATAAATTTCTTTATGCATCTTTCTATGCATAAAATCAAAATTGATGAGAATAACTCTATTGAAATAAAAATAAATTTCTTTATGCATCTTTCTATGAAAATCAAAATTTGATGAAAGTAACGCTTTTATAATGATAAAAATTCTTTTATGCATCTATTTATGCATAAATTTAATTTTAATGAAAGTAACACTTTTATAATAATAATAAAAATCTTTTATGCATCTATTTATGTATAATTTTTTTTTTGATGAAAGCAACACTTGTATAATCAAAATATTCCCAATATGCATCTTTCTATGCATAGAATTTAATTCTAATGAAAATAACACTTTTATAATAAAAATATTTCTAATAAGCATTTTTTATGCATAGAATAAAAATAACACTTTTAGAATACACAAGCAGTGGGCATTACTCTTTTTGAATAATAAATGATAAAACTTATTTCACAAAATTTAAGAAAATTTTGCCATAACCTCCTTTGTATGGCTGACCATTTTTCAATTTTTTCTACCCTCAAGTTACTTAAAAATTATCCCCAAATGGTTTAAAGCATTCTAAACTAATCAAATTCCACTTTCAAAGGAGAAATAATATGAAAAGTTTAATTCCAACAATTAGATTACTTACCTAGGATAAAGAAAGGCTGAATTTAAGAAGAAGAGAGGGGGAAAGCCTTTCCAGCAAGGCATAGCATCATTTTACATTTTAAAACAAAATAAAAATAAAAAAACCATTAAAAGAAATAAGAAAAAGTAAGATTTCTAACTTACATGAATTTCTAGGAGCTTTCCTTTGGCTTGATGGTTTGAGGTATCTACTCTTGTTTGCAACAAGAGTGGCCACCAATTCTTTAGAAGAGGGAATGGTCAAAAACTAATGAATTATTAAGAAATTCACAGTTTTTGACTGAGGGGGGAGGAGAGTAACAGTGCATAAAACACTATTAACCATTTACAAAGGGGGATGCTTCATTTATAGGAAAAAGTGAGCCCCTAACAAAGAAAACTGATTCTAGAATTTTCCAGATCAGTTTGGTCAATTTTTTACCATTTTTAGGTCAGTTTAGCTTGCTTTTTGGATCTAGTTGAAGAAGCAGGAGAGAGGAGAGATGAAAATATCTCATTATTTGTGAGTTTAAAACTCACCCACACATGTGAAATAGGCACCTCCTTCATGAGGAGAATTCCCCCACACTGAGGTGTCAAAAATGTATTATTTCTTTAAATATCTCTTCTTTTTTAACTAATATCCTTGTCCTTAGTCAACTCTTCATCTTATGTGAGTATTTGCTCATTTTTGGGAGGATTTTCTTTATTTCTTCAATTTATCTCCTCCCTACATTTGGATGAATCCAATTGGCCCCTTAGAACCTTAATTTAATTTTTTTTGAAAATCTGGACCCTTAAGGTCTTATGAACAGATTATAATTAATTTCTAATGCACCTTCTGAAAATTTTTTTGAACTTGTATTTCGGGGAAATTTATTTCAATAAGAAGAGATATTTTTCCATCCAAAAATAGCTAAAAATTGAATAACCTCTCTCTAGAATATTTTCTTTCTCTAGGCCAAAACAGGGTAAAATAGGATCTTTCTTTTATTTTAGAGATGGTGTGTGAGTTTTGACCAAAAGAGTGAAAAAGGAGTTGCCACAAGGATGATGATGTGTAAAGTTAGAAAGAGTATATCATTGTATTGTTCATTGTGAATGCAATAGTGCAATAGAACTTGTGTTGAGTGTGTAATTTTTCTCTCTCTTATGGAGTTCTGAGCAACTCAACATCTAAAAAAGTGCCTTATCAAGATCGAGAAAAAAAGATAAGGTTTCATGGCCATTGCTTTTCAAAAAAAACAGTCTAAGGGTTTGACACTTTCAAAAGTGTAATAAGCTAATATTCACATGCTTTGTAACATGTATGCTTAATTTCTATTGCCTGTGTGAAATGGATTTGTATCCCTTCACAACCCTGAAATAATGCAAAAAGGAAGCAGTGGATACTTTGGTGTATCGGGTCCGCTGCGTGCTGTCTTTGGCCAAATGTTTGTATTTTTTTCTAAGGGTTTGACACTTTCAAAAGTGTAATAAGCTAATATTCACATGCTTTGTAACATGTATGCTTAATTTATATTGCCTATGTGAAATGGATTTGTATCCCTTCACAACCCTAAAATAATGGACAATTATTGGCATTGCAAAAAGGAAGTAGTGGATACTTTGGTGTATTGGGTCCGCTGCCTGTCTTTGGCCAAATGTTTGTATTTTTTTCTCTCACCTAGATTGTATAAGGGTTCCCTACCCAAGACCACGAAGAGCCTTAAAAAAAAGGATTGTAAATTGCAACTCACCCATGTTATGAGGGTCCTCTACCCGAGCCTCGGGAGCTCAAAAGGAATGTAATTGTGGTGTGCGTTGAGTTGTGCATGCAGAGACGTCGCACTTTATGGGTTGGTTCCTTTTCCTAGACACGTGGGTGTCCTAAAAGCACTTGGGTGGTTCTGCCCGAGCAACTTGGTGCTCAAAACGGACTTGAGGTGTCTAGGTTGGCTAGATACACGCACATACACTTATTGAACACTCCAATTTGCATTGAGGGGGAGTGTTGAGATTGGCAATGCCAAATTGTTGGGGGTGAGAAGTGAGTTGATAAAATTGATTGGAGGGATTTTATGCACACACCCAAGTTAACATTGAGGAGGGGTGTTGAAATGTGCAATGTAAAAGGAATGGGTTATTTGGTTGAGTGTGTGAAAGCACCCTAGAAGTGCAAGATATTGTGGCAAGATAATAATGCCACATGTAATATTGAATGGTGTGTGAGTGTTGACCAAAAGAGTGGAAAAGGAGTTGCCACATGAATGATGATGTGTAAAGTGGAATAAGGTTAGAAAGCCTATATCATTGTATGGTTCATTGTGAATGCAATAGTGCAATAGAACTTGTGTTGAGTGTGCAATTTCTCTCTCTCTCTCTCTCTCTCTCTCTCTCTCTCTCTCTCTCTCTCTCTCTCTTTCTTATGAATTTCTTAGTGTGGTTTAATCCACCTTAATTATGTTGCTTAATCTATGTCTTTCACCATGATCAATCCCATTTTAGGATTGTTTAAGAGGGTCAGTTTAGTGTCTCTCAGACTAACACATGCCATTTTCTTCAATCATCTTCTTAGCTGAACCATTCTCAGTAGAGAGACTTACATCACTTTCCATTTTACCCATTTGACTGGCTTCAATATCTGCAATGTCTTCCATCAGTGTGTCTTTGAGTGGTGCTGCTCTCATCGGCACATTCAAAAGCATCTTCAATCTAGGGATCGGATCAGCCTCCTTACCCTTAAAAACATACAAATGCCTATTTATCCAAATACTCCATAACACTGTAGCTCTAATAGATTTCCAAAGCCTTGTGGAGTAGCCTTTAGCCTCTCCTAGAAGGACTTCTTTCCAGTGTAAACTTGCACGATGCATCGATGCTCTTAGGACACTGAGAAAGTCCCACACTACCTTGTTGCTTGGGCATGTTATAAAAAGGTGGGGGATAGATTCTACATCAGACTTGCACATGGGTATGCCTGTTTTTAAATCCCTCTCATTAGTCGAAAGGGCCTTATGGAGCACCAACCCACAGAAGACAATAGTACATTTTGGGGGAGACCACCCCACCCTGACTAGAAATGGGTGAACATGTATCTCCATTAACATCTATTCTATGTTAAGTTCCATCTTGAGTTAAGCTTTATGGGTGGAAGCATGGTAATGTGCTACACTTTTTTGTGTCCAAGACAAGTGCTAGTTAGCATGACTCTTTATAATGACTTTTAGATCCAAAGATGATCCACAATGCAAAATTTCCTATCATGATATAGATCATCGAAAAACTCTTAAAGAAGAGAATCTTTATGTATAATCTCTGAAAAATTCTAATTTTATTTGTAAAAAATTTACCACATGCCCATTTTTATGTTAGCACTACTAAAAAACACTACTAAAAACCAAAAAAGTGTAGCACGTTAACATACTTCCACCCTTACGTGTAGAGGAGGTTCAACCTTTTTGAATGGGGAACATGAAGAAGATAATCCTTCCCTTTCCAAACTATGGCTCTAATATTCAGGGGTCTCTTATTTTGGATAAACATTTCAAAGTTCATTTCCCATAGGGCCATTCTGGGCATGAGGATGTTTAATTCATCTTCATTGAGCTTGAAGACTTAAGTTCAGATTTGGTTAGTCAGCTTTGGTTAGCCAACCCACACATTACCCCAAGTAGAGATGCTTTTTTTGGCCAACTTGCATGCCAACATGGTGGAGAGTAGGGGATATGTAACTTGACAAATAATAAAGTGCCAAATTGAATCATGATAGAACATCCCTACTTTAAATCTTAGGTTTCCTGTGAGGGACATATGAATCTTACACCTATTCCATGCTTTCAAAATGCCCTTTAAAACTTGAGGGCTACCCTTTGGCTTAATTTAGGCTTGGCTGCAATATAAAGTCATTTGTGAGAGTTCTTTCTTGAACATCAAACTGAGATGTATCCCTATGCAGCGGCAATAGAGCAACAAAAGATCCCAATCCTCCATTGGGTTCACCAGACTTCTAGCTGTTCATTTAACCACCATCCTATCAGCTATTTCTTCTAAATTAGGGAGGTGAAGACCACTCTCTTCTTTGGGTAGTGAACAATATTTCCAAGCTACCTTGGGTAGCTTAAATGCATCAGCATCACCACACCATCAAAAGTTCTACACATAGCCTCTAGAGGCTTTAGCTCTACATTTGAGGGCCTCCAGTAGGATTTTGAAATAGAAAATGGTAATAGATAGGATTAAGATATGCTTTAACAGCACCTGCCTGCTAGCCATTCCTTGTTGCAATCCTTTCCATCTTTTAAATTTATGTTTCACCATATCCATAACCCATAGCCATCTATATTGAAAGTAGACTTTCATAGCAACTCCTGGGTGTAGAAGCAAGGCTAGAATTGAAGCTCTAGCATTGCCTTTTTTTTTCTTTGTAATGCGAGAATTTGGTATTGAAATAAAACTTTTGTATAGCAACTCATGGGTGTAAAAGCAAGGCTAGAACCTAAAGTTCTTCTTGGGAAAGTTAAACGCCTTGACCACTAGTGCTACTCATATCATTAGTGAAAGAATACTTTTGTATAGAAACTCATGCGTGTACAAGAAAGGCTAGAACCCAAAGTTCTTCCTAGGAAAGTTGAACGCCTTGACCACTAGTGCTACTCATTGGTGAAACACAAATGGGGCGTTATGTGCATCCAACCTCGTAAAGTGGCAAGTAGGAGTAGATAAGAAACCTTTCAATATTAATTTTTAAACAACCACTCTATTGAACAATAAGTTGGAAGCTTTTCAGCACTAGTACATTTTGATATAGGAGGAGGCTATGTACCATGCATTTAAAATGTTTATATTTTTAGCACTAGTACATTTTAATACAGGATGAGGCTATGTACCATGCATTTTCTACCAACCAATGTACAAATTTTTAGCACTAAGATATTTTAATACAGGAAGATGGTACATACCATGTATTTTCTACCAACCAATGTACAAACTTGCCAAGTGAATGGCATTTAAATTCTAAGCAATGAGTCTTCAACTTGAAATTTAGATCAAAATAAACCTTCATCTTATCTTATAGGGCTATGTATACATGCATTTAGTAGATTCTCTTTTCTTAAATTTTTAAAATTTTAAATTTTCAAATTTATAAGTAAAACAAAATAAACCTTCATCCTATCTTATAGGGCCATGTATACATGCATTTAATATTTGAGCCTGGTTTGAGGGAGACGTAGAGAGATTCAAAGTGTATTAGTAGGCAGGTAGTGACTTGTGAGGTGAAAAAGTCAAATGCAAATCAACCAAAATCAAATATTGAAATATACATTTTGATAGTCAAGGATGACTAAGTTTACATAGTGGGTTAATTATTATTAATGGCTCAGCTCTTAGAGTAGTGTGGCTGCATTGTCTTGATATGCATCCCCCGTCTAAGATGGATGACTATTAAAATCCTTAAAATAAAATATATATTTACTATTGTTGATATGGCTATATTGAACACACTACCATAGACTTTTGGACAGTTGCCAAGTGGGAAATTTTGTATGTGGATATTAAAACGATAAAAGTTTTCATTGTTTGAGATAAATAAAGTAAGACAAGTACGTTAACGTAGGAGATGCACGGGCAAGATGACCTTGAATTATCCAATCCTATGTAAAATATGTGGAGCATGCAATTATTTACAACCATTTGAATACATCATTTTTAAACACCACCTTCTTTAGCTTCATCAACCCCTTCACTACCTCAAACACCAACTAACTTAGCCTCATTAAACACCAACTTCTCATTAAACACTAGCTAACTCCTCATTACTGCAAACACCAACTTCACTTCATTTACCTCATTACCTCAAACCCCAACTAATTTAGCCTCATTATCCCCCTTTATCACCTTAAATACCCAGTAGCTTAATCTCAGCTCCATCTTTTCTATCATAAACACCAACTAGCTTAGCTTTGTCATCTCAATTACTCCTTAGCTCACTTTTCTTAACCACTTGAATACCTCAAACACAATCCATCTCCCTAGTAAACTCATATATGTCAATAGATAGGTATGATCATGCACCACCTTTAGCCTCCACACAAACATTGGAACCTATTTAAGCACAAATATGGTTACAAATCCATTAACACATTACATGCCAAGCTTACCTATGGTTGATGAGTTCTTGTGTTTAGATGACCTAGATGATTTCCAAGATATTATTGAATTGACAAACTCTATGTCAATGAGTGATGCTCTCAGGACAAGTACCCCATTTACATTAGCACATGATAGTTAGAAATAGTGGAACTTATTTGAGCAAGAACTTTCAACCTCAAGAACCCATAAATATCCTCACATAGATGATAATCCTGTGGAAATTTGATTTAAAATATGCTCTTCACCATATTGGAGTATCTACACATTTGACTTAATTATAAGCCACCATAAGGGTATTATATTGGAAATAGAATCCTAAACCCTACATAATCATAAACCCACTATAGGGGTGTTATAATTGAAATTAAATCCTAATTATAAGACACTATAGGGTATCCTAATTAAAATATAATCCTAAACTCAAAACCCTATAACAAACAATAAACCCTTAATGTAGACAAACCTAAATCTTGTAAGCCCTAAAGATAAATTCTAAACCTTATATCCTAAAACCCAATCCCTACACCTTAAATCGTGAATCCTAAAAATGAAACACCCTATAGATAAAAGCCAAAACCATTAAGCTAAACACTAGAGCCTCTCAAGCCCAAACCATGAAAGCCTCAATTGTGAATCCTAAACGCTAGAGCCTCAAGCCCAAACCATGAAACCCTCAATTTTGCATCCTAAATTATTATTTCTTAGTCCCAAATCCTAAACTCTAAATCCTAAACCCTAAATCCTAAATTATTATTTCTAAGTCCCAAATCCTTGACCCTAAGTTGTGCTCTAACAACACTAGCTTAGTAACACTATAGGACATACAAGTGCCCTTTCAAGATTTTTTTTTTCATTTTTAATTTACATCTCCTAGAAAAGAAATGCACTCATAAATTCCTTTTCTAGGATAGATCTACATGACCAAGAAATTATGGGAAAAAGGATAAAGTGAGTAAATAACAACATTCATTATGGTGAGGAATTCCCAAATAGAGGTATGTATAGTATTTTGGGCAACGTATAGAACTTGTAATTTTTAGTCTTACACATAAGAAAAAAATGCTTTTGATGTGCTAATATTTTTGTATGAAGCTTTAATATTATATAGGGCATGGCATACCTAGTGCACATGGTAACAAAAATATATAGCCTAGATTTTTAAATCACCAAGTAAGACTTGAACTTGCAATTTTGATTCTTACACACAAGAAAAAAATGCTTTTGATGTGCTAATATTTTTGTATATGAAGCTTTAATATTATATAGAGCACGGCATACATAGTGCACATAGTAATAAAGATCTATAGCCTAGAGTTTTCAATCACCAAGTAAGGCATATTAGGATCCTTTTTAGGTCCAAAATCATAAGATATATTGTTACATATTTATATGATGGTCCAAAATCATAAGACTCGTATTCTCATATTTCTACAAGAATAGTAGCTCAAAGGAGCATTAAAATTCTCAAAATTCAAAGAACCGACAAGATATTAATCTCAAGCTCCAAACATGTTTGCGATATAATGTTGGTTAGAGAACAACTTGAATATATTTGGAGCTAGAGATCAACTTGAATATATTTGAAGCTCCCGATGAAATACCCTTGTAAATCCTTCTAGTTCACATTGGAAGTACCCCTTTCTCTCATGAACATGCATATAACTTTCATTGAAATGTTTAAACATTTCCAAAGTAATGCATAATGCTCTATTTTTAAAGTAATGTATATTTCATTCAAAACTGGAGGTGTAAACATGATTAGTTTTCCTAAAACTTATAAACCATTTATAACATCCTCTATAGGCTATGCACAACAAGAGTTGGTTAAATTTTGTGCTTGTTTTCTAAGAAATAATAATAATAATAATTTAATGAAAATATTTATTTGTGTATTCAATCTCGCCAAAAAATGTTTTGAAAGCTATAATTTTGAGATCAATTTGAGTTTACAGCTTACGATAAGACATACTATTCTATAGTTTAATTGTAAAATAGAAGGCCTCCAAAATTAACAAATGATTTAGCTAATTTGAACCTTGTGATTCTAGGCATCCTAAACTACCTAAAAAATTAACTATTTTACCTTTAAACTAATATTTGGAACAATAGAGGTGTAAAATATGCTCCTTTTTTAAAACATTTCATCATAATTAATGTATGACCCAAAAACATACTACAACACTAATATTTATTACACGACATAAAAGTGTCCTAGGATACTGGAATATCATGTTAACAAACTAGTGCTACCCCTCCCCACAACCCCCAACCACCACACACACACACACACACGTGCACACGTGTACACGTGCATGTGTGTGTGTGTGTGTGTGTGAATATATGATATAGATGTATAGAATAAAATACAACCCAACCACCCCCCATGAGGCACACACATGCACACACACACACCCACACACACACACACACACACACACACACACATTCATGCATATACACACATTCATGCATACACATACATACACACACATATAAATACATATATACATACATGCATGCATGCATACATATGGATGTGTTGTTTGTTTTTTGTGGTGATTCCTCCCATACCTTGAATTAAAGCTTTTTCTAGCCTTTCATGATACTAATGATAACTATCTTGTTTCGTTTTTTTCTTGATTTTTATGCTTCTTATTTTTATGTGGGTGGGTATTAGCCTTTGGATGTATGTTGCAAAAACTAGTGAGCAATTTTTTGGTGAAATTTAGACAAAAGTGAACCATGGTGTATATTGATAAGAAACGTTTTCTAGACATTTTAAATTTAGGAAGTACTTATATATTAAACACATGATAAGTGAACTTCATGATGAAATATTTTTCTTTATTTTTTACATGTGTATAAGTCTTTGTTTGAAAACCAATAGATGTGTACATGAAATATTTTTCTTTGTTGTATATATGTGTACAAGTCTTAGTTTGAAAACCGATAGATCTCAAGACAAGTTGTGAATGAAAGATAAGGCGAATTATTTTATTAAACTTGTTTGTTTTGATATTTGATGAAGGACCATAACACATGATGCATCCTTGGGGAAAGTAAAACAATATTGGGTACTTTAATTTGCATGTTCTCAAACTACTATGAGTTCTTTCTATCACTTAGCCATGTGATACCTTTTTTCTAAGGTATGAAATAAAATATCTAGTCTGAACTATACATTTTACAAATAAAGCATCACCTATCATTAGTATATATGATAAAGGACTAAGTATGTCACCATATTACACTAATCTACACATCATGTACTGGGTTTAGTTTAAGCTAATATCGTGAGGATTTAAAGTGATCAATTTTTTTAAACTTCTATATTATAAAAAGATATAAAAATGTGAAAACCAATTACTATGTGTATCTCCAACGTTTCATCCCCTGCCTATGTTGCCTTGCCTATGCCTTGGCCAAGTGTTCCCCACTAGTTCAATATATAAAATGAAATATAATATCCTTTTACACTCACAATAATAAAGACAATAACACATGTTCAAAACATAAAACATGCAAATCTAGGTTTAATACAAGGCCTATATTTATATACCTAGAAGTTCTAAGCATAGTTTGAACTAGCTTTTTAGAAAGATCCAAAATATCTACATCTCGATACCTTCCTTCATTGTGCCATAGTTAGTGTGAATGACATGTAAAATATGTGTGATATTGTACTTATTCTTTGATTGGTGTGTACTAAAAGCAATACCAACATCATGTGATTGAGGCAAGCAATAAAATCCTTAAATAAGTCGTACATAAGTATGCATAAAAGACCTTGCACAATGCTCTAGTTTCACGTGTTACTAAAATTCTTTCATGAGTTTTTTTGACTTGACATAAAGTAAAGTATTTGCTACAAGGTGTCTACATCACTTTTTTGGCAATGTCTTTCTTGAAATTATTTAAACAACACAAAATACATGAAACAGCATGAAAGAACTTGTACTAAAAATCTATTTTTAATCATAAAGTATACTTGTAGAACTCTTGGTTGAAGGTATTTCAATGTTCTTTAAGCATTGAGATTGACATGAGATTGAGAGTTGAAAGGTGGGTTTCCTTTATGTTACCTCGAAAGTGTGATTAACGAGATTGGTAAGATCCTTAATTTTAAAATCCTCGTGTCTTTGAAGAAGGAGACAAAGAAACAACACGAATGAATGCCAAAGAGAACATTAGGGAAATTACCACATTCATATCAAGTCTACGAAGATACCCGTGAGCATACGGAATAGAAAGTGACCAATTTTGGGTTTTAAATAAATATGGTGGTGCCCAATCTTTGGTGGGGGCTGGACTAATGTTCACATTACTTTAATGTTACTATGGGACTCAAACATTGAAATGACAAATGGGAGAATCACATAAATAATAGAGGCTACAAGTCAAACTTTTTTACTCTTCGTCCTTTGACTATTGCTCATAGTATCTTTTTAATTGATCAGGGACATAGGTGACTAATGAGAGAACCACCTACCTTTAGCTTGACTATTGCTCACAATACTTTTTAAATTGTTGAGGGACTTAAGTGACTAATGAGACAACCACCTAAGTGACAAGGGCTAAGGACCCATACTTTTAGAGGTGAAGGGTAAGGCTTGAATTTGGAAGCTTTTGTGATGTTGGGTGCCTATTGCCATGGGTTAAGTGATAATATATGGGTCCCGAATGTTATTTTACATTAATTAGTTTGGAAGTTTTTTGAACCAAACCTTGAGGTGGAGTATATTGATTGGTGATCGGTGCCGATGCCATTCTTGAACCGAATCTTAATATAGGTTTGCAAGTTTTGTGAAAGGAACCTAATTTTACATTAATTAGTTAGGAAGTTTTTTGAACCGAACCTTGAGGTGGAGTATATTGATTGGTGGTCGGTGCCGATGCCATTCTTGAACCGAATCTTAATGCAAGTTTTGTGAAAGGAACCTAGTTTTACATTAATTAGGTTGAAAGGAACCTAATTTTACATTAATTAATTTTACATTAATTAGTTTGGAAGTTTTGTGAAAGGAACCTAATTTTACATTAATTAGGTTGAAAGGAACCTAATTTTACATTAATTAGGTTGAAAGGAACCTAATTAGGTTGAAAGGAACCTAATTAATTTTACATTAATTAGGTTGAAAGGAACCTAATTTTACATTAATTAATTTTACATTAATTAGTTTGGAAGTTTTTTGAACCGAACCTTGAGGTGGAGTATATTGATTGGTGGTCGGTGCCGATGCCATTCTTGAACCGAATCTTAATATAGGTTTGCAAGGTTTGTGAAAGGAACCTTAGGATAGGTGAATGATGTGAAAGGTGAAAACCTTAGAGATGTAATGTAATGACTTTGTTGAAAGGTTGAAAATGCTTGATATGGAATATTTGACATATTGCAATGTGGAGATGGCGCAAAATCTCCACCGTCCATATATACACGTCATGCTGATCGCCACCTTGAGGACGTAGGGTTCCGATTGCAGGCAGTCTCTCCTTATGTTATCAATAGGTAACCCTCAATGATAAACTATAAACTATTATCATATGGTACTCCTCCTTTGATTTTAATATCCGGTCACGCCCCATAGTCCTAGAGAGGTGTTTACTTTTTCTTTCTTGGCATTCTTCCCATATATGAAAAGATATAAATCGGCTCGTTTGAACAACCTCGTACCATCCCCATTTGAAGATGTATGCAATCACTCTCATGCAGGCCTAGAATTTGAAAGGCACCTTATTTTTTTTTCCTTTGGAGGGCTTTTCTTTCACTAGCTTTTCCTTATGAAGAGATTGGACGGGCATATACCTAAATTTTCCAAAACCCTTCCCTTCCTTTGAAGGGTAATCGTTTTTCACCCTTCTTGTGAAGGTTTTGACCCCCCTTGGAAGGGTACTGCAACCTTCAAATTCTAGCACTGCTCTGATGGTTACCATGCCCAATTGAAGATGTATGCAATTACTCTCATGGTTTTCTTGTTTGAACAACCTCGTGCCATGCCCAATTGAAGCTGTAAGTAATTACTCTGATGGTTTTCTTGTTTGCCTCACTAATTTCCACACGAAATTCTTGGTGCCTTGAATTTCATTTTTTTGAGATGCACGAAATTCTTGGTGCCTTGAATCTCATTTTTTTTGAGATGCAAACATTCATTTACAATTTTCTTTTGAGATGCAAATATCGATTTTTTTGAGATGCAAACATTCATTTACAATTTTCTAATTTTGATATATGAATCCATTCATTTACAATTTTTTTTTGAGATGCAAACATTCATTTACAATTTTCTAATTTTGATATATAAATCCATTGAGTTTCTTGGCTTGTGAATTAGATTTGAGATGTAAGACATTCAATGCCAAAGACTCTCATTAAGGCTAGTTCAATGCTAAAGACCCTCAGTAAGGCTAGTTCAATGAAAGATATATTTAGCTATTCATGATTTAGCCACTCAACATGGATACGACAAAACAAAGGCCATCAATATGTTAAGTAAAAGTAACACATTATAGAAATCTTTTAGAATCATGCTTTTATTGTAAACATGCTACTTAATATGGTAAAATAATGTCTCTCCAAAATCTAAAAAGGAGACCAAGGTCTAAAATACTAATGATAGTGTTAAAATAATAAATCCATGCTCATTCTAAACATCTCAAAATAAAATAATATTTGTTGAAAGATTTAAGGAGAGAGGTAGGCCTCACAGTTTAGATTTTTAGGTAGAGTAAACAAAGAAAGATAAGAAGGATTCACCAAAGATTTTTGTAGGATTAAATATAATTTATTCAAAACAAAGGGGTCAAAATGGGGGGATTAGGGAGAGGAGAGTTTGGGATGACTCATACCATGCATGTGTACACATAGATCCATGCTCATTCTAAACATCTCATTATAAAATAATATTTGTTGAAAGATTTAAGGAGAGAGGTAGGCCTCACAGTTTAAATTTTTAGGTAGAGTAAACAAAGAAAGATAAGAAGGATTCACAAAGATTATTGTAGGATTAAATATAATTTATTTAAAACAAAGGGGTCGAAATGGGGATTAGGGAGAGGAGAGTTTGGGACGACTCATAACATGCATAGGCTAATACTTCTAGTGAAAGATCTAGAAAAAAACATAGCAAGAAAAGGTGATAATGAGATGTGAGATACAATGATTTCAAAATCAAAGGAAAATAATGATGAAATTAGAGAGTCAATGGGGCAACATGATTGTGGTGTTCATAAATAGTTAGTGTAGTGGATGCAAGAACTTCTTGAAAGGCAGTGGATTCAAGGCAAAGATAAAAGATGTGAGATACAATGATTTCAAAATCAAAGGAAAATAATGATGAAATTAGAGAGTCAACGGGGCAACATGATTGTGGTGTTCATAAATAGTTAGTGTAGTTGATGCAAGAACTTCTTGAAAGGCAGTGGATTCAAGGCAAAGATAAAAGAAGATGCTTATAGTGCTCATTTGAAGGAAAGGGTTTTACACAATTTAAGTTAAAGTAAAGCTCCTTGTTATGTTATCTATGGGGTTTAGTAAGTGGGATAGTTAGTGTAGTGAATGCAAGAAGACAACGGATACCAAGTAGCAAGAATGATTTAAAGCAATTTGACTACTTCTTGAGGATCAGGCCAATAAAAAGGATCCTTACTATACCAAATTTAATTCTTAATGAATTTATTGACAAATTGTGAGGTTTAAGATGCTTTTATACCAAGTCAAATGCTCCTTATAAGCAATCATATTTATCTTTAATCCCCAATGTACTTCTTAGAGAGATGGTATGAACAAGGTAATAGACCAAAATAATTAAATAAATGAATTAAAATAATAATAATGATGTAATAGATCTTATCACATTGGTATAAATTCCATATAAGGGGTGGGGAGGGGATAGGAGGGTTTGGTAGGAGGGGGTGAAGCAGACAATGGTACACACACACATTGAAAAGGATGTGTTTCATTCTATATATATAAGGGGTTTTCTAATTAAAAAATGAAACACATCCATACAAAAGAAAGAATTTTAAACCTAGAAACTAGAATAACAAATGAAGAACAAAAACACCACAAAACACTTGAAGAAGACATTTTGGATTCTGGAATCCAATTTGACAAGATTTTGAGCTCACAAAAGATATTCTAGAATCCAAAGTTCCAAAAGACAAAGTAGAAGGGTTCATAATTACTCACCCTTTTGGGAACAAAGTTAAAACTCTCTCCAACTATGATGGATTACTTGTTTTTGGATATAAACTTCTCACTTCATCCCAGTTTGCACACTTCAACTTTTCAGTCTAATCCATTGCATGTGCAAGTATGCTTTTTGCCTAGAGAAAAGAGCAACAAGTAAATCAAAAAGCTAAAAACTTGAAGTGCATTTTAAAAAAAGTACCTTTCAAATTCTACACCCATCTCGTCAAGGGAGATACTTCTAGCCTACACATGCAAGAGAACTCCAACGATTAAGGATTTTTCATGTATTCCTTCCATTGACCTCCAAAGAGTAATATTCATTTCTTCAAGGATGGGTTTTAGTACATCCTCACTTGTACCTGCTTTACCTTTGAAACTCTAAGAAGGTTTCATCAATTTTTGGCATTTCAATTTTCTCTCCTCTCCGAGAGGTTGAAAATCTCTGCTCGCAATTCCCAAACTTCACCATCTTGAAAAGCAAGATGAAAGAAGTTGTCATGACCCTTTGTGATATGCACCTTCAGCACCTTTCTTCTTGGTCTCTAAACCACGTTTGTTCACAAAGAGCAAGCTGAAAATTCTCATCTTTGTTGTTCCTTGCTTTAATGTGTTCCACCCACTCATTGTGGAAGAACCTAATCTTTTACAAAAAGGTCATTTTTAATCTAAAACCTAAGTCCAAATTGTGGTCAAGGGCAACAACTTTAGCTTCTTCATCTATCAATCCAACATAAACCCACCAAAGACCAGTTTTGAATGTTTCAATGTGTTCATACTCTATGCTAACTTCTTTCTTAGAAACCAATGAGTGAGTCGACCAAGAACCAAGTATTTATAAGACTTTACTTTTGATTTTTTCCATGCTTACTATTTGGACACATTTCTCGATTCACCAAAACAAGAAGAGGTAAAACCATGGCTGAAGGTTTTTCTTTCGTTTTTTGTTTTAGATTATGCACATGGTTTTCTTGCATCCTACAGACCTCAAGAGGTCTTCTACCGGTTTGAGGATCAATGGGTGGATGAACAATCACACTAATTGGTAAGAGAGGAGGCAAGGGATCTACCTTGTTTTGTTCATTTCCCTTTTTCTCGTAGTTTGTTTGTAAGAACTTGAGTTCCTAGTGTTGAGTAATGGGGCCCTCAAACCAGATGGAAAAATTTTAGCTTCACTTAAAAACTTAAGTTATTTTGACTTATTTGAAGCCCTTCTATGTTTCTTGCATGTACTTAGTGTCTCAGGAATAGGTGAAGCAGTGTGATCTTTTTTGCTCTTAAAGATACTAGAGTCCTCCGTGTCTTCATCTTTGTCATCCTCTTCTTCTTTAAAATCACTTGAAGAATTATCATCACCAAAAAGTCTACCCATTAACTCATAATAAGCTTGAACAAATGACTGCATCAAGAGGTAAAACTAAATGTTAAGAGACGAGAAAGAAAAACGGTTAACAAAATTAAAAAACATCTTCTTCAAAAATAGTCTACTTCAGTACTCTTGTCCCTCTTGTGCCACCTCGGCTCTACTTCCACCCGTAGGGTGGTCTTCTGGATTGTTCTGATCTTGGCATCCCCTTCTCTTTGTTTTCCAGTTGACTCCATTTTTCAGGGGCACCCAGATCTACGAGTCATAACAACTCACTTCTTCCCTGCACGGCTCTAGATGCGAGGGAAGGGCTTTGGCTTTGTCCTACCACTACTGCTTGGGAAGTTTCTTGGCCTTCTCAATTGGTTCATGAATTTGGATATATCATCCCACCTAGAAGGCCTCATATTGCCTGTCTGTTATGCCGATTACACCAAATTCTACATGCATTTAAGAGAAATTTCTTTCTAGGCCCTTAGGCTCTTCTGGTGACCTAGTTCCTACTGTAGCTTAGGCTCTTCTTGCCTAGTTCCTCCTCTAGCTTCATTTGCATATCTTCCCATGCCCTCTTTTCTCTTTTGGCCTAGCTTTGGAATTCCTAAACCATCTTGTCCTTGGAATGCATTTCCTTTGTGTGGGCATTTTTCATGGCGTCCATCTATTGTGCTTTTTTCTTGATATCATCATTTGATGTTGTGTCTATCTTGTTTTCATTTACCGTCTTGAGTAGAATTTCTTTTAGGATTCTGTTTGTGGATTCTACCTAGTAGACTGTTGATTTTTTATGTATGACAATGTGTTGCTCTGTCAACTTCTTAATCACTTCATTGAGGAAGTGGCTTCCTTGATTGCTAACTATCTCTATCAGGCATCCGAATCTTGTCAGGATAGTTTCATACAGAAACTTTGCCACTAATGATGTCTTAAAGTCTTGTAAATTCTTTTCTTCTACCCACTTCGTGGAGTTATCTATAGCCATAAATATATATTGGTTCCCCATTCTCTATGCTATATTAACTTGAATGGTCCCACAAAGTCCAAACCCCATTTTTGGAATATCTCAAGTGCGAGTATCAGGGTGTGACATTTTGTTTGCATCATTTGGCTGCCCTAGCCTTTGCACATGTCACACTCCTTTGTAAACTTGTGGGCATCTTTCAATGTTGTCAGCCACCATAGTCCTACTTGAAGCACTTTTCATCCTAGCTCTCTGGAAAAACTGGCCTCCACTTATCCCTTGTTGATGTACCTTTGCCAGCATAGCTTGTTGTTCATGTGATCAAGAATGCACCTTCTTAGAATCTTGTCAATGCCCATCTTCTTGTACAATTATCTTGTGACTAGCATGAAAGCCTTGCTTTGGAGAGTTAGCTTTTTCCTCTTATCTTTGGACATATACTCTAGAAAAGACAAGTCAGAGAGAGGAACTACAACATCTCATCATACTAACTGGGTCTCTCTCCATCTATGATGAAGAGGTCAGCATCTAGGAAGTCATCCTCGAGTTTCTCCTGACTCTAGTTTGGACAGGAAATCTGCACTACATATTTGTTTCTTGGGGTGTGCTTGATGGTGAACTTAAACTCTTGTAGCAATAGCATTCATCTCGCTAAATTTCTTGCCAGGTTTGGCTTTTTCACTAGATACAAGAGCGCTTTGTGTTCTACATGAAATTCAAAGACATTACCCAATAGATAATCCTTGATTTTTTTTTATTGAATAGAACATCCCTAGTTATTCCTTTTCCATGGTGGAATAGTTCCTTTTCCATGGTTGAATAGTTCCTTTTTGGATTTGATAGTCTTATGCTTTCATAATAGACTGATCTGAACCAACCTTCATGTGACTCTTGCATCAATGCACTGTCTATGGTTGCCAAAGTCAGAAGCATCCACAAATACACGGAACACCAGATCAAAATTTTGCTATTGAAGAATTGGTGCTGATGAAAGTATCTACTTTAGATTCCACATGTCTCCTGATAGGATCTTGACCAGACATATTCTACATATTTCACAGTTAGACTATACAGGGGTATTGCTAGGAACCTCATGAATCTACTGTGCCTTTTGATTAATCCCATGAATCTGGCTATCTCCTTGGCATTCTTGGGTAGCTACAGTTTTACTATGATCTCGACTTTTGTCAGATCCTTTGCTAGTCCTTCTACAGACACTATGTGCCTAAATAGAGATCCCCTTGTGAGACAGAAGCAAAGGCACACTTAGCTGGATTTTACACTTCTCTAGACACATCATGAGGTGTTTTATGTGGTCTTATTTTCTTCCAAACACACTAAATTTATCCACAAAAACCCTCATGAAGGTGGTTAAATATTCATAGAATATTTCTTAAACCATCCTCTCTACAACGTGGCTAGAGCATTCTTTAGCTTGAAGGTCATCACATTGGAGGCGAAAGACCCCATTCTATTATAAAGGCTATTTTCTCCTTATCCTCCGAAGCCATGTGCACTTGGTTGTACCCACTAAAAACATCTAGAAATGAGTATCTTTCATGTCGTGCTACTACAAAATCCAGTAGAGAATCTATGAATGATAGAGGAAATGGATCCGATATGGTGGAGGCATTCAGTTTTTTGGTAGTCTATACAGACTATACAGACTCTGAGCTTCCCGTTCTTCTTTGGAATAATGACTATAGGTGATAGCCATTCTGCTCTGTCTCAATAAGATAGATGAATCCCACTTTCAAAATCTTATATATCTCCTCTTTGATGTGCTTGGCATAGTTAGGATTCATTTTGCACCTACTTTATTTGATAGGAATACACATCCTTGTAGGATCCCAATGGCTTGAGAGTTTTCCTCTGAATCCTTAATTCAGTTTTACACTGAATCTGACTGTTATGGGCTCTTGATTATCTCCTAGGTTTGCTTCCTCAAGCTCATCTTCTTGGACCTTGATATTACGTCTCTTTAGTTTGTCTTCAAAGAGTGAACAGGTCTGGATTTTCTTTTAGGATTTTCTCTTCCTCATCATCTTCCACCCCTTCCAAGTAGTTTAGGCCTTCTATATGTAATGGTTGGGTGGCTAGATTTAACTTATCCTTTCTTGCAACCGAGATACACACCTTATTTTTTCCTTTCCAAATTGTAATCATGTCTGCATCAGTTGTGTTTGATTATCCCACTTCTAAGCCACGGTCTTCCCAGCAACATGGGATATGCAGCCACTATCTCAATCATCTTAGGACTATAAACACGGCAATGAGCATACATCATGCTAGCTCAATTTGTTCTCCCTTGATGACTCCATCAAGTTAGACTCTTCTCTCATCAGCCATCCAGATCTGGAACAAAGCAGGCTACATATTTGTAATTCCTAGCTTCTTCGCTAGGCTATCTGATATTATATTTAATCCTCATCCTCCATCTAGGATAACCCTTAACACTATCTACCCTCTGATTTCAATGGTCACTTCTGAAATGGTTGTGTCACAGTCCTGGGAGTGTTTCTACATTTGTGCACTCTGTGCAACTAAATTCTCCATTTTTTGCACGGGCATATGTGCCAATCTTTCACTTGGAACTATGGCCTAGAGAAGCTTTTGCCGCTAATTGGGCACTAGATTTAGCATTTGATCCAATGTGATGTTCAAATTCATCTTGTTGAGATCCTACCCACAGAGGTCATATTCCTCCACGGTGTTGCTGCCCGCACTTTGTGACTAGGCATACTCTGGCCTCTATACAATTTTTCTTCTTCCCCCATGGCTTTTCCTTCTTTATCCTAACCTTGTCTTGTCAATTTTCCTATCCAAACTTGCACCAGATTGCCTTCCATTTCCTTTTATAGGATGCTTCTACTACTCTAGGCTGTAATGGGCTCCAGTTGGCCAGCACTTTTGCATCCTTTCTTCACTTCTTTCCTGTTGCAATTTCTTCCCTTTTCTTGACTAGGCTTGTTCTGTCGTCCGGACCCGTGGTCAGCATGCTCACTCAAGTGCAGGCTTTCTTGCATTGTCCACAACATTCCTTGTGCACTCTACACAAGCTTTGGTGATTTCCTCTCGGACCCTCTACTACCCTATCCACTATTCTGGCTTTTGATTCTGTTCTAGATTAGCCTTCTTTCCTCTCATTGTCTAGACAAGTCCTTGCAACCGTGTCACATTGACATCACTACTTGTGGATTTTCTTGTTGTTTTTGTGCCCATTGATCCACCTTTACCATATTCACACTGCATCAGCTCTTGCTAGGTTTACCATGATCCACCTTTACCATATTCACCCTGCATCATCAGCTCCTACTGGGTTTGCCTCTCTTTGCGGCCTTGCATCTTTTCAGTTCCTATTATGGTGGTTATTTTGCCCATGCCCTGTGGCACTCTAGTAGTAGCATATCGGTTCAAGTCCCCTGTCTCCAAATCTTCCACCTCTTCCTCTGGGACCGATTGTTGTGGCTGATGTTGTTGCCTTTCCACCATTCTCGGATTCCTATTTTGAGTGTTGAAAAACATGTGTCAGTGGTGCGGTTTCTCTTTTCACAAATAGCACATAGCTGCTACGTGATTTTCATCTGACACTTTTCCTTGGTACGACCGTGGTTATTACACTTCATGCATTAGATGTCTGGTCGTCTCAATCCTTGCATTCTTCTTGAACATCCATTGCATTCTTCCTACCTTTCTTCTTCCACGGCTTTCTCTCTTCAGCATCCAACTGGACTGGAATCTGATTCTGAGGTGTCTTCACTAAAAACTGACTCGGAAGTTTCTTCTTCATTCTTTTTTATTTTGTCTTTCTTTTTCTTCTTGGGGTATTTTTTTGTCTGCTTGAAGATCCCCTTAGCTCTCGTTGCTCTTGCTACTACCACTTGTTCAAACGTGAGGATCTCCAAATCATACGAGGCTACTGTTAAATTTGCAGCAATGTGATGAGCTATGGTGGATCAAATGCTAGAATCAACATCATTAACAAAGAGATTAGATAATGATTAAGATGTGATTAGTGATAGCTTAATGTAGGCATGGATAATCAAAAACCAACAAATTCTCATTAGGCCAATGCCTCAATTTAAAGAGTTTACATCCAAGCATCTAATTCCACTGATCTCTCCTTGATTCACTCCACCTCTTTTGATTGATTCTCTCCACCTCTTCCCAAAATATCTCCACACATCCTAAATCTTCTCATGCTACCCTTTATTATCTCCCAATAAATACTTCTCACCTTTTCATAGCTTCTCTCTCATTTACAGATTCTCTTTTACAGCCTCTTGCTAAGGGCTTGTTCTCGCACACACCCTATTCACTTAGAGCTCCTTCTATCTCGCACACACCCTATTCACTTAGAGCTCCTTCTATCTCGTACAACTTCAATTCAGGTACATTCTTTAAGGTTGCTACAATGTTTTCATGTTAACCTTTGTCCACACTCTTCAGAAGGACTACTAGTGCCTCTTCAAAAGGACTACTAGTGCCTCATCATCTTCTACCTTCTTGCCAATGGTTGCCAGTTGTTGCTTAATGCTTTTGTATTTGTTCAAGTGTGTGATTAAAGGTTCACTTTCTTTCATATCCAGTTTGTAGAATTTCATTAGTACATTTATCTTTGAATTTTTTGCTTGAGTGCCAAATAATTTATTGAGTTCATCCCATGCATCTTTTGCCCATTGTATCCTTGTGATGTGATGAATGATTTCATCATTTAAACTGAGTGTAATAAGTCCTAATGCTTTCTCATTCCTACTCTTCCACTCATTTTTCCCACTCACCTCTGGGCATTCATCTCTTCTCTCAACTAGCCCCCACAGATTAAAATTTCCTCATGAGCAAATACATGGTTTTTGTTTGCCATGCATAAAACTGCTCCTCATTAAATTTGACTATCTCTTGTGCCGTGCTCATGATGATGTGAAGGGGGTCTTACCTCTTGATCCAATTTCAAGATTCAAGGGCAGTGTCTACCCTTTTACAACTCAATCTGGTGTTTAGGTGATGATTACAATAGATTTATCAGCATAAATTCACCAAAAATTACATTAAACCAAGGGTAACAAATCTGTACTAAATGGTTGGAGTAAACCATCTCTGAATTGTAATATGAAGCTATAGGGATCTGTATGAGATACCCAATGGTTAATTTAAACTCTCAATTGCACCAAAATACAGTGATTAGTGTTGATTAATCACTGATTAGCAAAATAATCCTCTATTTTGTGTGCAAAAAATAGAGTATGCGAGAGTCCAGATTTGGGGCCTTAGAGTTCAAATGAGCTCAACTCCTTTCAAAGCCATCAATAGCAATTTTTCTAGTAGAGAATGAAGCCAAGAAACACAAGATTTGACCAAACATTGAATGCTTAATCTCTGTTTTACCAAAGTCACCTATAGATTTGATGTAGAGCTTGGATCTCATTATAGACTTGATGAAAGCAAAAACTGTCTTCACCAGCATGTAGAGCACCCTGGAAAACCCCTAGGGCCAAGAGGAATTAGACCCATTATATCTGGTGTAGACAAGATCTCAATTTTGCTTCAGAAAAAAGGCACCTGAGAAATCGCAAAAATCTATAGCTCCAAAAGGCAGTTTGGCAATTCGCATTGATGGGCTGGAGCATAGGGATTGTGGCTATGTGGGGCTAGAGTCTTAAAGCCTATTGTTAGGCCTGGAGGGAGATCAAGCCCCTCCACCAGCTGTGGGTACAGAAGGCTTGTTAAAAAATGGCTAAAAAGTTTATTATCTACTAATCCTAATTAACTAGATGATTGACAAGATAATGGGCTCATAAATTTGATGGATTCTAAGCTGGGCTCTGATACCATGTTAAATTTGCAGCAATGTGATGAGCTATGGTGGATCAAATGCTAGAATCAACATCACTAACAAAGAGATTAGATGCTGATTAAGACGTGATTAGTGAGTAATTAACTAATAGCTTAATGTAGGCATGGATAATCAAAAACCAGCAAATTTTCATTATGCCAATGCCTCATTTTATAGAGTTTACATCCAAGCATCTAATCCCACTGATCTCTCCTTGATTCACTCCACCTCTTTTTCTTGATTCACTCCACCTCTTTTTCTTGATTCTCTCCACCTCTTCCCATAATATCTCCACACATCCTAAATCTTCTCATGCTACCCTTTATTCTCTCCCAGTAGATACTTCTCACCTTTTCACAGCTTCTCTCTCATTTAGAGATTCTCTTTTACAGCCTCTTGTTACTACTAAGGGCTTGTTCCCACACACACCCTATTCACTTGTATATTTCAACAGCTACCACCATCTAGAAATTCTCAAACCATTAGCTCAGTGTGGTTGGGGTAGGTTTGTTGGGTTGGTATACCAATGCACTGAATTCTGTCACATAATCCTCTATTGGCCTCTTCTTCTTAGTCATCCTTTGCAGCTTGTCCAGCACCTTCGTGAAGGTCTTGTCTCTCTGAAATCTTTTCAAGAAAGTCTCCTTCAATTCCTCAAGCATCTGGAAGTGCTCCAGAGCATATTGAGCATACCATCTAGTGGCCTTGCTACCTAGAGTTATTGCAAAGTACTCTATCTTTTGCAACAATGGGGCTTGCATGGCTAAGAAGGTGGTCTTGAAGAGCGAAGATGTGAGTATCTAGATCCTCCTCACTCTTACCCTTGCACTTCGGGTATTTGAGAGACATCCTTCCCCCAACTACTGTTTCTTCTTCTTCTTGATCTTCCTACCTCCTGTTTTGAAGCTCCTGGTGCTCTTACTCTCCCTCTTGATTTCTTAGGGGTTCTTGATTCATTCGTTCTTACTGGTGCAAAATCCCTTCTGGAAGTCTTCTTGGATGATGCGGTCTCCCTTCACTTCTTGAGGCCTCTGACGGCCTCCTCAGAGATATTGCATTGCTCTGCTTAAGCTTTCTTCATTCTCCAAGCATTGTCCATTGCACTCCCATGACTCCCTCTTGAACATACCAGACACAAGGATGTGCACACTTCCTGTCTTGATCTACTTTACTAGCTTGTCTATTTAGAATTCCTATATAGAACTAGCCTCTATTGTGCTACTCCCCTTCTTAGCGTACCAATCCCTAGCAAGATCACCAAAACTATTGGTGTCTAGTCAAGACCTGGCACGTATGTGGTTCTGGACCACCTAGTCAGCTCCTAGAGAGCAGCAACTAATACAATTGTACCCAATGTGACAAGCTAATGCTAGCATGTTGAGCTACTGATTTGCCTAAGGTTGGGGAGTTAGTTGTGACTACACATAGGTTAACTCCTAGTTCCTTCATGATTTCGAATAGGAGTTACCGTCTAGATAGGTATGCAATTAACACAGAATGGACATGGAATAAACAGAACTATGCAGTGTATAATAGAGACAAGTTAGAGACCAACCCATGAGACATTCTTCTATATTATCTTGGGCTCTCAACAATATAATACACTCGCAAAATGACTTAGTTCATAAACTCCTGAGCTCCACTATCCATTTAGTCTTCAATCTCTCTATCCCCTAACTCGAGAATAACTCCCTCCACTGCTTACATCTACCTGTTTGCAAGAAGCTATTACAAAATTGTTACAAAGCAAGAAAGCTTAACCCATGATAGTTTGATTACAAAATGGGACAATCTATGTTGGTGGCCAAACAGGCTAGTTGGCTGCCAACACTTCTCGCACAACACTTAATGTTACTAAAATGAGACACTTATCTCATAAAGTAATTATAAAAAATTACCTTTACCACATGTTATTCTAACCAAAAGAGAATGACAAGATACTGAAGAACTAGCATTGAGTAAATTCAAGGTCATTATATTACCATTTAATAAGAATTTTATGGAGAGTGTTCAAAGAATATGGCTGACATGAAACAATATAAAACTACTTACAATTACGTGCATGTGATCAAACCACAATTTTCTTTTACTAGGTATTTCAACAACTCTTTCTAGATGATCACTTTAAAATAAAGATAGCAATTGACTTTTTGGTTCTTTAAAACATGGTCTGATTAGGATTAGTTTGATTTCAAATCATGGAAAACATGTACTCACTCTCATTATCAATTGATCATGAGACTTTTGACATAGCTCATGAGTCTAGAGACCCTCAAAGCTTGATCGATTTCTACTAGGAGAGAGAATGGGGCCACCACTTTTGGAATACAAGGAAACCATCATCAACCAAGGCCTTACCATAAATAAATTGATTGTTGATAATTCATATTGAAAGTTGATAGTGATAATTTTATTTTAAAAATCTCACATCTCCTTTTTATGGTAGTTGGTGATGTGGAGAAGCATCATTTTGTTAGTTGCACATACACACTCGAGGGATTATGCAAGCCATTAGGACATGCCCCACACGTGATCCACTAGATCAATTTGAGAGAACATCTATCATATTGGTCAGATAGCTTTAAAAATGTGTATGCTCAAGTCCTTGATTTAGAGCAATAGAGTGTTGATGAGCCAAATTTTGCCCTAATTTAGTAGCCATTTTGCCATAGAGGAGGTGGAGGAGCATAGGACAAACCACCAACAACATATTTGGTGTGTCATTGTAGAAACCATCATGCCCACATGTATGAAATGTGCACACCAAGCATGGGATCCCTCTGAAGGACGGTTTTATATCCCCACGATATCTCACCTTTGGGAGTCCCAAGCTCAAATGACAAGAGGGGGGACAATTTTTGCGATTCCTTATATAAGTAAGGAGTAAGAAGTTCCAAAAAGGTGTAAGTAAAATGCTAAAAGAGATTACATTTGTATTGTTGAGCCTATTATTGCACCTAGTAGGAAGCCTTATGTAACAAGTGGAACCATATATTATAAGTGATACGCTCACGTTTGTGGTAAAAACACTAAAGATTAAAGCTATGAAGTCATACACGACGACTACAGTACACGTGGGCTGAAGTTTCTTGTAGATATAATACAGTTCCAAGCTGCAATATTGGTATAAATGTTATGGCGCAAATAGGCATATGGTTATATTGGATATGCTTTATAGAACCACGTGTCATCTTGTCGGCCCTTGATGGATGGACATGTTGCTTCATGGAGGATGGCTACAGGTATAATCACATGTTGCTTCATGGACGATGAACAATCAGCGCCATCATAATCATCTTGCAATAACGTTCATTGAAGTCAACAAAATGTTTTAAAATAATCTCTCTTTCTCACCATCTCTCTTTCTATGACGCTTTCATTTCCACACCCTGTCAATCTCAAAGGGATCTTTGCACACCCTTTGAGGTTTGCCCAATATGGCCCACCATGTCAATCTCATAGGGATCTTTGCACACCACCCTTTGAAGTTTTCCAGCCCATATTGTAAGGCTCTCAACATCCCACAGACCTTGAAGGAGTACACTTCCTCTTTTAAGCAAGAGTAATTTTTGACCAGTTGGGTCACCCTTCAAAATGATAGTTCTAGTGGAAATAGTGCTCGATTTTTCATATTTTACCTTCTTTTTATGGCCACTCAAAATAAGTGCATGTATTCAATTGCCAGAATGCCCAAAAATATGCATGTTGCTCGTAAAAACAAAGTAAACTCATCTCATGTGTGGGGGATTATGTATACACTCTTTGTCTTTCATTGTCCCGAGCATTATAAAGACCCCTGCATTGAAAAGTTAAATCTATGTCAGTATATATTCTTCATACTTACAGCAAATCGCCCCATTCTGAGGAGCCTCCCAACAATGTTCAAGGTACTTTTTGTGAGTAAGCATACAAACTTCCTACAAGGATTTCATCCAACCAAACTTCACATGTGTAAGTATAGGCATCTTCAAATTTCTATGCTAGTATTTGAAATTTAAAATTATATGCTAGTATTTTGAAATTTCTATGCTAGCATTTTTGAATTTCTATGCTAGTATTTTGAAATTTTAATAAGCTCCATCGATAGTCATGAAACTGGTTGAGGACTTGTTTCCTAAATGATGATTAGAATCTAATAAAAATGATAGTGAATATTTTTAGCCCAAGGGTTGTTTTATAAGGTTTGCCTAATAAAAAGATTCGATAAGTTTAAATAAATAAGCTAGATTCTCCAAAGCAATTGCTCAAAACAATTGACACATTTAAATAAAAAGATTCAACAAGTTTAAATAAATAAAATAGATTTTTCAAAGGAATTAACCAAATGTTTTTATTTTTCAATGAGCAACAGAGATAAAGTCACTTGAAATAATTGCATGTTATCGCATATGATAAGGACCCTAAAACATTAGACCATGACCTCTATAATTTTATGTTTTTAGAGAGAATATAATTGCTCCTCTTCTCTATTTAAACCATGGTATAGACATCTAGTTAGTTCTCCATGAAAATGCTCAAGAAACCTAATTAGAATTTCATGCCATTTGCATGAAATAAGCTTGATAAAACTTTTGTAACTTTGCCAATTAAGTTTTCTAGCTTTGCTATATAGATTTGTAGTCTATTTTCTAATTTTACAACCTTTGCAAACTAGTCGTCTTTGCTAACCCTCATTGGACACCTCTCCAACGTTGATGCCATCCATTGGCCATTGACATTAAAAATGCTAACATTGTATATTTTGCGTGTGCGATCTCCACTTACCTATGAAAGGCGTGCCAAGGGATTAATTATAGAGATTGCATTCTTAGATTAAGTGTTTGCACAAAAGCCTAGGCAGCCTTGGATAGCCATGGACCTATATTTTAAATATGGATGCCCAAGGTGTGAAGGCTCGGGGCCAAGATAAGGGTCGTTTTGTATCCTCACTATTGATTCTCGTATGCAACTATTCTTCTCTACTCTCTTACTCTCTTGTGTGTCTTGATTTCTTGCCCAATTCAATTATGAAAGATCCCTGCCCCCTCCGCGCAACGGATTCTGGGTTGCTACTAGCTGAAGTAGCACTCCTTGCGCGGTGCAGGGTCCTCTCACTCGGGGCCTCGTCCACCACGGATATCCGAACATGAGACTAATCCCTCAGTTCTTCCAAAACCGAACCCGGAAAAACTTCCCTTGCCCGGAAAGCACGGGCGATTCCTCCAGGATCTTTTTTCTCTAACATAGTCAAGGTCATTACTGACCAAATTGATACGACCAAACCTATAAAGACACTCGGTCAGATCAAGGAAGAAACTTGTACTTGGATCATAGAGATCAACGCTTTTTTTCCCATCGAGAGAGGCACAGCCGTTGATTCTTATCCATAGAACAATTACTATCTAGGATTTATTCCATCTATCGTATTATAACAGAATTGAGTCTCATTTTATGGATCCATCAGTTCAGCCTACCCAGTCCCATGGGTTAGCCAACCGCCCAACCATTGTAGTGATGGGATCCAATTAAGAATTTGGTTAGGTTTTCTCCCGGGTACCGGGGAAAAGAGTTCCCAGGCCCCCTAGCCGGATGTTCATGCAAACATGCAAACTTAAAGCTAGTCACACTACTTACACACCCAATATGAAATTGCTTTCTTCACAGATTCAACTATCTTTAAAACAATCATTTAATGAAGACATAGTATCACTGATCTTAATCCTCCAAAAAATCCGGTTGAATCTTAATTTCTAATCATTCCTTCATCGAAGTATCTATGGCATCATTGGCAACTAGAACGCTCACCACCTATCCACTCAGGAGCCTTTTCAATAGTTCCTAGCTCATTGTACCCCGCAATATATTCATTTATAAAAAAATTCAAGATGGAATCTCCGTTGAAGATTAGCAAGATCAACCAACAGATCCATATAAAAGAGTCATGGACTCATTCGTTGAGAACCAGCAAGGTCGATCAACCAGATCCATGCCCGGTTTCAGAAAACAACTCTTACTCCTTGTTCCAATATCTTCCACGATGCACGTGTGGGTATCTTCGGTGACCCAGAGCCCGAGCACCATATGGTCAGCACTCTCTAGGATCCTTCGCAGGTCACCTAACGCTTCACTCATAGGCCGCTTCCTTGGTCTCTCATCCACCGTACCGGAAGCTCACCATTTAAATCGAACCGAGGCTGGTCAAGAGCGACCGACCTTGCTACGCGAGACGTCCTCCGTTGACTCTCTGTCAGCTGTTGCAACTTTATCAGTTAGGTCTCCACGACCTTATTCACAAGACGATCAAAATGCTTCCCCAGCATTCGACATAAAACAATCTTTTACAAACAGGTCACAATTACAGTTTTTATAATAAACTCTCATCTTTCCACATTATCCCTCATCAGTCCACATTCAATTCATATGTGTACCCATTCTCATCAAATCCCATCATTTTCCATCTCATCACATCAGATTCATTCACATCACATATCATTCATTCACATCCCATTTCATTCATTCACGTCTTGATTCGCATGTCATCACATCTCATCCATTCACTCCTATCGACGTCACATTCTTTCACATACACATTCGCATTCATTATTCCACATACACATCCACTTCCACATCCATATCCACATCCACATCTGCATTCATACATCCATATCCACATCCACATTCATACATCCACATCCACATCCACATCCATACATCCATTTTCACATCCACATCTACATCCATACATCCATATCCACATCCACATTCATACATCCACATCCACATCCACATCCACATTCTTACATCCACATCCATACATCCATTTCCACATCCACATTCATATATCCACATCCACATCTACATCCATACATCCATATCCACATCCACATTCATACATCCACATCCACATCCACATCCATACATCCATATCCACATCCACATCCATATCTACATCCATACATTCATTTCCACATCCACATTCATACATCCACATCCACATCCATACATCCACATCCACATCTACATCCATACATCCATTTCCACATCCACATTCATACATCCACATCCACATCCACATGCATACATCCATATCCACATCCACATTCATACATCCACATCCACATCCACATCCACATCCACATCCATACATCCACATCCACATCCACATTCATACATCCACATCCACATCCACATCCACATCCATACATCCACATCCACATCTACATCCATACATCCATTTTCACATCCACATTCATACATCCACATCCACATCCATACATCTATATCCACATCCACATCCACATCCAAATTCATACATCCACATCCACATCTACATCCATACATCCATTTCCACATCCACATTCATACATCCACATCCATACATCCATATCCACATCCACATTCATACATCCACATCCACATCCACATTCACATCCATACATTGGCATCTATACATCCACATCTATACATCCACATCCACATCCATACATCCACAGCCACATCCACATTCATACATCCACATCCACATCCACATTCATACATCCACATCCACATCCACATCCACATCTACATCCATACATCCATTTTCACATCTACATCCATACATCTCCACATCCATATCCACATCCACATTCATACATCCACATCCATACATCCATATCCACATCCACATTCATACATCCACATCCACATCCACATCCACATCCACATTCATACATCCACATCCACATCCACATCCACATTCATACATCCACATCCACATCTACATCCATACATCCATTTTCACATCCACATCCACATCCACATCCACATCCATACATCGATATCCACATCCACATTTATACATCCACATCCACATTCATACATCCACATCCACATCCACATCCATACATCTACATCCATTTTCACATCCACATTCATACATCCATGTACTTCCTATCTCACCCTTTCACATATCCTCTCAACCCTTTTCTCATCTCATTATTCACATTTACATTTATTTCCATTACATCACATCTTATCACATCCTATTTTCATCTTATCACATTCATTCACATCCTATCTTCATCTTATCACATTCATTCACATCCTATCGCATCCCATACACACATCCATTCTCATCCTATCTCACATCCTATCGCATCCCATACACACATCCATTCTCATCCTATCTCACAGCCCATACACATCTTATCACATCCTATTTTCTTCTTATCACATCCAGTCATATACTATTACCATTTAATAGCTTTTTCTAGATTGATATCGATAATAGGACTTTTTCTAAATTTCAGCCCATTGCTTGGCCTAATTAAAGATTCTTTTTTTGACAACTAGTTCCGATGCTTGATGGTAGGACATTAGAACCAAGTGCGACGATAGAGGCACTGATCTAAACTGCTAGAGCAAAGGAAGAAGAGACTTTGCAATTGGCACAACAATGATTAGTAGCCCAAACTGAGCAATACACCCAAAATGAGTCCCAAACTAGGACTGTATAGTCTTGACATAAGCAATAACATTGCATCTACCTCAAGGAAAGAGCTAGACTTGCAAATCATGGATCAAATTCTTCAAGTTGATAACCTTTTCCATATAACTCCTATTGCACGTGCTCTAACTTTGACCATCGAACCACCCTTTGCACAAGTGCTTATGCCCGATTAGTAGGACATTGGAAGAAGTGCAGGAGGCGATAGAGGCACTGATCTAGGCTACTGGAGCAAAGGAAGAAGAGACTTTACAACTGGCACAACAATGATTAGTAGCCCAAACAGAGCAATACACCCAAAATGAGTCCTAAACCAGGACTTTCTAGGTAGTGCCCGATAGTCTCAACACAAGAAATAACATTGCATCTACCTTAGGGAAAGATCTAGACTTACAAATCATGGATCAACATCTTCTCCCAAATGATGGGATTATGATGCATCAACAAAGATTTTTATGAATTTTGCCATAGGCCAAGCTTATGGTGTTAGTTGGGGAAGGGATTATCCAATCCATATCTTGGGCCACAACAGAGGAGGAACGATTACATGATATCTGCGAGCGATTGCATATATAGGGTCATTTAACATAAAATGATCCAAATACCTATGGCACAAGTTGGGACATCCAAAGCAAGAATGCCCACAATGAGAGAAATGCTAACACCTCCTGTGAGCCCAACGAATCCATAGTATCACCCAGCTATACCATGGACTAACCCACATCATCTAACCCACAAGGCCATGCTCTGCAAGTACTCAAGAGAATACTAGCATTAAGAGCTTCCCCCACCCAAGACAATACTAGTACACTGTCTCATCCAGTGGCAAGCATCACACCAACTATGGCACCTTGTTGACTAACACAAAATTTCCTTTGAGCCACATGCCCATGGTTATCACGATAGCCAAAACTACTTGATTACCATTGCTAGAGAGGTCACATCTCATTATAGTGCACCCATGAAACATCCCTTCCCTAGAGTGACTGTGCTACCAACTCCTGTGAGACTGCCTACACCTAATGCCCATAAGACTAAAGCACCTATTGGGGCACTAGTAGGGCACACCTTGTGTAGCACATCTACCCCCACCAGGGTTTAGACCAATGCATCCTCATGAAGTGCCACATGTTACCGGAATCTAATCCTATCATTGCTCCTATTATGCCAGCACTAGCTCTACCCATAGACTCAGTTGCTTTTACACAAACCGTGGGAAGAAAAGCATAGCACTGTTTTGTGAGAGATGGTGGTTGAAAGAGGCATGGAAAGGCTGCGCATATAGCCAAGCTAACTCATAAATTCACTAGAGATGGTGATCCTAGTAGACATTTGTAAGTATTTGATCAAGTATGTGAGGCCCCAAGACCAATGCCTTTAGTCTAACATTAGACGGTAAGGCTAGGGATTGGTATAGAACTCTTAGGGTCGAGGAACGCTTGAACTATATTGTTCCTGAAGAAATTTGTGCATGATGGAGTCTTATGGGGTGTAGCTTCATAGCTACACAAAGCCAAAAGGGAAGAAGAGGAATCAATTAGAGATTTCATTAATCGTCTCAAGCATTTAAACTCTCGTTTCCTTCTGCATGAACGCTATTTGAATAATCAATTGTTGAATAGATTCATCCACGAGCTTAACCATGAAGGAATCTATAATGGCTTAGTCATTAGAGGAATCACTACCTGGGATGAAGTCACAACAAATGCCATTCAACTAGAGGATAATCTCATGGTGGTCAAAGCAGCTAAAGCATTGGATTCTAAATCTATTACTTTTGGAGTCACGAAACATAGCACTTCTACAATTAAACCCCCCTTGTTAAGGTAACACTTTAGTGGAGATGAATTTCATAGATTTCATGAAAGCACTCCAAGAGGAAATGAATGCCAATAGAGCCCCCAAAAACATAGATATGTACCCAAGAAGAGAGCTTCAATGGTGCTCGATCTATCGACAAGGACATTCAACCCCAATGAGTGTCCAGTCCTAAGGGCACGTTATATAATGGTAATTGTAATTTTTGTGGATGTTATGGTTATGAGGTTTCACAGTATGGCATGTGTTTGCAAACCCTTACTAATGCTTCTAGGCCCCAACAATTGGCTTTACCGGCCCCATCATAGCTAGAAGCCATAATGCCTACAACAACATCTCAACCTAATGATCATCAAACAACACAACAACCTATTTTAAGGGGGATTTATAATGCACAAAAGATGTTGTTACCTCCACTAGTTTTAGGACCTTAACCTCCACCCTCGAGGATCACACCATTAAATAAAAAAGTTTAGACTATGAAGTTGACTTGGATAGTGCCTCACATGTCACTAAGGACTCGACAAAGTTTCATCCAGACTATTATGTAGTGGATGGGAGAGGGGGAGTCAAGCCAGTTTACCAACTTGGTCTACGATGGGCAGGGGCCGAGACATTGATGCCATAACTAGAAGAATGCCTCTTTGATGTTACCACTATCAAGGTCCCATCAATTTTCAGATGCCCTCTGAAGTTTCCTCATCTCAACCAAGCAATGTCCTCAAACATGCCACTTGCTTCTTGTGGCATAGATAATTGGATTAAGGACTGCCCTAGCAAGATTGTGGTGGACAAGCCCCCAAACATGACCCATCATCACACCCCTAAACATGATTGGGGTAAGTAATGAAACTCAAAGGTAAATCCTAAAAATCTAGATCACATGCCATTGAATGTTATCACTTGGCTCTACAAGCCCAAAACCAATATGTTCTCGAGAAACGATCTATGGCCTCAGTATAGCAGAATCTAAAAAGAAGAAGAAAAACATGAGAAAAGCGTCAGTTTAAGAATGGAAAAATAAAGGAAACCAAAAAGATAAATCTTGGGATGCCTCAATAGCCACCCAGCTCAAGAAAGTGAATGTTGCCACATGCAGGGCTCACTACCCCCCTTGCCATATTTAGAACGTTCTTGAGTGATTTGCGGGCAAGGAGGCTTATAAATTTTTAGATGGATACTCATGCTATAATCAAATTTCGAGGACCGAGATGAAACAACCTTTGTCACTGAACATGGTGTATATGATTACAGAGTTATGCCATTCGGTCCTAACCAATGCACCAACCACATTCCAAAGGCTTATGAATACTGCTTTCGTAAGAAAGTTTTTTTCTTGGATGATTTGTACATTCATTCATAACATTCCTAAAAAGGGTGTTTGAAAGGTGCCAATTTTATCGCATAACTTTAAACCCTTACAAATGCCAGTTTTGGGTGAAACACGGAGTTATTCTTGGGCATATAGCATCCAAAAATGGGATTTCCACTAATGAGAGAAAAATCAAGGTCATCTTTGAATTACCCCTACCAACAAACTACAAGGGAGTCCAGAGATTCATGGGCCATGTCGGCTACTACCGCATCGGTTTATTCTTTTCTATGCGCAGGAATAGCTCGTTCTTTGTAAAAGCGATTGATTGTATTTATATGGACCAAGGAGTGTCAACAAGCTTATGATGTATTGAAGCAAGCCTTGGCCAGTGCTCCAGTCCTGCAAAACAAACACCTAACTAGGATATCTTTTATGTGCACATTGATGCCTCTAATTTCATAATTGGATGTGTCCTAGCATAGCCACGAGAACACAAATTGGACTATCCTATTAGTTTTGCAAGGTCGGCAACTAGATGATGCTGAAATCAATTACACCACCACCACTAAGCATGAAGGGTTAGCAATGGTTTATGTTGTAACAAAATTACCTTCTTGCTAACAAATTTGTTCTCTATGTTGACTATCGAGCTTTGTTGTATCTAGTAAACAAACCATACTCCACATGGTTGTTGATTCTTCCCAAGTTTGATTTCATAGTAGTGGCCTGGCAAGAAACATGTCATGGTGGATCATCTATCTCGTATACCTAATGGCACAGCATCAACCGAGGTTAATGATGAGTTACTAGATGCTGCACTATTCAAGGTTGAGGCTATTCCAAAATGGAGTGAGAAAATCGTTAACTTTTTGCTAATGATTTTCCACAAGAAAAGGAACTAAGTAAAGATTTAGCAAGAAAGTTGCTAAAAGACAGTGCACCTTACCGACTTATTGCCCAGAACTCTTTATAGATGAGGTAAGGATGATATAATAAGACACTGTCTTAGGGAGGATGAATAATTATACATCATCAAATAAGCACACCAAGGGATAGCTAGTGGACCCTTTTCAGTAGGGGCGGCGTTATGGCAAGAAAAAAATCAGGGTAATAGTGGCCCACGTTCCTCAAAGATTATACACTATTTGTCAAGGGATGTGACAAATGCCAACATTGTGCAAAGCCACAGAAAAAGGACCTCATGCCACTGTATTCTATCTAAGTTAACTGACCTTTTGAAAAATGGATCTTAGATTTTATTAGCCCTATTAGTCCTGCTATATGTGGCACACACAAGCACACTTCATCATTGTTTCCCATAGGTTATGTAACCAAATGAGCTAAATCAAGAGCTTCACAAAAAGTGTATGCCATGGCAATTGCTAAGTTTCTCTATGAGAACATCATTACATGCTTTGGATGTCCATTTGAGCTAGTGAGTGATCAAGGTAAGCATTTCATCAATGATGTAATAAAAATCTCACTAACACATTCATGATCACTCACTCTAAGTCAACACCATATTACCCACATGCAAATGGCCAAGCAGAGAGCACCAAACAAGGTTCTTATTTCGATATTGACAAAGACTGTTGAAGCTCGATGCATTAACTGGGAATCTAAACTCACAATAGCTTTATGGGCCTATCGTACATCATATAAAGTTGTAATTGGTTACACACCATTCAAGATGGTGAATGGACTTGAGACAGTACTACCTTGGGAGTTCATGATCCCTAGCTTAAGGGTAGTGTGAAAAGCTTAACACTAAGGAATTGGCTGATCAGCTATTATTTATTTCTGAACAACTCTTATAGAGGAGAGACAAATTGCAGTGCAAAACATGTTAGAAGAAAAGTACCAAAGAAATAAGTGGTTTGACCAAAATCTGAAGGACAAGGCGATCGAGGTAGAAGATTTTGTATTATGTATGGGGTCCGTTAAGAAAAAGCTTAAATATACTGGAAAGGGACCATTTAAGGTTTGTGAAGTTACTCCACAAGGTGCTATATGTGTTGATACTCTTGATGGAGTTGAAACTCTTGGTTTCCTTGTAGTACGTTTAAAAAATACTATGGTACGACCTCTTACCAAAGAATCCTTACATGCTTCTCATGACAAGAAAGCTGCTAAGGAAAGGGCCTCTCTGAAAAGAAGACCCAAGCCTAAGAGGAGGCAAGGGAAAGATGAGCCAAACTTCAACGACGTCAAGAAGCAAACCTTAGACCTATTGCACAAGCCTTTAGGGGAGAGGCTGAAGGAGACACAGAGGAGCACATAGCTCCTCTACAAACATCCATTTAATTGCCTAGCCCTTATGGTAAAATGCTTTATAATGCATTACTTGATACGTGGACTAGTCACAGTATGATTTCTTCAATGCATGGAACCAGTTGGGAAAACCCCAACTCATAGATACCTCCTTAAAGGTGAAAGGTATCCAAGGTAAAAATACTAAGGTTCTTGGGCTATTACAAATAGAGATAAATTATGATGGTAGCAAGAAATTAGTGGGAGATTTCTTGGTTATGCATTACCTGAATTGGTAATACTTGGTTGTAGATGTATGAAGGTTGTAGGATGATGTATGATTAACTGGTCAACAAGGTATGTCTGTGTGGGTGAAACCACAACCCAACAATCTACTCGTAAACCCCTGCCACCTATATCACTATTATCGAGGGTTGCAAAACAAGGAGAAAGCTTTAACATCCACAAAATCCCCCTCCACTTTAGCATCCAATATTCAAAAAACTCTCAATTCTTCTACCTCATTAGGCAAAATATGGACTCTCATTTTTACCCCTTAAGGATTTCCACACCTCCTCTCTTTGGAAAATGAGCTCATAAGATGAAATTTTTACAAATTAAATCAAAAGTTGACAGAGATTGCACATTTGGAATCTACTCTTCTAATGATATATAGCATGATGGAAAATTTTGCCTATTCAAGAAGTCCCCAAATTGGTGATGCCGTGGCATGTAACCTCATCACCAATTTGGGGACTTCTTGTGTAAGATTCCTCCCTCCAGCTTTTGATGATGAAAGGATGTAAGAACCTCCCCTTCAGTCTCTTGTAATCATTCCCCCCTTTTGAGAAATGGAAAAAGATCTTGTTTGACCCTGTTTTGGTCTAGAGAGAGAAAATATTCTAGAGAGGTAATACAATTTTAAAATGTTTTTGGATAATATTTTCTTCCATTCAATAGGAAGTGATCCCCTGAAACAGAATTTTAATCAGAAATTTCTAAGTTGCATTAGAATTAGATAGTGGGTGAACCAAGGAGTCCCCTAATTCAAAATTCTAAGCCTTATTAAATTATTTTGAATTTAAAAATGTGATATCCTTATCTATTAAGGTTGGAAAATAAAAATTAAAGAAAAATGAGAATTTTTGGAGTTATCTACAAAAAAAAAATATTAAAGAAAGGCTCACATGAGGTAAATATGCAATAATCAAGAGTTTTGAGATATTTTAGGAGACTTTTGGGAGGCTTTGTGACACCTTAGGAGAGAGAAAACCCCTCATCAAGGAGGCACCTAGAAATCACATCAAAGGGGTATTTTTTTATTCAAAAAAATCATAAAGTGGCGAGATATCTCATCTCTCATCTCTCCTCTTCTAAACTAGATAAAAAAGTGGACATAACTAGTCTAAAACTTGTCCAAATTGGATCAAACTGAAGCTCGAAGCCTCTAGATCTCAGCTGGGCTTGGTTGGTGGCCTTCCTCACCTATAAATAGACCCCCATTCCTTTGTATTTTCATCTTAGAGTAATTCCATGCTAGTGTAATTTTCATTTTAGTGTATTTTCATCTTCCCTCTTCCTTGCCTCTCCATTGTGAAGCCTTGGTGCTTCACTAAACCTCTTCTTCTCTTGAACATTACCCTCTTCTCTTCGTTTCCAAGCCTCTTCCTTGAGGGCCACACAACTTTTGCAAGGTAAAGAATCAAGCAAACCAAGGGTAAGCCTAAACAATTATGTTTACTCTCTTTTTTGATGTTAATCTTCTTCACAAACCTCTCTCATGCTTGGGAAGCATTTTATTTTATGGATTTCCTTTAAAACCATGCTTTTCTTGATTTATGATTTGGTTTAGATGAATTAATGTTTGTGTTTATGCTTAGGTTTATGCATAAACTAATTTTATTCTAAAAGTAAAATTTTGGGCATTCTCACTTCATAGAAAATTTGGGAAAGTTATGGTAAAATTTTATCATTAGAAAATAAAGGTTTATTCATAATAAATTTTATTCTAAAAGTAGAATTTTGAGCATTCTCAATTCATAGAAAATGCAGGGAAGTTATGGCAAAATTTTATCATTAGAAAATGAAGGTTTATGCATAATAAATTTTATTCTAAAAGTGGAATTTTGAGCATTCTCATTTCATAGAAAATATGGGGAAGCTATGGCAAAATTTTATCATTAGAAAATGAAGGTCTATGCATAAATTAATTTTTATGCTAAAAGTGAATTTTTGAGTATTCTCATTTCATAGAAAATATGGGGAAGCTATGGCAAAATTTTTAGAAAATGAATTTAAATTTATGCATAATTAATTTTATATTAAAAGTGGAATTTTAAGCATTCTCATTTCATAGAAAATGTGGGAAAACTATGGCAAAATTTTTATCATTAGAAAATGAATTTAAATTTATGCATAATAAATTTTATGCCAAAAGTGGAGTTTTGAGCATTATTCATTTTAGATATTACGAGAAGGTTATGTACAATTCTTCTCTAATTTTCAAATGGGATTATGAGTATAATTCATTTAGAATTAGTATGTGTGCATAAATGTTTTATGCTAAAAGAGGAGTTATGGGTATAATTAATTTTGTAAATCCCATAAGGATGTATGCATAAATCTTTTATTCAAAAAAGAGGAATACTCAGCATCTTTCATTTTGGGGAAATTGAGATAAGAACGTGAAAATATTCATAGGCTGCATCGAGAAAAAATGGATAAATTTTTAATCAAAAAGAAGAATCACAAACATAATTAACTTTTGGAATTATGAAGTATATGTCTAGATTCTCGAAAAATAGAATCTTGGGTACATTCTGAACAGGAAAAGGATTTTTCAAAAAAAAAGACCAGAAACATGCTTAGTTGGATGAATGTAAATACTTGTGAGACTGATTTATTCCTAGATTCCCTGGGGGGAAAGGAATATGGAATTCTTGAAAGGATTGAGGATCCAAAAGAGAACGGAAATTTAGACTTAATTGAATTGAGTCGAGAAAAGTTTACCTTTGACTAAGCCAAGTAATGACCGAGACTTAGAAAGTTCTGTCAGTATGAAAGGTAGAGTCACTAAACTTTTAACTTAGTTGATTATGGAACAAAAAATTGAGAAATGATGAGGAATGATGTGAAGTAATGAGAAATGAGGAGGAATGATGTGAAATGATGGAATGACATGGAAAGATGAGAATTTTGCTTGGAAACTGTATTTGCATATGAAATCTGTTTTTTAAAGATTATTTTATATCAAGAATGCTGGGGAAACATTTTGACTATCTTATGGAATGAGGTCGTGGGGACCTAAGTGGAAAATGTTGCAATAGCTGACGGAGAGTCAATTCTGTTCAAGTTACAATGGTTGAAGTAAGTTACTAGATAATCCTTGTTCTATGGAAAAGAATCAACGGCTATGCCTCTCTTGATGGGGAAAAAAGTGTTGGTCTCTATGAACCAAGTGCAATTTCCTCCCTTGATCTGGCCATGTGACTCACGGGTTCGGTCGGAATACAAATGATACTTAAGGCTCTTGACTACGTTAGAAGATTTTGCTGGAGGAATCGCCTATGCTTTCTGGGCAAGGGAAGTTTTTTTCGGGTTTGGTTTTGGAAGAACCGAGGGATTAGTCTCTTGTCCGGACATTCATGGGCGAGGCCCCGAGTGGGAAGCTCTACCTTGCGCGTGAGGTTACTACTTCCGTTTGCTAGCACTCTTGAGTTCAATGGATAGAGAGGGCAGGGGTCTCACATCTTGAATATGCAAAATTGCCCATCATGCTATATATCATTGGTCTCGAAGAGTAGATTCCAAATGTGCAATCTCCGTAAACTTTTGATTTGATTTGTAAAAATTTCACCATGAGTCCATTTTTCTAGAGAGGAGGTGTGGAAATCCTTAAGTGGCAAAAATGAGAGTCCATATTTCACCTAATGTAGCAAACACTTGCATATCAAAAGAACAAACACATATGACGAGCTACAAAGTGGCAACCCAAATCTACCTTGAAATGGGTTCCCACCATTTCTCCATCCATACCACCTCAACTAACCAAGAAAGAAGGACCTCAACATAAGAATCAGCACAGAAAGTCCAAGTTACAAGCTATCCCCAAATGAATCCCCAAATGCTTATTAAAAGATAAAGGCTCCTACGAGGATAACCATTGTATTTGGATACCAAAACATAAAATTATACCACTAGTCTCAGTGCCGCCATTATGAATTTCCAAATCTCCTTATCAATGATGGATAAACACTTAAATACCTCAAATGCCAATAAAGAAAAAGCTAATGTAAAAGAATCTTCACCACCCAATGCTCAAAAAAGTATGGATCCCAATGAGAAACCCTATCACATAAGACATGGTGATAGATGGTGAAGACTCTACATCAGTAAAAGGTTACAAAACCACTGTTCTCTATCCAAGCCCCAATCCCATTGGTTTCCCTAGAGTGACCCACTATGCAAGTGTTGACTCCATTTCTCATCTATATTGGTGAATCCATAATCTCCATCCAGTCTTATGAAAGCCATTTACCACCATTGCAAAAAAGTCCATGAGGCTGCTACCCCTCCACTTGCAAGGTGTCCCCCCCATCGCGGTGGGTGGGACAATGTGTTGCCACCCGCTATTTTTTGCATAGTGCCGAAGGGCTCATCTACTCAAAAAAATAGCGGGTTTGGTAGGGGCATCATTATCATATGGCATCCCCGATGTGGGTGAAACTTTGCAAGTGGGTCCATGGGGCTATTACCTTTCTACTTGCAAATTTTCACCACCATCCGATGCTGAATGCAAAAAATAATGAGTTTGGGTAGGGCATCATTATTAAACGACATTGGATGTGGGTGAAACTTTGCGAGTGGGTCCATGGGGCTGCTACCCCTCCACACACAAAGTTTTACCACAGTGAGACACTGGATAGGTGAGACGGTGTGTTACCACTTGCTATTTTTTGCATAGTGCCCAAGGGGTCCCCTATCCAAAAAAATACCGGGTTTGGATTGGGCATCATTATCCTATGATGTCCTATGTGGGTGAAACTTTGCAAGTGGGTCCATGGGGTTGCTACCCCTCCACTCACAAAGTCTCACCACCATCGGACATCGGATGTGTGGGACAGTGTGTTGCCACCCACTATTTTTTGTATAGTGCCCAAAGGGTCCCCGATGCAAAAAATAACAGGTTTGGGTGGGGCATCATTATCATATGGCATCCAATGTGGGTGAAACCTTGCGAGTGGGTCCATGGGGTTGCTACCCCTCTACTCGCATAGTTTCACCACCACCATCACATAGCGGATGGGTGGGACTATGTGTTGCCACTTGCTATTTCTTCTTGCATAGTGCCCAAGGGTTCCCTATGCAAAAAATAACAGGTATGGGTGGAGCATCATTATCATACGACGTCCGATGGAAATAATATGGTGTGTTGTCACCCACTATTTTTTGCATAGTGCCCAAGGGTCCCCCTATGCAAAAAATAACGGGTTTGGGTGAGGCATGATTATCATACACCATCCAATGTGGATAAAAATTTTCAAGTGGGTCCATGGGGCTGCTCATGTTAACTTGCAAGGTTTCACCACCATCGGATCCCGAATGGGTGGGACGATGGGTTGCCATCTACTATTGTTTTCATAATGCCCAAGGGGTCCCCTATGTAAAAAATAACAGGTTTGGGTGGGACATCATTATCATACAGCGTCGATGTGGGTGAAACTTTGTGAGTGGGTCCATGCCACTATTACCCCTCAACTTGCAAAGTTTCACCACCATCAGCTTGGATGGGTGGGACGGTGTCTTGCCACCTGATTTTTTGCATAGCACCCACCAAGGGGTCCCCTATGCAAAAAATAACTGGTTTGTGTGGGGCATCATTATCATACGACGTCCGATGTGGGTGAAACTTTGTGAGTGTGTCCATGAGGCCACTACCCCTTTTCACTCGCAAAGTTTCATCACCATCAGATCCAGTATGGTTGGGATGGTATGTTACCACCTGCTATTGTTTGCATAGTGCCTAAGGGGTCCCCTATGCAAAACATAACGGGTTTGGGTAGGGAATCATTATTATACAACATCCGAATGCGGGTCAAAATTTGCAAGTGGGTCCATGGGGCTGCTACCCCTCCATCCCAAAGTTTCACCCCCACCATTGGATCCGGGATGGGGTGGGATGGTTTATTGCCACCTACTATTTTTGTTGTAGAGTGCCCAAGGGGTCCCCATATGCAAAAAATAACGGGTTTGGGTGGGGCATCATTATCGTACGACGTTCGACGTAAGTGAAAATTTACAAGTGCATCCATGGGGCTGCTACCTCTCCACTCGCAAAGTTTCACCACCATTCGACACCAGATTGGTAAAAAGTGTGTTGCCACCCGCTATTTTTTGCATAGTGCCCAAGGGTCGCCTATACAAAAAATAACGAGTTTGGGTGGGACGTCATTATCATACGGCATTCGATGTGGGTGAAACTTTGCAAGTGGGTCCATGGGAATGCTGCCCTTTTCCTCATAAATTTTCACCACCATCAGATCTCGGATGGGCGGGACAGTGTGTTATCACCCGTTATTTTTTGCATAGTGTGCAAGGGGTTCCCAATACAAAAAATAACAGGTTTTGGTGGGGCATCACGCACGTACTGCATCCAATGTGTTCAAAACTTTACGAGTGAGTCCATGGGGCTATTACCCCTCCACCCACAAAGTTTCACCACCATCGGATGCTGGATGGACATGACAATGTGTTGCCACCCCCCGCGCTATTTTTTGCATAGTGCCCAAGGGGTTCCCTATGCAGAAAATAGCAGGTTTGGATTGGGCATCATTATGATACAGCGTCCGATATGCGGGTGAAACCTTGCGAGTGGGTCATTGGAGATGCTACCCTCAACTCTCAAAGTTTCTCCACCATCGGACGATGGATGGGATGGACGATGTGTTGCCACTCGCACTATTTTTTGCATAGTGCCCAAGGGGTCCCCTACACCAAAAATAGCGGGTTTGGGTGGGGCATCATTATCATACGATGTCATCAACTCCACCACACAAAACTTGATGTTTTGCATCAAGTTTCAGCAGATGCTTCCGAAGAAGAAAGTTGGAGGATCCGAAATCCATTTTCACAAACGACCTATTTTAGCAATTCTGTTCATGCTAACATGCTCAGACGACCTATTCCACAAATTTTGACTAGCAACACAACTATGTTTTGATGTGATGTGAAGACGTCACAAAGCGAATTGCTGATGCAGCAAATCACTTTGTGACGTCTACACATCGCATCGAAACATAGTTGTGTTGGTAGTTAAATTTTGTGGAATAGATCGTTTGAGCATGTTATCGTGGACAGAATTGCTAGAACAGGTCATTTTTGAAAATCCACCGATCCTCCAACTTTCTTCTAACTTTCTTCTCCGGAGCATCTGAAACTTGATGCAAAACATCAAGTTTTCTGGTAGAGTTTGATCTTTTGCATCAACTTTGATGCAAAACATCGAGTTATATGAAAAAGTTGATGTTTTGCATCGAAAAGTTGATGTTTTGCATCAACTCGATGCAAAACATCAACTTTTAGGGGTTATTTTTCTTAACTTTGAAATATTTTTACATTTTCTATGAGATTTTTTTTAATTTTTATCACCAATAAATCTATAAAAGCTCATTCCAGTAGCTAATAAAATCTCAAAGATTTAAAAAAAATCTTATAAATCATAGAATTAAAGAAAAAATATGTCTAGGATAAGGTGATATGGGTAGCACATAGGTTTAGGGGCTAAGGACCCGAAAAACACATATGGTCACAACCTTTAACTACAAATTTGAGAGGAGGTCATTAAAAAAATGCTTGTCTATGTAGCCACGTAACCTTTGTATCATAAATAATATGGCTACATAGTAGATGCCAAAAATGCATAATAGCAGAAGAGCTAGATGAGATAATCCATGATGACCTATAATCCATTGATTTTAATCCAGATGTGCAAGGATCCATTGATTTGGAAAACCACAATTCGATTGATTCGCTAATCCTAATTTTTGTTCTACAATTCAATTTTAAATGCTGAAGAACTATAAGCAAATACACGTGGTGGGACCATCTATGTGTAGTAGGAGGGGGGTGCATGTGAGCCTAGACTCTGCCATGCCTATGTGTAGTAGTCTGCTCTCCAGCGTAGGGGACCTTCAATCTATCGTCATCTCGTGAAAACTTTAACCTCTTCTCTACCACCATTCTAGAAGCCCTAAGCTCGTCTCTTTTCTCTTTGTACACAAAGAAAATGTCGCGAGCAAAGATTGCATCTCTCAGCATCCTTTGCGTGTCCACCAAATAATTATAACCAGAGTTCATTCTACAATACCCTTAGACATACCATCTCTCAACATCCTTCACACATGTACTCTAAATAATTATAACTAGAGCTCATTCCTACACCTCTTAGATATATCATCACCTACAATTTTGAGATATTTTTGGATATAAAGTTATCCTTTATATTTAAGATGAATTTCCCTAAACATAAGTTTAAAAAGAGTTTTCCAATATGCATTAGAAATTAATTGAATATGTGCAGCATTGGACACCTTAGTCTAAGGGTACCTATTTTTTAAAAATTATGGATTAAGGTCCAAAGAGTGTTCTAATGGGCCTATAGGATTAATCCGAGTGTTTGAATAAGAAAAGTGCAAGAAGAAAAGAAAATCCCCAAAAATGAGTAAATTCTCACATACCATGAAGAGTTGACTTGTACTAGGATTTATTAGTAAAAAAATAAAATTTTGACATCTCAGGAGGGTGAGTGGAGCTCATGAAGGAGGCACCTAGAATCACCATCAATACCCTAATTTTTAATTTAAAAAAATGAGATATTTCATCTCTCCTCTCACCTCTTTCATACTAGATCAGAAAAGTGGGCCTAACTGGTCCAAAACTAGTCCAAATTGGATCAAACTAAAGCTGGAAGCCTCTAGATCCCACAGTTGGACTTGGTTGGTGGCCTCCATCACCTATAAATAGACCCCTATTCCTTTGTATTTTCATCTTAGAGTAATTCTATGCTAGTGTAATTTTTAATTTAGTGTATTTTCCTCTTCCCTCTTCATTGGCCCTCCATGTGGTGAAGCTTTGGTGCTTCACTAAACCTCTTCTTCTCTTGAAGATTACCCTTTTCCCTTGGTGGCCAAGCCTCTTCCTTGAGGGCTACACAACTTTTGCAAGGTAAAGAATCAAGCAACAAACCAAGGGTAAGCCTAAACAATGAAGAGAGAATTCCAGTAATGATGTTAGTAGCTTGGTAGACGATCAAGACTTTCAGCAGATCACTATGAGATTAGTGGATCGTGTTGACAAATTGTTCACAACTTGACTTTTGGCCTAGTGGACTCAATTATGGAATAACAAATCGAGAACCTGTATAACTGAAATTTTGATGGGGAGTGTTTAGATGTTAATTGAAAATTATTGGTATGATGGACCATTATTATGTTAAGGATATGAATGATCTATTTTCTGATAACGAGTTCTGTATGTTTCTTCTTATAGAAGGGATCTTTATCCCAAGATTTTGAGAGGGTTGACCAAACTTTAAGGAACCCCAGAATCAGTTGGATCTAAAGTTTAACTCCTTTTGGATTTAAATTATAAAGTTTAACTCCTTTTGGATTTAAATTATAAATAAAGTGGTCTTTTCATCTCAAAGTCTTGGTTAAGTTAGAAAAATGGAATTGACAAAGAATTTTCGTATTGATAGGATCATGGATCGAGGTCGTCGTGGTAGAAATGCTAACCCCCAACTCGATGAAGAAGAGCTCAACCTAGATGTTTGCAAAGCTCTTCATAGATCTCGACCTGGACCTCTCAAAGCTGAAGGGGAGCACTTGGGAGAAACAATAGAGAAGTGGATCGAAGCTATGGAGGAGTACTTTGATGTCACAGGTTACAACAAAAATAGTAAGGTGGCTCTTGCCAGGCTGAAGATCGTAGAAACAGCCAAAGTAGCATGGAAAAACCACTGTGAGACAAACTACTTGGATCGGAACACCCAGACGTGGGATGATCTCAAAGCATACCTCAGAAAGAGATTCTGTCCTCCAGGCTTCCTATTGAATGATGTGGGATGATGTGAATGAATGTGGAGATGATGTGGGATGATGTGAATGAATGTGGAATGATGTGGGGTGATGTGAATTGATGTAGAATGATGTAGAATAATGTCAAAAAATAAGGGATGATGAGGAATGATGTGAAGTAATGAGAATTGATGAGGAATGATGTGAAATGATGGAATGATACGGAAAGATGTGCATTTTTCTCGGGGATTGTATTTGCATGTGAAACTTTTTTTTTAAATATTGTTTTACGTCAAGTATGCTAGGGGAAGCTTTGTGACTATCTTATGGAATGAGGTCGTGGGGACCTAAGTGGAAAATGTTGCATAGCTGACAAAGAGTCAAAGAAGGACGTCTTGCATGGAAAGGTTGGCCAAGGTCTTTACCAGCCTAGGTTTGGTTAAAATGGTGAGCTTCCGGTATGGTGGATGAGGGGCCAAGGAAGTGGCCTATGAGTGAAGCACTAGGTCACCTATACGAAGGAGCCTAGAGAGTGCTGACCATACCATGCTCGGGCTCTAGGTCGCCTAGGATACCCACGCGTGCATTGAGGAAGAAAAATGAGTTCGAGTTGTTTTCTGAACATGGGCATGGATCTGGTTGATTGGCCTTGCTGGTCTTCAACAAATGAGTTCATGGCTCTTTTAAATGGATCTTGTTGGTTGATCTAGCTGATCTTCAATGGAGAGTCCATATGGATTTTATGAGATTATACTCCTAGGACTATGACCCCTGATGAGTGACCACGTGCGGTGAGCGTTGTGGTTTCCAATGATGCCATAGGTACGCTTGAGGAAGGAATGAATGGAATATGGATTTTATGGAAAAATCTTGATTATACTCGTGGGGGTAATATGGGCTAGGAACTATCAAAAAGGCCCCTGAGTGAAGTACTAGGTGAGTGTACAGGGACTGACCAGGTGGTGAGCGTTGTGGTTACTGATGATGCCATAAGTACACCCAGGAAGAAATAATTGAAATTTAGATTTTATGGTTGGAAAGTGGAAAAGTTGGAATTGGACCCTGGAAATGGAATCTGGAAATGGAATATTGAGGATTATGATGAAAAGAGTGTGGTTTTATTGCAAGGCTATTTGGAAATAGTGAATCTAAGAAAAGGCAATTTCATATTAGGTGTGTAAGTGATGTGTCTATTTACAATTTCGCATTAGAGCCGGCTAGGGGGCCTGGGAACTCTTCTCCCTGGTACCCGAGATAAAATATATCCAAATTCCTATACTGGATCCTATCAATACAGTAGTTGGGCGGTTGGCTAACCCGTTAGATGGGGTTAGGCTAGATCAATGGATTCCTATAATAAGATTCAATTCTATTCAAGTTACAATAGTTGAAGTAAGTCACAGGATAATCCTTGTTCTATGGAAAAGAATCAACGGCTGTGCCTCTTTTGATGGGGAAAAAAGCGTTGGTCTCTATGAACCAAGTGCAAGTTCCTCCTTTGATCCGGCCATGTGGCCTGTGGGTTTGGTCAGAATACAAAGGATAGTTAAGACTCTTGACTACATTAGAAGATTTTCCTAGAGGAATTGCCTATGCTTTTTGGGTGAGGGAAGTGCATGTGAGGTTGCTACTTCCGCTGCAGCACTCCAGAGTTCAATGCGCAGAGGTGGCAGGGATCTCACAATTGGTATTACAGCTAGGTTGGTTGAAGTTGATAAACCAAGAAGCAAGGAATGTTAAAAATTTATTAATTACCAGTGAAAGATTGTAATTGTGTGTTGAAATTCGTACGAGTTGATATTTAAAATGGAAATTCATAAATTAGAAATTGGGTTTTTAGATGGAAGTACTGCAATTGTTTGCCGACTTGCTTGAGGCCTAAATATGATGATGCTTACCTTATAACACCAAGGATCGTGACTACCCGTATATACCATGGGTATAATTGCAGCTCTATACTGACAATATATACGAGTAACTCTAAGACCTTGGAGTTATGAGCAAAAATGCTATCCTAGATGATGATTTCGAATGCTGGTTGATATGATTTTAGAATTCTGGTTGAAAATTGATGAATTGATTTGGATTTTGATTGAAGGATGATGATTTTTTTGAATTCCAGTTGAAAGTAGATGAGTTAAATAAGTCATGATGAGATGATAAATGGAGAGAATTCTAGTAATGATGTTAGTAGCTTGGTAGATGATCAAGACTTTCAACAGATCACCATGAGATTAGTGGATCGTGCGCTGACAGATTGTTCACAACTTGACCTTTGGCCCAGTGGACTCAATTGTGGAATAACAAATCGAGAACCTGTATAACTGAAATTCCGATGGGGAGTGTTTAGATGTTTAGACAAATCGAGAACCTGTATAACTGAAATTCCGATGGGGAGTGTTTAGATGTTAATTGAGAAATTACTGGTCTGATGGACCATTATTGTGTTAAGGATATGAATGATCTTTTTTCTGATAACGAGTTCTGTATGTTTCTTCTTATAGAAGGGATCTTTATCCCAAGATTTTAAGAGGGTTGACCAAAGTTTAAGGAACCCAGAATCAGTTGGATCTAAATTTTAACTCCTTTTGATTTAAATTATAAAGTTTAACTCCTTTTGGATTTAAATTATAAAGTTTAACTCCTTTTGGATTTAAATTATAAAGTTTAACTCCTTTTGGATTTAAATTATAAATAAAGTGGTCTTTTCATCTCAGCGTCTTGGTTAAGTTAGAAAAATGGAATTGACAAAGAATTTTCGTATTGATAGGATCATGGATCAAGGTCGTCATGGTAGAAATGTTAACCCCCAACTCGATGAGGAAGAGCTCGATCGAGATGTTCGTAAAGCTCTTCATAGATCTCGGCCTAGACCTTTTAAAGGTGAAGGGGAGCACTTGGGAGAAACAATAGAGAAGTGGATTGAAGCTATGGAGGAGTACTTCGATGTCATAAGTTACAACAAAAATAGTAAGGTGGCTCTTGCTAGCAGCAGGCTGAAAATCGTAGAAACAGCCAGAGTAGCATGGAGAAACCACTGTGAGACAAACTGCTTGGATCGGAACACCCAGACGTGGGATGATCTCAAAGCATACCTCAGAAAGAGATTCTGTCCTCCAGGCTTCCTGGAGGACAGAAAGAGATTCTGTCCTCCAGGCTTCCTGGAGATAAAGATGAACGAGTTCCTAGAGCTAACCCAAGGAAGCCAAACTATGGAGAAATATCACCAGGCATTCGCTGTCCTCCTCAAATACTCGCCACCGTTGGATGAAGAATAGCTGATGGCCAGGATTATTTGGGGAATGAACGAACCCTTGGATACCTTGGTGAAAAATGCTCAGCCAGTTTCTATGGGGCTGAAGCAGTGCAGATGGCGAAAGATTTCACCAAGGCCTTTGTTGTCAAGGTTTCGCCAAAGCCAACACCATCGTCTTTCAAAAGATTCCTAAACTCGAAAAGTGATTCCAACTTTTCGTCTCCTAAGAGACAACAAGGTCCTAGTCAAACAGGATACGGGAAACTTCAAAATGGAAGGAAAGCCTTTTCCTCGGAACACAATCCCCTGGAACTCAACTTCAAAAGTTCCACCCTTGAACAATGGAACTAAATGCTTTAACTATCAACGATACGGTCATCATAGCATGGAATGCCCAACTCATTTTGGATCAAGGTTTTCAGGACAATGAAGTCAAGGACCAAGATTCCAGCTCCTTCCATCCAGAGTAATCAAGGTCTCTCCCGTAAAATCACAGAAACCCCAGAGGGGTAGATCCCCTAACCAACCCTCAGCTTTGATGCAAAGTAATGCAAGACCTTAGTCTCACAATTGGGGAAGTCAAAGAGAGAACTTCCCAAACCAGCCATCTACTTCCAAAGCAGTAACACTAGAAGTAATAGAAGAAGAAAGGGATGTAAGAGATTATCCTCCAATTGGCGAGATGAGGACATCTCGCGTTTTTTAAGTGGGGTAGGATGTAAGGTTCCTCTTCAGCCCCTAAGAGATGTATAAGTTCTCCTCTTAGTCCCCTGTAATCATCCCCTATTTTTTAGAATGCAAGAAAACATTGTTTTCCCTTGTTTTTGACCTAGAGAGAAAAAACATTCTAGAGAGAGGTAATACAGTTTTGAGATATTTTTGGATATAAAGTTATCCTTTATATTTAAGATGAATTCCCCTAAAACATAAGTTTAAAAAGAGTTTTCCAATATGCATTAGAAATTAATTGAATATGTGCATTTGACACCTTAGCCTAAGGGTACCTATTTTTTAAAAATTATGGATTAAAGTCCAAAGAGTGTTCTAATGGTCCTATAGGATTAATCCAAGTATTTGAATAAGAAAAATGCAAGAATAAAAGAAAATCCCCCAAAAATGAGTAAATTCTCACATAAGATGAAGAGTTGACTAGTACTAGGATTTATTAGTAAAAAAATAAAATTTTGACACCTCAGGAGGGTGAGTGGAGCTCATGAAGGAGGCTCCTAGAATCACCATCAATACCCTAATTTTTAATTTAAAAAAATGAGATATTTCATCTCTCCTCTCACCTCTTTCATACTAGATCAGAAAAGTGGGCCTAATGGGTCCAAAACTAGTCCAAATTGGATCAACAAGCTGGAAGCCTCTAGATCCCACAGTTGGACTTGGTTGGTGGCCTCCCTCACCTATAAATAGACCCCTATTCCTTTGTATTTTCATCTTAGAGTATTTCTAAGCTAGTGTAATTTTTAATTTAGTCTATTTTCCTCGTCCCTCTTCATTGGCCCTCCATTGTGAAGCTTTAGTGCTTCACTAAACCTCTTCTTCTCTTGACTATTTCTAAGCTAGTGTAATTTTTAATTTAGTCTATTTTCCTCTTCATTGGCCCTCCATTGTGAAGCTTTAGTGCTTCACTAAACCTCTTCTTCTCTTGAGGATTACCCTTTTCCCTTGGTGGGTGGCCAAGCCTCTTTCTTGAGGGCTACACAATTTTTGCAAGAGGTAAAGAATCAAGCAAACAAGGGTAAGGCCTAAAATGAAGTTTATGCTCTCTTTTTGATGTTAATCTCCTTCCTAACCTCCCTCATGCTTGGGAAGCATTTTATTTTATGGGTTTCCTCTTAAAACCATGTTTTTCTTAATTTATGATTAATTAATGTTTATGTTTGCGTTTAGGTTTATACATAAACTAATTTTTATGTTAAAAAAGTAATTTTGAACATTCTCAATTCATAGAAAATGCGGGGAAGTTATGGTGGCAAAATTTTATTATTAGAAAATGAAGGTTTATGCATAATAAATTTTATTCTAAAAGAATAATTTTAAGCATTCTCATTTCATAGAAAATGCGAGGAAATTATGGCAAAATTTTATTATTAAAAAATGAAGGTTTATTCATAAGTTAAATCATATGCTAAAAGAGGAACTTTGAGTATTCTCATTTTATAGAAAATGTGGGAAAACCATGGTAGAAATTTTATTATTAGGAAATGAATTTATGCATAATAAATTTTATGCTAAAAGTGGAGTTTTGACCATTATTCATTTATTAGAAGAATAAAGAAGGTTATGCACAAATTCTCTAGATTCATTTAATTTATGAGAATTATGGAAATGATTATGAATAAAATTTATTTGGATAAAAATGAATTAGTAGGTGTGCATACATATTTTATGCTAAAAGAGGGATTTCATGATATTTTATTTTGAGAAAACTGAGAAGAGAATGTGAAAATATTTCTACCAATGCATCGAGAAAACATGGATAAATTTTTAATAAAAAAGAGGAATTATGAACATATTTAACTTTTGGAATTATGAAGTATACAAGAAATGGAATGTTAAGTACATTCCGAAGAACGGGAAAAGGGTTTCCCAGAAAAAGACCAGAAACACACTTAGTTGGATGAATGTAAATACTTTTGACTGACTTATTCCTAGATTCCTTGGGAAGGAATCTGGAATCTTCGAAAGAATTTGACCCAAAAGAGAACGAAATTTAAACTTAATTGAATTGAGTCAGGAAAAAGTTGCCTTTAACTGAGCCGAGTAATGACTGAGACTGAGAAAGTTCTGACAAGATAAAAAGTAGAGTAACTGTACTTTTAACCTGGATGATGTGGAACAAAGATTCTGATAACTAGATCAAGGAAAGTTGATAGTCAAAACTAATTCGCTCAAAGAGAAAAGAGACCACCTTGTTGTGGAAATTGGATTGAGGTGAGGAAATGATGTGGAGTGATGTGTGGAAGGATGTGAAATGTGTGGCTTGATATGGTTAATGTGGATCGATGTGTGGATTGATGTGAATTAATTATAGAAATAAAGTGGGATGATGTGTATGAATGTGGAAATAAAGTGGCATGATATGTATGAATGTGAAAATAATGTGGGATGATGTGAATGAGTGTGGCAATGATGTCGGATGATGTGAATGAATGTGAAATGATGTGGGATGATGTGAATGAATGTGGAAATAATGTGGGATGATGTGAATGAATGTGAAATGATGTGGGATGATGTGAATGAATGTGGAAATGATGTGGGATGATGTGAATGAATGTGGAGATGATGTGGGATGATGTGAATGAATGTGGAATGATGTGGGGTGATGTGAATTGATGTAGATTGATGTCAAAAAATAAGGGATGATGAGGAATGATGTGAAGTAATGAGAATTGATGAGAAATGATGGAACGATACGGAAAGATGTGAATTTTGCTCGGAGACTGTATTTGCATGTGAAACCTATTTTTTAAAGATTGTTTTATGCTAGGGGAAGCATTTCGACTATCTTATGGAATGAGGTCATGGGGACCTAAGTGGAAACTGTTGCAAAGAAGGACGTCTCACGTGGCAAGGTCGGCCAAGGTCTTGACTTACCTCGGTTTGGTTAAAATGGTGAGCTTCCAGTATGGTGGATGAGGGGCCAAGGAAGCGACCTATGAGTGAAGCTCTAGGTCACCTGCGAAAGGATCTTAGAGGGTGTTGACCATACGTTGCTCACGCTCTGGGTCGGGTCGCCTAGGATACCTATGCGTGCGTCGAGGAAGAAAAACGAGTTGGAGTTGTTTTCTAAAGACAGGCATGGATATGGTTGTTTGGCCTTGCTGGTCTTCAAAAACAGATGAGATGGCTCTTTTAAATGGATCTTGTTGGTTTATCTAGTTGATCTTCAATAGAGAGTCCTATGGATTTTATGAGATTATACTCCTAGGTACCATGAGCTAGGAACTATTGAAAAGGCCCCTGAGTGACCAAGTGGTGAGCGTTCTGGTTGCCAATGATGCCATAGGTACGCTAAGGAAGGAATGAATGGAATATGGATTTTATGGAAAAATCTTGTTTATACTCCTGGGTACTATGGACTAGGAACTATCAAAACTGCCCCTGAGTGAAGTACTAGGTGAGCCTAGAGGGACTGACCAAGTGGTGAGTATTCTGGTGGCCGATGATGCCATAGGTACGCTAAGGAAGGAATAACTGGAATTTGGACTTTATGGTTGGAAAGTGGAAGAGTTGGAATTGGACCCTGGAAATGCAATACTGAGGATTATGCTGGAAACACTGTGGTTTTATTGCAAGGCTATTTGAAAATAGTGAATCTAAGAAAAGGCAATTTCATATTGGGTATGTAAGTGGTGTGTCTATTTAAAATTTTGCATATGAGAGCCAGCTAGGGAGCTTGGAACTCTTTTCCCTGGTACCCATCCAAATTCTTATATTGGATCCTATCAATACAGTGGTTGGCTAACCCATGGGATTGGATGGGGTTAGGCTGGATCGATGGATTCCTATAATAAAATTCAATCATGTTCAAGTTACGATAGTTGAAGTAAATCATAGGATAATCCTTGTTCTAAGGAAAAGAATCAATAGCTGTGCCTCTTCTGATGGGGAAAAAAGTGTTGGTCTCTATGAACCAAGTGCAAGTTCCTCCTTTGATCCAGCCATGTGACCCGTGGGTTTGGTCAGAATACAAAGGATAGTTAAGACTCTTGGCTACGTTAGAAGATTTTCCTGAAGGAATTGCCTATGCTTTCTAGGCGAGGGATGTTTTTCCGGGTTCGGTTTTGGAAGAACCGAGGGATTGGTCTCTTGTCTGGACATTTGTGGGCGAGGCCCGGATTGGGAAGCTCTGCCGTGCACACAAGGTTGTTACTTCTGCTGCCAACACTCCAGAGTTCGACGCGCAGAGGGGGTAGGGATCTCATACATGGGGTGCGAAAATGTTGTGTATGGAGGCCTCATATAGGCCATTTTTGTGATGGCTAGAGGAGTGCGAAAGTGCTGTGTACGGGGGCCTAGTATAGGCCATTTTTGCACCCCTTTGGCCCTTAAAATTGGCCATAGAATCAAAATCCCTTAAAATTGGCCATAGATAAAAATTTCCATTAGGATAGAAATATCATGGAATTAAGATGATCTATAGGCAACCCAATACATCATGAAGTTGGTCTCCTTAAATGGTCTTTTCCCAAAGTGAAGAATGCAAGGGAAGGAAGATGATGTAAATACAAGACATAATTCATGCATGTAATTTTTGATTTCCTTTGTTAAATTAAGGTAAATTAGAGATCAAAAGGGATGAACACTGTTGTGGACAAAATAGGTAATATTTCATGAAAATGAGAAACATTTGGCATCTTTCAAAGATTCCATTAAAAAAGTTCAGTTTTTTACCTCTTTTTAAAAAGTGGTCTATGCATGCGTACAACACTACCAAAAAACGATAATATTTTGGGCACTCTATACATTTCTTATAAAAATTGACATGAAAAAAAAGACTTCGTTTTGCTTACTTTTTGAGATTATAATTGAAAATCTAACAATACGTTTTCAAAAAACATGCCAAAATAGAGACAATGTTTATTATTTCCATCTTCAATCCATTAAAAAAATGATACAACTATAAAAAGAAGCCATTTTCTAAACATATAGCTTATGGCATAGATATGGTTTCTCATAATCATTGCTACACCATCACTAGTTGATGTGCCTTTCCCTGAAAAGGTAGACGAGGCATCCTCTTCTTCAATATCCACAAATATATATTTTTTCTTCTATGTGTACACTTGAAGCTTAGACTCTTTGTGTCATTTGCCGTTGTAACGTACCCATCTTCACTAATAAAGAAATGTCCATGTAATTAGGAGTTTTTATGGTATAAATATCAATGATTTTATTATTTGAGTCATTTCTACTTAGAATCTTCAAATTCTGAGCCCAAATTTGGAATCTGCGTGCGATTTTACCCTAATATAGGATTTTACAGCATCCAAAACGGACACCGGATCAAGCCTATACGCTAATTTTAATCATTTTAGTTAAAAAACGGCGACCTTTAAACCTTAATAAATGCACGACCGCGCGTCCGATTGACGAACGGTCTGAACCCCTGCGACCAGGAGAACCTCCCGGACAAAAAAAAAATTCGCCCCGGGGCGGTCCGGCACGCAAATCGAGACGAGCGCCCCAAATTTGGGTACCCACCCCAAAATTTGGTCCGTACACACTAGGGCGCCCGTACAATGGCCTCCCAAGAACCAAAGGACGGCCGCCCACTGTATGGTCCACGCGTACCCTTAGAGGTGGACACCCAGACCAGATAAGGTACATGCGTACCACTCCTTTCCCAAACAACCGATACCGTACCTTTCCCGTAGACCCATGCAGGCCACTGATCCATAGTCTTTGAAGGTACACCGTCCTTTCATCCTTGCTTTGCGCAGCGCCCGTACCCTCACCCCTCAGCTATATAAACCCCCGGGGTGCTCCTCAGTCGGCACGCATTTCTGTGTAGCGTACACCCTGTTGTACCGCCGTCCGTCCCTGTGTAGCGTACTTGCTGCAAGTACAGCCGCCCTTGCAGCCACCCCTCTCACACCCCCTCATTTGGCTCTTTTCAGATAAGCCAATTTTCCTCCATCTCCCTCTTGCTAGGAGGCAGTGTCCTTAACTCTTCTCCCCCCCCCCCCTCCCGTGTGAATAGACTTACAGAGAGGCTTGCAGCCACCCCTCCCAGCCCTCTCCACGTTTTTGCCTTTGGTATTAAGGACATCTCACAATTCCCCCCCCCCATTTGCGTAGACTTTAGTAAGGGTTTTTTGACTCAAGCGAGGGTTCGTGCGCCATATTCTTTTGCTCATACGGTGAGCAAACGAGCTCGAAATTCAGATCCGACTGAAGCGTTTCGATCGCAGTAGCGAGCTCTACGAGGCGACGCCTAAGATGGCCTCATCTCGGAGACGGCAAAATATTGCCTCAAGAGGGGCACGTAACAACGAGATGGAGGGAGATGCGCCCAATGCGGCTCCAGTCGTCCCTTTTCAAGCCCCTCAAGGAAACGGTGGCCAGGTTAGCTTGGTTAATTTTCAAAAGAAGAGATTTTTCCTTAAATTAGTATTAATGAATGGTGTCTTTTTCTTTTAAAATGAGGACATAAAAATTATATGAAATTACGAATTATGTGATGTTGTTTTCGATAAATTGCGTTGAAATTGCTATCTTCATGAATTGTGAATGCTATACTTAGAAAATTGCATTGAAGTTGTTATCTTTGGAATTCAAGATTTTTTTGGCTTCAACGCTAACTCCGTTCCGTGCTTGTGTAGCCGGGCGGCGTCATTAGCAAAGCCCGGGAATGGCCCAAGGTATCCCTCATACCTTTGGGAGAATAAGGATCGCCGATTGAGGCGAGAGATTATGAGGCTGCCTAGTTCTGAGGGCCCAGGCTAGTGCGGTAAATAAGCCCACCCTAGTGTGCAGACATCCCTCTGAGGGGCGGGAGGATCGAGCGATGGAGCCTGAGAGGGCGACAGGCCGGCTTGAGTCCTCGCCAGCCGATGATGAGGTGTATGGTCCCGTAGGGTTATGCCCAGCATGTAGAGGCTGGAAGGCCGAATTCTAGATCATCGGCAGAATAAGAATAAGAGAGCCAGATTGGCTTGTATGGAAATGGATTCATGTATAAACTTTTTATATAATTGCATCTTGTCTTTGGTATGATTGTATTGTGTAAGAAGGCTATTATAACGAACCTTGTGAAGAAGGGCCCTAATTAAAGAATATGTTTATTTATGTCAAACAGTGTGGTAGTATTAATTAGAAAACAAATTGATGCGTGAGTAGGGTGGAAAGTGGGAGGATGGAATGCCCTGACGGCACTATCCTACGGACGGGTGGACCCGATTAGTCGGGTAGCTTTCCAACAGATTAAGTGAAAGCCCTACGTTAGATAGTTAGGTTCTTGGGCAACTCTATTCTAGAAGACTAGGTCAGCACGGCTGTGCCTTGCATAAGATGAGGAAAAAAGCGTTGTCTCTAGAAATCAAGTCTAGTAGTTGCCCAATTTTTGATCAATTGCCCTATGGGTGATTTGATGTTTAGAAAATCACGCTCCCCCTGCGGGATAGAGCTAGGTCATACCTATGAATCGTATCCTTGAATCTCTACAGGGTCAAGGTGTCGATGAATAGGAAATTTTTCCCAAGATAAGACTTAGCGGACTATCTTAAGTGTTTCTCCCATTCTTAGAGGGAGGAACCTTACAATTGGTATCAGAGCAAGTTTGGCTCCTAGGAATTGCAGTTTAAGGACTGTTTTGTAATAAATGTTTTACCTAACATAATGCTAATTAGTAAAGATATCCTACTAAAACAAATAAGTTAAATTGATGTTTGAATGATTGTAGGAAGAGGAAGATGCCTACTCCAAATTTCTAGTTTTCCAATGCATCTTCGAGACTGCTAGTCACTCCTCGAATTTCGAGTTCCGCGACACCATGGTGCAGATATTAGAGAAGATATCCCTCCCTCATTTCTCTCGTATTTAAAGAGGATGGGATAGAGATTTCTGGAGTCGTGGGCCGAGATACTTCTTCATCCGAGCAGATCAGATTGGGAACCTCACCACCGACCGGATTCGTTGGATTGAGAAGCTGAAGATGATCCGCTTATTTTGGTTCGTCGGTACCCCCAGAGCCGACACCTCAGTGACTATAGATGGGGTTCGCATACCTCAGGATCGCTGGGTATATGACAAAGTGATGCGGGTCCTACCTGCTGATAGAGTAGCGGTGTTGGGATCTACCCCAATCCAGAGTTTACCACCCTTACCATCAGTTTTTAGAGTCTTAGAAACTACACCGGAACCCCCATATTTCACCTATGTGGATCGCTCTACCCTTATGTCATAGTCAAGCCTAGGAATTTCCCTTCATAGCAGATAAGACTGATTATAGTCTCGGAACTTTGTAATAAAACTTGTCCTTGTAAATATTTAGAAATAAAATAATTTCAATGTTTTACTCTCCAAAAATTAAGCGTTGTGCAAATAAGAATCTTGTAATCTTAAAAATTGTTTTTACAATGATGGCTAGGACGACCACCCTCCACTTCCCAATGCGCTTTATACCGATACCCAGGAGAAGAAGCTCCTGCTCAAGCAAATGCAACCTCCCTCCTTTAAAGGAGAAGGTTCAAAGGTTGAGAAGGATGCTGAAGTCTGGATTGAGGCGATGGACGATTATTTCTCTGCTGCCGGTACTGGAGTAGCAAATCAGTCTATGCTCGCACGGTTTCGCCTCACTGGAGATGCTAAACTCTGGTGGAAACAGTGGTGCCGTGACAAGGAAGTCACCGAGCATTCTCAAACGTGGGAAGACATCAAGCTGGCAGTGAAGGAAAGATATCTTCCTCCATCCCATGAATCCATAAAGATGAATGAGTTTTTTAGTCTTAGACAGTGCAGCTTAACTCTGGAGGACTACTATTCCAAATTTATTACCCTTCGGAAGTATGCCCCAGCTATGACTACTTCCCAGCAAGTGGCTCGTTTCTGCCAAGGGCTAAATGAACCCCTAGATTCCCGCCTTGAAGCAATGAGGCCAAGCACATTACAGGATGCTCTCATACGAGCTAAGCCCCTTGTGAAAGAAATGAAGGCTAACAAACCGAAGAATCAAAAGAGATCTTACCCTGAAGCAAACCTTAGAGATCAACCCTACAAGAAACCTCAACAGAATTTTCCCTACTACAACAGAGGGCGACAAGGCAACTCTTTTGCCCCCTGCTCGTATGCTGCTTCTTCCAGAGAAGGCCCTCTGTGTTTTGAGTGCAATGAGCCGGGACACTTTAGAGCCAACTGTCCCAAGATGGCAACATCATTTCCCCAAGGTAACAGAGGAAATCAAGGCCGTGGAACCCCTACCCACCAAGGTGCAAGAGGCAGTGGTTGTGGCAGAGGCCGCGGAGGAATAGTTGCTAGAACTGCGTGTGTTATAAGTGAAGAACCGACCTTGGAAACGGCTGAAGAAGAGCGCGCCACCGTCCATGCGGCGGTAGAACACCAAGGTCTGAATAAACAATTTGGTGTAATCCAAGCCCCCGCCACTCATCACGGTAAGCCATTTCAGCTTTTGATTGATTGTGGCAGTACCCATTCATTCCTTTCTCCTAGGTGCTTGCAAAAATTAAACTTGAGTCAAAAAACAGCTAGAAAAATGATTGTAGAGTTAGCCAGTGGGAAAGAAGTAGTATCTCGCCACTCTATAGGAAATCTTGATTTTGAGCTGGGTAATGAGCAAACTCATGGTCACTTTAGAGTCTTGCCACTAGGAATTTATGACGGAATCCTTGGGATGGATTGGTTAATTGCAAACAAAGCTAGCATTCATTGTAACCGGGGGAGTATCACTTTTGAAAATGAGCACGGCCAAGTAATATCTGTTCAGGGGATCACAGGAAAACCTAAGTCTAGGGTAGTCAAGGCAAAACATCTTCTCAAGGGAACACGTAAGGGTCAGCAAGTTTTCTTAGTCAAACTCAACAAAGTCATTGAACCTAGTATGGAGACAGAACCCTCTTGGCTCTAAGAATTCTCTGACATCTTCCCTGACGAGCTTACAGGGTTACCGCCCCTCGAGAAGTCGACCATGAAATCGAGGTGATCCCCGGAGCTCAACCCGTCTCAAAAACTCCCTATAAAATGTCCCTTCCTGAAGCTATTGAACTTAAGGAGCAACTTTCCCAACTCATTGAATAAGGATTTGTACGGCCCAGTAGCTCTCCGTGGGGAGCACCTGTTCTTTTCCAAAAAAAGAAGGACGGGACTCTCCGCCTCTGCATAGATTATCGAGGGCTAAATCAAGTCACTGTCAAGAATAAGTATCCTATCCCTCGCATCGATGAACTTCTTGACAGGCTTCATGGGGCCAAAGTCTTCTCAAAAATAGATTTGAGGTCTGGTTACTATCAGATCAAAGTCAAGGAAGCAGATATACCCAAAACAGCCTTCAATACCCGTTATGGCCACTATGAGTTTACTGTAATGTCATTCGGGTTAACCAATGCTCCTGCAACCTTCAACCGCCTAATGCAAGATATATTCCGTCCTTACTTGGATGAATTTGTGCTTGTTTTCTTTGATGACATCTTAATCTACTCCAAATCAATGGAGGAGCATGAGGAGCATGTGCGTAGAGTTCTACAATTGCTGCGCAGACACAAACTCTATGCCAAGAAGAGCAAATGTACCTTCTTTACTCATCAAATTGAGTATCTTGGATTCATCGTCTCCAAAGATGGCATCTCAGTAGACCCTGCCAAGGTTAAGGATATTCTAGAATGGCCACCCCCTAAATCAGTTCGTGAAGTTCGTGGATTTTTGGGAATCACGGGTTGGTATAGGATTTTTATCAAAGATTATGCCTTGGTAGCTGCACCCTTGACAGATCTTCTTAAGAAGGATTGCAAAATAGTGTGGCTACCAACCCATCAAAACAGCTTTGATCAGCTGAAAGTCATTATTACTTCTGCCCCAGTCTTAAAGCTTCCTGATTTCTCCAAGGAATTTGAAGTGGTTACCGATGCTAGTAGTCTAGCACTTGGTGGTGTCTTAGGCCAAGAAGGAAGACCAGTCGCTTATACTTCCCGCAAGCTGAAGCAATATGAAGCAAACTATGCCACCCATGATTTGGAGCTCTTAGCAGTTGTTCATTGTCTCAAATTATGGAGACATTATCTCTTGGGAGGCAAATTCCAGCTTGTAACTGACCACCACAAAAGTCTAAAGTGGATCTTCACCCCAGCCTAACCTCAACATGCGGCAAAGGAGATGGATTGAAATTCTACAAGAATATGATTTCGACATCAAATTCCGCCCTGGGAAAGATAATGTAGTAGCTGATGCACTTAGCCGCAAATCTTTCTTGAATGCAATTTCAATGCCAAATAATCCCATACTGGTCAAGGTGGAAGAAGTCTCATCTCATGATCCAGATTATCAGAGGATGAAAAAATTAGTAGAAGAAGGGGGACATTCAGAGAAAGAGAAGAATCTAATCAAGGGATACTCCACTCATGAAGGAAGCCTCTACTTCAATCACAGGCTATGTATCCCTAAGGATCCCGCTTTAAAGAAACTAATCCTCCATGAAGCTCATGATAGCCCTGTTGCAGGACACCCAGGTTATGCAAAAACATTAAATGCTATAAGAAGGAGCTTTCATTGGGCAGGCTTGAAAAATGATGTGCTTCGGTACTTGAAACAATGTCTCTCATGCCAAAGGATCAAGGCTGAAAGGGTCAAGATGCCTGGAAAGCTTCAACCCTTAGATATTCCCCAAATGAAGTGGGAGTGCATTAGCATGGATTTTGTCACAAGTCTCCCCACTGTTCAAGGAGGATATGACTCCATTCTAGTAGTAGTGGACTTACTTACCAAAGTAGCTCACCTTATACCAGCAAAGAAGACCTTCAAAGCTTCTGATGTTGCTCGAATATTCATCAAGGAAGTCCTCAAACTTCATGGTCTCCCAAAAAGGATAGTAAGTGATCGGGATTCTGACTTCACTTCAAAATTCTGGCAATCTTTATTTCAAGCCCTGGGAACTCAACTTTGCTTTAGCACAGCTTACCATCCAGAGACCGATGGCTAGACTGAGAGAGTCAATCAAGTAATTGAAGACATTCTCAGAGCATATTGTGGACGGGAACCAAGAAGGTGGATTCAATACCTTCCTCTGGTAGAATTTGCCTACAATACATCTTATCATCAAAGCATAGGAATGTCACCATTCAAGGCACTCTATGGGCAAGAATGCTTGTCTCCTCTAAATTTCTCTGATCCGACCATAAGAGTTGAGGCATCCAGGAAAATGCTCGAAGAAATGGAGGAACAAACCAAGGCTATCCAAAAGGATATTAAAGCTGCCCAAGATCGACAAAAGCATTATGCTGACAACAACAAGAGGTCTGAAAGGATCTTCAAGGAAGGAGACAGAGTTCTTCTACGAGTCCGACCCAAACGAAGTTCACTATCACTTGGGAAATATAAGAAGCTCAGCCCTAGGTATTGTGGTCCTTATACAGTTATCAAGTGTCTAGGTACAAGTGCCTATAAACTCCAACTCCCAGCCCATATCAAAGTCCATAATGTATTCCATGTAAGTTTGTTAAAACCATATGTCCTCAGTCTTGATCATATTCTTGATGATGAACAAGTTGTAATCCCTACTCAAGGAGTCCTTGAATTACAGCCCAGTCGCATCATAGATTCTAGGGAAAGGAAACTCCGAAATAGAACTCTTGTAGAACATCTAGTTCAGTGGAAAGATTACCCTGAAGAGGATGCAACTTGGGAAGATGAAGCTACACTCTTAAAGGATTATCCCCAATTCATGACGAGATAAGGACATCTCGATTTCTTTAAGGGGGGAAGGATGTAACGTACCCATCTTCACTAATAAAGAAATGTCCATGTAATTAGGAGTTTTTATGGTATAAATATCAATGATTTTATTATTTGAGTCATTTCTACTTAGAATCTTCAAATTCTGAGCCCAAATTTGGAATCTGCGTGCGATTTTACCCTAATATAGGATTTTACAGCATCCAAAACGGACACCGGATCAAGCCTATACGCTAATTTTAATCATTTTAGTTAAAAAACGGCGACCTTTAAACCTTAATAAATGCACGACCGCGTCCGATTGACGAACGGTCTGAACCCCTGCGACCAGGAGAACCTCCTGGACAAAAAAAATTTTCGCCCCCCGGGCGGTCCGGCACGCAAATCGAGGCGGACGTCCCAAATTTGGGTACCCTGCCCCAAAATTTGGTCCGTACACACTTACTAGGGCGCTTGTACAATGGCCGCCCAAGAACCAAAGGACGGCCGCCCACTGTATGGTCCACGCGTACCCTTAGGTGGACACCCAGACCAGATAAGGTACATGCGTACCACTCCTTTCCCAAACAACCGATACCGTACCTTTCCCGTAGACCCATGCAGGCCACTGATCCATAGTCTTTGAAGGTACACCGTCCTTTCGTCCTTGCTTTGCGCAGCGCCCGTACCCTCACCCCTCAGCTATATAAACCCCCGGGGTGCTCCTCAGTCGGCACGCATTTCTGTGTAGCGTACACCCTGTTGTACCGCCGTCCGTCCCTGTGTAGCGTACTTGCTGCAAGTACAGCCACCCTTGCAGCCACCCCTCTCACACCCCCTCATTTGGCTCTTTTCAGATAAGCCAATTTTCCTCCATCTCCCTCTTGCTAGGAGGCAGTGTCCTTAACTCTTCTCCCCCCCCCCCGTGTGAATAGACTTACAAAGAGGCTTAAAGCCACCCCTCCCAGCCCTCTCCACGTTTTTGCCTTTGGCCTTAAGGACATCTCACAATTCCCCCCCGCCCCCCTCATTTGCGTAGACTTTAGTATAAAGGGTTTTTTGACTCAAGGGTTCGTGCGCCATATTCTTTTGCTCATACGGTGAGCAAACGAGCTCGAAATTCAGATCCGACTGAAGCGTTTCGATCGCAGCAGCGAGCTCTACAAGGCGACGCCTAAGATGGCCTCATCTCGGAGACGGCAAAATATTGCCTCAAGAGGGGCACGTAACAACGATGGAGGGAGATGCGCCCAATGCGGCTCCAGTCCTCCCTTTTCAAGCCCCTCAAGGAAACGGTGGCCAGGTTAGCTTGGTTAATTTTCAAAAGAAGAGATTTTTCCTTAAATTAGTATTAATGAATGGTGTCTTTTTCTTTTAAAATGAGGACATAAAAATTATATGAAATTACGAATTATGTGATGTTGTTTTCGATAAATTGCGTTGAAATTGCTATCTTCATGAATTGTGAATGCTATACTTAGAAAATTGCATTGAAGTTGTTATCTTTGGAATTCAAGATTTTTTTGGCTTCAACGCTAACTCCGTTCCGTGCTTGTGTAGCCGGGCGGCGTCATTAGCAAAGCCCGAGAATGGCCCAAGGTATCCCTCATACCTTTGGGAGAATAAGGATCGCCGATTGAGGCGAGAGATTATGAGGCTGCCTAGTTCTGAGGGCCCAGGCTAGTGCGGTAAATAAGCCCACCCTAGTGTGCAGACATCCCTCTGAGGGGCGGGAGGATCGAGCGATGGAGCCTGAGAGGGCGACAGGCCGGCTTGAGTCCTCGCCAGCAGCCGATGATGAGGTGTATGGTCCCGTAGGGTTATGCCCAGCATGTAGAGGCTGGAAGGCCGAATTCTAGATCATCGGCAGAATAAGAATAAGAGAGCCGGATTGGCTTGTATGGAAATGGATTCATGTATAAACTTTTTATATAATTGCATCTTGTCTTTGGTATGATTGTATTGTGTAAGAAGGCTGTTATAGCGAACCTTGTGAAGAAGGGCCCTAATTAAGGAATATGTTTATTTATGTCAAACAGTGTGGTAGTATTAATTAGAAAACAAATTGATGCGTGAGTAGGGTGGAAAGTGGGAGGATGGAATGCCCTGACGGCACCATCCTACGGACGGGTGGACCCGATTAGTCGGTTAGCTTTCCAACAGATTAAGTGAAAGCCCTACGTTAGATAGTTAGGTTCTTGGGCAACTCTATTCTAGAAGACTAGGTCAGCGGCTGTGCCTTGCATAAGATGAGGAAAAAAGCGTTGTCTCTAGAAATCAAGTCTAGTAGTTGCCTAATTTTTGATCAATTGCCCTATGGGTGATTTGATGTTTAGAAAATCACGCTCCCCCTGCGGGATAGAGCTAGGTCATACCTATGAACGTATCCTTGAATCTCTACAAGGTCAAGGTGTCGATGAATAGGAAATTTTTCCCAAGATAGGTCATACCTATGAACGTATCCTTGAATCTCTACAAGGTGTCGATGAATAGGAAATTTTTCCCAAGATAAAACTTAGCGGACTATCTTAAGTGTTTCTCCCATTCTTAGAGGGAGGAACCTTACAGCCGTGTTAGCATGATAGAGGATATGCTACAGAGTGCAACTACAAAAAATTATTTATATGATTATATTACAAATGCGTTATCTTGATACAGTTATTATTTTAATTTTATAAAACCCTATTTTGGCTCTTGATGAGAGTAGTATTAAAATCCATTTTGAAGCTCTTGAGTATCACAATTTCTTAATTGATAATATATACTTTTTTAAAAAGAGTTCGTTACGTACACATGAATTTAAAATATCATGAATAAGCTATTTAAAAGTTGTCTAATTTTTAAAAATAATTACACACTCATTTTTAAACTAGATGTGTCCTTGATGTGACAAAAAGGGGTTAAATGGTAATTTTAGTTATTAAATGAGTTTAGAAAGCATGAAAAAGCTCACTTTTAGAAACAAAAGTTTATACCTTCCAAAATACTTTTTGTAAAATATCAGGCAGGGACTTAGGTTCGAATCCTATTGGTTACTACACATGGTAAGGATGTTTTAGCTACAACATTTGCAGCAGCCAACTTAATGTTGAGTAAGAACTTCTCAACTAAGAGTTGATGTTTTTCATCAACTTGATACAAAACCTCGACTTTTATGAAAATTTGATATTTTGCATAGAGTTGATGTAAAACGTCAACTTTATATGCAAAACATCAATATTTTATGCAAAAGATCAACTTTTTTTACAATACTTGATGTTTTGTATCAACGTTATGCAAAACATCAACTTCCCACAAAACGATATTTTGTATCAACTCAATGTAAAACATCAACTTTTTCATAAAACTTTGATGCAAAACATTGAGTTTTATAGAAAAGTTGATGTTTTGCATCAACTCGATCCAAAACATCAACTTTTAGGCTAAAAGTTGATGTTTTGCATCGAGTTGATGCAAAACATTAACTTTTCCACACAACTCAATGTTTTGCATCAAAGTTGATGCAAAACATCAACTCTACCACAGCTTGATGTTTTGCATCAAGTTTCAGCATCAAGTTTCAGCAGATGCTTTCCAAAGAAGAAAGTTGGAGGATCCAAGGTCCATTTTCACAAACGACCTATTTTAGCTATTCTGTTCATGCTAACATGTTCAGACGACCTATTCCACAAATTTTGAGTACCAACACAACTGTGATGTGAAGACGTCACAAAGCGAATTGCTGATGCAGCAAATCACTTTGTGACGTCTACAGATCGCATCGAAACATAGTTGTGTTGGTACTCAAAATTTGTGAAATAGGTCGTTTGAGCATGTTATCTCCTGTAATTTTAATACCAACAAAAGTATATTTTGTTGTGTAACCTGAAACTTCTGACTGTGCATGATTCAACACCAAACTTATAATTCAAAACCAAGACTAGGGAAAAAAACATCATGCCAAAAGAAAGGACTAGCTTAAAAAGAAGTACACTCTGTCATCCTAGGATTTTCTTATATGCATGCTTGATAGGATTATGCATGTGATGTCTTTTTATGGTAAGAAATATTTTACTTAAATTTGGACAGATTTTTTAGAAAGACAGATATATATATATATATATATATATATATATATATATATATATATATATATATATATATCACATGCGATGTAGATTGAGATTCAAATCACGATTGATTTTGTCTCATAAGACACGAGATAAAGAAGGAGATATTATTCTTAGTTATATTATTTTTCTCATCATTATGGTTGACCTTTGAGTAGGGGAGATCTTGGTTTAAGACTCTACGAAGGCTAGAATGTGCTAAATTGCTAAGATATGTGAGTCTCTATTGAGACGCGAGTGAGAGTGCAAGGGCAATGGGAGTGTGATAAGTCTCGTGCGGAGGCAAGGTTGACTATCTGCTATGGGGATTGTAAATGTAATAAATCCTCTACACAAGTTGGAGATTCAAGTCCAAGTGAGAGTGTGATAAAGCCTCTATGGAGCTTAAAAGAGTCTTTGCAAGGATGGGAGTGCAAGTGTGAGTATGAGTGTGAGTGAGATAACTCGAAGGTGGTTAGATGGATCAAGTTGATAGTTCACTACAACAAATGAAGAGCACATTCATGTGAAGAGCCAAAAAAATTCAAAGGATCTAAAAATTTAAAAAAACATTTATGCGGCTATGTATGCAGCTATAGCCACACAAATAACCATGCTTACAACAGCATGTATATAGTCACACGTGGCTATAGCCATGTACTTTCTGTAAAAGAAACAGGGACATGTGTCCCCACACATCTCTCCATTCTGTCCCCACACACATCTCACCCATTTTGTCCCCATTTTTTAAAATCACATTATTTAAACTTTTTTTTAAAGACAAACACTTAAAACACAAAAAAATTAAAAAAAACCAAGGTCATTGTTTTTATTGCTTACAAATTATATACAAATTTGCAAAATACATAAAGTGTTTATGTCCCGAAAATGAATAAAGACGAAGGCACTAATTAAATTAATTCATTATGGTGTGTCTTCCCATTCATCTTCATCTTCATCTTCGCCCACATCTTCACCACGTGCACCACCACCTTCATCATCACCGTCACTTTTAGCATCTTCGTCTTCCTACATTACATAGTGATACCATGCAAACACGTTAGCCACAAGCAAAACAAGCTGGGTGATATTAAAAATCAAGTTTAGAGTCTCACCAGGTTGCCCTGCTAAGCTTGTTGGGACATTTGTTTCAATGACCACTCCATGGCTTTTGAGCCACTCCCAAGTGTCCACTTTGTTTTAGTGCTTGCGGTACCTATTCTCCCCAGCTGTTGGAGGGCGACCTATTACCCTTTCCTACAACAAATTTCAACATGCATGAGATACGAGGATCACAACGACACATGAAGTTAACTTAGTGAAAAATGGCAAAGAGAAAACTGACAAATCATAAGAGTCAGCCTACCTTTCCTTTCGATCCATACTTCATCGTACCATACTTTAGTAATTGACTCACGTGTCCCGCCTTTTGTTGAGTGTGTTGAGTATCCTCCCTCGCTTACTTCTTGGCCTTCTTCCAATCCTTAATGGTGTAGTTTGGAGGCATTTATTTTTCCTCTTTTGTGCACCTCCTTGTGCAAGATATCCTATTATTGAGGATCTTTATAATGCGATTCCTTGTGCACTCATCGGAAAAATGTGTGCCCAGTGGGTTTGGAAACCACTCATGCATACACTAGACTACATAGACGAAGTCTTTTTCTTTTTGTTCTCCCCATGGTTTGAAGGTGCCCTTATAGGTTTGGTTGACTAAATGACGGAAGGTATAATAAACTCTTTGTCCCATGTCATCCATATAAGACCCACCCTCCTCATCTCTAGGGCATAGTGAACCATCCCATCCTCCCCAAGCATGTCGCTTGTCGCCATAGGTGAAGGTCACCCTGCACCTCCCCCCCCAAAGTATCCACCGCATGCACCTCCCCCACTACTCGTGCATTAAGCCTCATGCATAGAGCCTTTATGCATAGGGCTTAATGCATAAGGCTCATGCATAGAGCTTAATGCATAAGGCTTATGTATTAATCTTAATGCATAGAGTTTATGCATAGAGCTTAATGCATAAGGCTTACGTATAGGGCTTATGCATAAGGCTTATATATAGGGCTTAATGCATAAAGCATAAGGTATACGACTTATGTATAGGGCCTTTATTCATAGAGCTTAAAACATAAGTCTTATGAATAAAGTCTCATGAATATAGCTCTATGTATAGAGCTTATGCATAAAGTCTCATGCACAACTTACCTTATGCATAGAGATTATGCATAAAGCCTCACGCATGCATAAGTACTAGAGGCAAACATATGCAAGAAAAATAATCCCCCAGCACCAAAAGGTGCAAAAATAACAAAGAGCAAGGTCAAGGGGCTTACCTCTTATGCTTGTGAGAAGGTCTTGTACGCAATTGATGTCTTTGGAGAAGAAACCCTAAACCTAGCTACAAAACAAATTAAGGTAAGCAAAGTTTTTATTTATAAAAAAACTTTTAATACAACTAGTTAAGCATTCAAGAGAGCAAACAAGCATACTAGAGAGAGCAAGGTCAAGGGACTTACCTCTTATGCTTGTTGTGAGAAGGGCCTGTATGCGGTTGATCTTCTTTGGAGAAGAAACCCTAAACCTAGCCACAAAAAGCATTAAGATAAGCAAAGTTTTTATTTATAAAAAACTAGAAAAAAGGAGAGGAAGAGCCTGAATCCTCAATTGACAAAGATCAATTACGACAAGCTGCTTACACTCCACTCTATGAGGGTTGTGCATACTCCATCCTTTGTGCGACCTTGGAGTTACTAAACTTGCAAACCATGTATGGTCAGAGTAATGCTAGTGTCACAAGTCTCTTTTGGTGGTGAGTCCTTAGTGTTTGTGGTTAGCAATTCATAATTTTGACATACCATATCTTTTATAAATAATATTTGAAATTATCTCAAACCCCTTGTAGGCTCATGAAGAAGATGCTTCCTTTGGACAATAAGATGCCAAGCACAAGGGCGCATGCTAGGAGAGTATTGATGGCACTTGGCATGGATTACAAACATATAAATGCATGTGTCAATGATTGTGTGTTGTTTCGGTGTGCTCATACAGATACAAATCAATGTTCAAAATGTAGAGAGTCTCATTACCAAAGTGATTTCCAAGGTACGATGATTTCTCAAAAGGTGTTGAGGCATTGGCCCTATCATACCCCACGTTCAACGCATGTTCTGTGCAAGTCTATTATCAGACTCATGACATAGCATGCACACAATCATTCCACCGACAGCAAGTTAAGGGTCCCTGTGAATTCATTGGCTTGAAAACACATAGAATAGGAGTGGTCAAAATTCAAGGATTAGCCACGTCATTTTAAGACTTGGATTGGGTGTGGATGGATTCAATCCATTTGGTCTTAAATTGACATCATGGACCACATGGCTAACTGTGGTAGTAGTGAACTACAATCTCCCTCCTTGGAAGTCAATAAAGAAGGGTCATGTGATCCTAGCTCTTCTCATGCCCCGACAAGCACAAGGTCAAGAACATGGATGTGCACCATGAACCTTTAATCGAGGATTTTGAGAAACTATGGCATGGCATCCAAGTGCATGATGTGTCCCAACCGCTTACACAATGTAGCATAGAGGTGAAGGCAATTTCAATGTGGACAAAGCATGACTATGGCATGGCATCCAAGTGCATGATGTGTCCCAACCGCTTACACAATGTAGCATAGAGGTGAAGGCAATTTCAATGTGGACAAAGCATGACTTTTAAGGATATGGAGAGTGCTCCGGTATGTTTTCTATTCTCAATCACTTTTCATTTGATTTGAATTATCTAATATTAAACATATTTATTTGTGCATCATGCATAATTAAGACTCACAACATCCGGTCACAATGCTTGTCCTATTTGTGGGTTGTTGCTTGTTACATCATGGCTTATGCATCTCAAGAAGGTCGTGTATGAAGACCATCACCAATTTTTTCCAATCGATCACATGAGAGAAGTTTGTTCCAAATACAAAAGGAGTCCCTTCACATCCTCTAAGAGTAGGAGATTGGGAAGTATTGTGGAGAGGATCGTCCCATACACCATCGCCCGGGAATGGCAAGGTACTTAATCCTCTTTTGTCTCCCATATTGGACAAAGAATCAATCATCTTCTAGATTCAATGCACATCATAAAAAATGTAGCATCGAGTATTTAGGACCACATAATTCTTTAGCTATTTAGGAGGACTTGAGATTGATTTAGGACCACATAATTCTTTAGCTATTCAGGAGGACTTGAGATTGATTGAATGACTCGCAACACTTGGCAGCCAATAGTTCAAGAGAACGAAAAGGTAATTTTACCTAAAGCACCTTGGATCTTGACAAAGAATGAGGAGAAGAGAGTGAAGGATCAAATTGCCCCCTTTTGTACCCCTACCGGTGTCATGCATTCTTTAAAGAGGGACCATTCAAAAAAAACAAAGAAGAAAGGATCAACTCAATTGTATGGTCTAAAAACGCATGATTGGCACAAGATGTTTTAACTATGTTTAATTTACTTATATAAGTGGCATGATGGCCTTTTTTGGTGGCCTTTCATTGTAATTACATAACATTGATTTCAATGTTTTCTATTATATAGTTCATTCTTCCCATATGCATTAGCTTGTGTGGAGACCAAAAAGTGTGTGAGGCCATCCACAAAATGGGGGTGGTGCTAAGGTATGAAAAACTAAAATTCTAACATGTTGTGCTAGTTTGTGAGACATGTCATGCTAACTAAATAGACTCAACTCCATCTTAGTTACATACATTCCAACATGTTGTGCTAGTTTGTGAGACATGTCATGCTAACTAAATAGACTCAACTCCATCTTAGTTACATACATTCCAAGGAGATCCATCCATACATCCACTATTGATGCAGCCCAAGTAATGTGGCAGTGGAGGCAACGTAAATAATAGAAGAGAACTAAAATTCTAACATGTGCTAGTTTGTGAGACATGTCATGCTAACTAAATAGACTCAACTCCATCTTAGTTACATACATTCCAAGGAGATCCATCCATACATCCACTATTGATGCAGCCCAAGTAATGTGGCAGTGGAGGCAATGTAAATAATAGAAGAGAACCTCCTAAGAACTATCCTCACTAGTCAATTACATCTTATATGGTACACTTGTGGAGGCAATGTAAATAATAGAAGAGAACCTCCTAAGAACTATCCTCATCACTAGTCAATTACATCTTATGGTACACTTGATAGATGAAGTGTCATTGTGCGGTGTTGTGCTTGCTCAATGGATGTTCTTCCTTGCGTGTTTCATGAAGACCTTGAATGATTTTGTTAGGCAAAGAGCTAAGCATTGGCACAGATGGTTGCATGGTGCAAGAAGCATTGTCCACATTTCAGAGTATCTCTTTTGAGTGGATCCCACAATGCCTCGATTATGGAGTAATGAGGAAGATGAGTGTGTGGTGTCCCATGCACCACAAGGAAAAGGAAGAGCAAGGAGAATGGACACATCAATGTGGAAGAAGGTGAATACATTTTGTATTCTCAATAGTCAAGTTATGAAGAGGTGGGTGGCAAGGTATGAAGAGGTGAGGAGAAACATATACGAGGAGAGAAGAGAATTTAGGATGTGTTTAAGAGGCTTGCCATTTCCTCCGAAGCTTATGTCACTCCCAAACGATTGTACTATTGATTGGATTTATGAAGAAATGGAAAGGCCGAAGAACATGGAGAGATGGTGACACAACAAGAGTGGAAGTACGCAATGATGCAAGCCTCATGTAAGTGTATCTCTACTTTTTATTGAAGTAGAATCTTATGATATTGTTATTCAATATCATAAATGTATATCATTTGGTGTTGGTAGTAGTATAAGGTATACAATGCTATGTAGTCTGAAGGAAGGCATTTCTACAATCAACATATAGATATTGTTATATGTACATTATGTGTGCTATGTTATATACACATTATGTGTGCATATACTAGGAGGCTGACCCACATTAGGCTTGTGAGCATGGGAGCATGGGAACAAGCTCTAGTGGAGCATGGGTTAGGACTAACCTTAAGGTTTAAGGTTAGGGTCAGGCATCCAAGGGTCACACATGAGGAATGGAAAGTCAAGAGTCACTTGAGGGCCCTCCTATATAATAGGGGCATGGGGCACACTCAAGGGAGCTTGGAGGCTAGGAAGCTTGAGGCTTATGCTATGGTCTCTTGTGTAGAGATCCATATCTACTCTTCTACCATTTCACACTATAGCTACATGCTATTTGATGGTGTTATACCTCTTGATGGTATGGGACATCAAGGTAGAGGTATGATGTATTTCTTTCATTATTCATGTGTGACCCTTGGGCTCGGGGGTGGTTGGGTGGTTGAGTTTATGCCTGATTTATGCATGTTTTATGCATAACAATTATCTAGAGAGATCTTAGAGTTTTAACAGTGGTATCAGAGCAATCTCTATTTAATTGTTGATTTTTTTTAGTAAATTTTAATATTTACTAATAAAATGTTATCTTTTGTTGATTTGTGTTTATGAATTGCACGTGGATCATCGATATGGTGATTGGAATGTGTGTAACTACAATTCAATGGACGAATCGACGTTGTGGGGGAATACCGTGAGTTAATGCTATTTTTCTCTATTTTTTATGATTAAAATCGAGCATTAATGAAATTTTTTACAAAAATACCATAAAGTTTATGGTGGATATTTTTGTAGGATGGATTCCCTAAATTTCTAAAATTTTTTGGAAATTTTTCCTAATTTTTTAGGAATTTTTTGAGCATTTTTATGATTAAAAATGTATTTTTATACATTTTTGCGGGTTTTTTCCGCGGGAATGCGATCAAATTTTTGTCAATTTTCTACTGAAATTCAGTAGGGGACAGCGTGTTGATGCATAAATTGCTCTCCCGTGTGCGTGGAGTCCTCTCCGCCTCTCAAATCTGATTTTTCTTTCTCTTTTTCAGGTGAAAATTCTCTTAAAAATGAATTTTTTAAACATTAATCATAATTAATGTTAATTATGATTTAAAAGGATTTAATTGAAAAAGCTTAATTAAAGATTAAGCTAATCTCTCTCTGATTAACAGAGAGAGAGAGAGAGAAGAGATTGGAGAAGAGATGAAATTGGAGAGGAAAGGGAGGAGAGAGGGGAGAAGAGACACTCTCTTCTCTCTCTCAATCATCCATGCGCAGGCGACGGGAGGGGGGGGCTGCGCAGCAGCCGCCGGCGAAAAAACGCCCCCCCCCCCTAAAAAATCAAAATGCTTAATAAGCTTAAAAAGCTTATTTTTTTATTTTTTTCATTTTTTAAAAAAAATGAGTTTTTTATTTCCAAAAAAAAACTTTTTTAATTTATTTCAAGAAAAAAGCTTGGGAAAAAAGCTTAGAAATTTCTGAAAATTACTGGATTTGAGTAAAAAAACTCTGAAAAATTCCTGAAAATTTCTTATTGAAAATTTTTGGCTTTTCATCTTCCGGAAAACCTTTGGCTTTCCGTTTTCCCGAAACCTTTTGGCTTTCCGAATTCCGGAAAAACTTTTGACCTTCCATATTCCGGAAACTTTTGACCTTTCACATTCCGATTTTTTTTGTCTTTTCATTTTCCCAAAACTTTTGGCTTTTCGTATTCCGGGAAAACCGTTGGAATTCTGAAATTTTTTGACCGTTCGTATTCTAAATGCGTTCGGGGTTGATTAAAAATTTTAAAAAATTCTTGAAAATTAGTGGAAAATTAGACAAAGGTTATTTTAAATTTCGAAAAAATGTGGGATTGGTGTTTGGCATGTGGTGTGTCCATTCGGGCACCCGTGACCATTCAAATTTCTTTAAAAATATATTTTTTGAACCAAAAAATTAGAAAAATTCATTAAAATTAAAAATTTTCATTGGATTTGAGAATTGTCGGGCGGAATTGGAAATTTCGTGAACGATGGGATTCTCAGGGAAAATTAGGAATATTCTAGATATTATATTTAGAATCGAGCATTAATGAAATTTTTTACAAAAATACCATAAAGTTTATGGTGGATATTTTTGTAGGATGGATTCCCTAAATTTCTAAAATTTTTTAGAAATTTTTCCTAATTTTTTAGGAATTTTTTGAGCATTTTTATGATTAAAAATGTATTTTTATACATTTTTGCGGGTTTTTTCCGCGGGAATGCGATCAAATTTCTGTCAATTTTCTACTGAAATTCAGTATAGGGGACAGCGTGTTGATGCATAAATTGCTCTCCCGTGTGTGTGGAGTCCTCTCCGCCTCTCAAATCTGATTTTTCTTTCTCTTTTTCGGGTGAAAATTCTCTTAAAAATGAATTTTTTAAACATTAATCATAATTAATGTTAATTATGATTTAAAAGGATTTAATTGAAAAAGCTTAATTAAAGATTAAGCTAATCTCTCTCTGATTAACAGAGAGAGAGAGAGAGAGAAGAGATTGGAGAAGAGATGAAATTGGAGAGGAAAGGGAGGAGAGAGGGGAGAAGAGACACTCTCTTCTCTCTCTCAATCATCCATGCGCAGGCGACGGGAGGGGGGGGCTGCGCAGCAGCCGCCGGCGAAAAAACACCCCCCCCCCTAAAAAATCAAAATGCTTAATAAGCTTAAAAAGCTTATTTTTTTATTTTTTTCATTTTTTTAAAAAAATGAGTTTTTTATTTCCAAAAAAAACTTTTTTAATTTATTTCAAGAAAAAAGCTTGGGAAAAAAGCTTAGAAATTTCTGAAAATTACTGGATTTGAGTAAAAAAACTCTGAAAAATTCCTGAAAATTTCTTATTGAAAATTTTTGGCTTTTCATCTTCCGGAAAACCTTTGGCTTTCCGTTTTCCCGAAACCTTTTGGCTTTCCGAATTCCGGAAAAACTTTTGACCTTCCATATTCCGGAAACTTTTGACCTTTCACATTCCGATTTTTTTTGTCTTTTCATTTTCCCAAAACTTTTGGCTTTTCGTATTCCGGGAAAACCGTTGGAATTCTGAAATTTTTTGACCGTTCGTATTCTAAATGCGTTCGGGGTTGATTAAAAATTTTAAAAAATTCTTGAAAATTAGTGGAAAATTAGACAAAGGTTATTTTAAATTTTGAAAAAATGTGGGATTGGTGTTTGGCATGTGGTGTGTCCATTCGGGCACCCGTGACCATTCAAATTTCTTTAAAAATATATTTTTTGAACCAAAAAATTAGAAAAATTCATTAAAATTAAAAATTTTCATTGGATTTGAGAATTGTCGGGCGGAATTGGAAATTTCGTGAACGATGGGATTCTCAGGGAAAATTAGGAATATTCTAGATATTATATTTAGAATCGAGCATTAATGAAATTTTTTACAAAAATACCATAAAGTTTATGGTGGATATTTTTGTAGGATGGATTCCCTAAATTTCTAAAATTTTTTAGAAATTTTTCCTAATTTTTTAGGAATTTTTTGAGCATTTTTATGATTAAAAATGTATTTTTATACATTTTTGCGGGTTTTTTCCGCGGGAATGCGATCAAATTTCTGTCAATTTTCTACTGAAATTCAGTATAGGGGACAGCGTGTTGATGCATAAATTGCTCTCCCGTGTGTGTGGAGTCCTCTCCGCCTCTCAAATCTGATTTTTCTTTCTCTTTTTCGGGTGAAAATTCTCTTAAAAATGAATTTTTTAAACATTAATCATAATTAATGTTAATTATGATTTAAAAGGATTTAATTGAAAAAGCTTAATTAAAGATTAAGCTAATCTCTCTCTGATTAACAGAGAGAGAGAGAGAGAGAAGAGATTGGAGAAGAGATGAAATTGGAGAGGAAAGGGAGGAGAGAGGGGAGAAGAGACACTCTCTTCTCTCTCTCAATCATCCATGCGCAGGCGACGGGAGGGGGGGGCTGCGCAGCAGCCGCCGGCGAAAAAACACCCCCCCCCCTAAAAAATCAAAATGCTTAATAAGCTTAAAAAGCTTATTTTTTTATTTTTTTCATTTTTTTAAAAAAATGAGTTTTTTATTTCCAAAAAAAACTTTTTTAATTTATTTCAAGAAAAAAGCTTGGGAAAAAAGCTTAGAAATTTCTGAAAATTACTGGATTTGAGTAAAAAAACTCTGAAAAATTCCTGAAAATTTCTTATTGAAAATTTTTGGCTTTTCATCTTCCGGAAAACCTTTGGCTTTCCGTTTTCCCGAAACCTTTTGGCTTTCCGAATTCCGGAAAAACTTTTGACCTTCCATATTCCGGAAACTTTTGACCTTTCACATTCCGATTTTTTTTGTCTTTTCATTTTCCCAAAACTTTTGGCTTTTCGTATTCCGGGAAAACCGTTGGAATTCTGAAATTTTTTGACCGTTCGTATTCTAAATGCGTTCGGGGTTGATTAAAAATTTTAAAAAATTCTTGAAAATTAGTGGAAAATTAGACAAAGGTTATTTTAAATTTTGAAAAAATGTGGGATTGGTGTTTGGCATGTGGTGTGTCCATTCGGGCACCCGTGACCATTCAAATTTCTTTAAAAATATATTTTTTGAACCAAAAAATTAGAAAAATTCATTAAAATTAAAAATTTTCATTGGATTTGAGAATTGTCGGGCGGAATTGGAAATTTCGTGAACGATGGGATTCTTAGGGAAAATTAGGAATATTCTAGATATTATATTTAGAAATCCTAAAAATTGGTATTTTTAAAATATCAATGGTATTTTGGCAAATTAAATTGCTAAAAATTTTCTGGAAAAATATAGGTTTGGAATGCCATGAGATAGGTTTGGTGGAATTCAGAATTATTATATTTTGAGGCCCTAGAAAATTAGGGAAAATTAGAAAAAAATCATGATAATTCTTTTTCTCGAGAATTTAATATTTTCGAGGGTTATTTAATGTTGAAGTACGTTTTCTTGCACTGACATTAGATAGATGCGTGTTATTCGCATATTATTAATACGATTATATCTCGTATTAATGGATATTTATGTTTGGATTAATTCTAAACGATATATTTATGATTTTTTACCATTTTTTAGCCATTCTTTTTGGACATGTTCCTTAATTTCTTTTGATGGCTATAATTTTCGTTCAAAGTGTGTTTCACCTTTGACACTTTTCCATGATAAATTATTTTGCACTTTTTTAAGTGTGGTTTGTGCTTAATTTATTAAGCCTAAGACAAACTCTATCATGGGTTAGTTGATCGGTTTGTTTTGGTGGATTTTACTGGATGTTTTCTAAATTTTATATAGACTCATCAGGTTCTGCCTAGATCACTTATGTCTAGGGTTTTCTTATTGAGTGCTACACACATGTGTTTCACTTTTTACTTTGGAGTTTTATTTGAACAACATAACGTTCATATACTCCGGATTGATGATGAGTTGGCCCACCAATTTTAATGCTTCTTTTGGCATGATTTATGTCCATCAGATGGTATGCATTGATTTTTATGATCAACTATGGTTTTTATGGATTCGAGGAGCTTCTATGCTTTTATCCATGGTTTTATAAAATGATCTTTTGATCTTTTGAATATTTACATGTGCTTTGAAGGTAGCATTTGTCTTCGTTTTTTGCACATAATTTTGGAGTATATTTCTTATACTCTTGTATATATTCCAACTCGGATACCTAGTTGTTTATATATCTAGGTGAGTTATTTTTCTACCCTAACTTTATTGTGTTTTGGGTAGTTATCATTAGAAAGGCGCCAATAATTCAATTTCTTTTCTAATGATGTACTCAGAAGGAGTTATTCCTTGATGTAGTCTCAAGTATATAGAGACAGGTTTAGTATGTGAAAGTCTGGATAAGGCCATCTTATTCCTTTTATACAGGACTAACCTTAAGGTTTAAGGTTAGGGTCAGGCATCCAAGGGTCACACATGAGGAATGGAAAGTCAAGAGTCACTTGAGGGCCCTCCTATATAATAGGGGCATGGGGCACACTCAAGGGAGCTTGGAGGCTAGGAAGCTTGAGGCTTATGCTATGGTCTCTTGTGTAGAGATCCATATCTACTCTTCTACCATTTCACACTATAGCTACATGCTATTGGATTGTGTTATACCTCTTGATGGTATGGGACATCAAGGTAGAGGTATGATGTATTTCATTCATTATTCATGTGTGCATCCCTTGGGCTCGGGGGTGGTTGGGTGGTTGAGTTTATGCCTGATTTATGCATGTTCATGCATAACAATTATCTAGAGAGATCTTAGGGTTTTAACAGATATGAAGAGAAATACCCAAGATTGTGGGGTTATGGTAAACTTTGACCAAGAAAGTGGAGCAATGCTTGATCATTGTGGGGCATGATTAAAAACATCCTAAAGGTTGGATTTAGGACATTCCAAATTTTTATATTAGATGTGATGTAGTTAAAGGATGTGTGTGGAGGTGATCAAGCAGTTGTGAAAAGGCATCCAAATGAATTTATGGTGATCAATTCCATAAAATTTTTGCAAACAGAGAGGGACACATTTGTGCTACCTCACCATTGTGACCAAATAAATTCTAACCAAGCTTTTATTATATCATACTTATGCATGTTTAATTTATACTCGATGTGTTTATTCTTACAAGGTTGTGCTTTATGTGGACACAAAATGACAAGAAATGCTGGTATGTCGTACAAGAAGTTGCTCCTTGTTCAAAGAGTATTTTTCAAGATCTCGGCGGGAAGTTCACTAAAAGTAAACCCTGTGTATCAAGGCCTATTTTAAAAATCCCTTATCTATGAATTTTTCATGAATAAAACATACTTTTTTTCTATTCAACTTGTGAATGGGTACCCCCTTTAAATGGTACCCTTTTGTATGTAAAAAAATATGTTAAAAATGGATTTTAAAAATCCCTTCTGTTGAACCCAAGTGCTATGCTTACATATTTATGAGTAACACCCCCTCCCCTCCCCCCGAGTTCAATATAGGGATCTCATGGACGAAGTGGCACTCAAAAATGAACATGCACTGGAGGATCAAGTACAAGATGAAGAACACGAGATGCCACCAACTAATCGAGATGAAGGTGTCTTTATCCAAGATAATGAGGAAGGAAATGAATCCGAGCATGATGATGATGATGTTGAGTTCATCTTGCAATGGGACATGTGGATCTTGAGATAGACCAGTTAGTATGTATGAATTTGATGTAAGATGCAATAGATGTTGGGCAAGGCTCACCCGAATAAACAATTGCTCAATTTGCCAATCTTGATTTAGTCCATATTTGATTATATCACAATACATTTGGTGCTTCTTCTTTTGTGATATTGGGATATTTTCAACTCCCGGGGAATGCTCTCTAGAATGTTTGGATTTGTTTTCCTAGTACGCAGCTATACACATGGCTATAGTCGCATGCATAGCTGTGTACTGTAATTGTGTACAACCTGCACACCTACCTGCACACCTACCCAGATCTCCTCTCTGTACTCTGTCTCTCCTCTTCATGTGGCTATGTTGTGCGGCTATGCTCCCCATCTCTTCTAGTGGTTATCCTTATGTAAAGTTATACATCTTCTTAAATGACTAAAGGCATCGTGCTCTTGAAGGAAAATAATTTCTACTAATTTTTATTCTCATTAATGTGATTTATGTGATTATGGATGAGACGATACCTTTTACTTTTATATTGGAAAGTATTAATTAATTGTAATTCATTATGAACAAGGAATTCTTGTGAAACAGAACCTTGGAGGAGTTATGGTAAATCATTCTTGTCTTTGGCCTGACAATATGCACCTTGGTTATGGTTCAATACATTGAGAGCTTTGATACATGTATAGAGCACTTGAATACTTGGATAAGAGCAGTTTGCATAAAGGATTCCTAGTGGATCACGAGATTTCAACGTTACGTACATAAATTTGGTTATCCAAAGATGTAGGAGTCTAGGAAGGGAGAGTATCAAAGCATTGTGATGAGTCTATGTATGGGACAGGAGTAGTGGGGGAGAAGGCGAAGGGGCTATGCAAAGCGCATAGGCATAAGGGTGCAGGCAGGCAGCAAACGCAGAGGGGGGGACTTCAAGAGTGGGGTTTTTTAACATGTTCCATACATAAATTTGGTTATCCAAAGATGTAGAAGTCTGGGAAGGGAGAGTATCAAAGCATTCTGATGATCATCTATGTATGGATTACATGTATTTTATAAGGATACATGTTTTTATCCCTTTGATAGTAGATAGAGCTTGGTGGGGTTAGTAAAGGTGTACTTAGGCCTTAGACAAGTGGGTTATAAGATATCCTAGAAGTCCATAAGTTAATGGAGGCCATGTTGGAGCCGGTTTTTCAAGCCAATCAAAGGGAAGACACAGCATGGCAAGCGTGTGAAGTCCATGAGAAGCGTGGGGAAATTTGAGTGTGATAGTGGCCAATGGCCATTATCAAAAAAGGAAATCTACGTATGAAGAGGCTACTTCTATGAAGGCTGACCTTGCAAACATCATATAAGAGCATAACAGAGAGGAGGCTATTATTTCTTACGCACAGACAATCATGTTGCTCATATGAGGACCCAAAACGAGTTGATTGCTGAGGGTTGTGGAGATTCAAGCACTTAGAGGTTGTTGGTAAGCAATATGAGAGCCTCTGCAGGAGAGGCCTGGAAAGGTACACAGTGGGCATGCCAATGCGACGGTTTCTTTTCTTTAGCTGACTTTCAGCAGAGTCCTTGTGGTGTGGGAAGCAGTGTAGAGTGGGCCATCATGTGTAGAGGGGATGCTCAAAAGTGGCTCGTGTATCCTGACAGTGGGGGCGCAGAAAGTTAAAAGAATGAGGCGCTATTGCTGTGCACAAGAAGAGAAAGTGCCTGTAGGTGAAAAAGAAGACAATGAGTTGATAAGAGCTATTATGCAAAGAGGAGTCACCGTCAATATAATGAAGCCATTCATTGATAAGAGCCATTCATTGATAAGAGCTTCTGTGCAGAGAGGAGTCATCGTCACTTACAAGAGTATAAAAGCATAGTCACACAATATGTAGCCACCCATGAGTGAGAGAAAGTAGTGAGTGTGGTACCAGAGAAGTGTAGTGGGAAAAGTTCTAGAGAGAAGATTTAGAGAGAAAAGCAGCAATTTGTTAGGTGTTTGTATGGGTTGAGGTGTAATATAGATGCCTAAGAGAGTCATATTTCACTTTTATAAATCTCAATTGTCGATTGAGAAAATGAAAAATGTATAAGGGTAAGCTTGGCTTGCTAACATTGGCACGTCCTTAATTAAAAACATGCATACTAGCTCGTCTATCTCAAGATTCACATCCCCACCCAGTGCAACATCAAAAACATCATCATTAGGATGTTTGGATTCGATTGTATTGTCCTCCTCTTGGATAGGACTGATTGTGGAGATCTAGTAGAAGACCCACCACCACTACTTCAACGAAAAGCATGTCTCTCTCTCTCACATTTTGAGCAGCAAACCCACGTCATCGAAGTGGAGAGGAGGCCATGGAAGTTGAACCTTGAGAGGGTGGAGCAGGGTTTCAAGGGTGCACTACTAAGAAACCCTATGTTAAAAAACCCTGTACCTATGAATTTTTCATGAATAAAATGACTCCTTTTTCTTTATCGACTTACAGGGTTTTTTTTTTCCAAAATCGATTAAAAAACACATTATGTAAATGTATTTCTATAAATTTACCTTAAAATTTTGAATTAAAACGTCCTTCATTTGAACTCACATGATATACTTACGTATTTTTGGGTGAACCCCCCGAGAGTAGGGTGGAGTAACTCCAAAAGATGGAGCCACAAATGGACTAGGGATAGTGGATGGGTTGGGTGTGGTTTGTCGACTCTCAAAATCACACCCTACACGATGTGAGAGGTGCCCAAGGCCGAAAATAACATGGGATGTCAAAACAAATAGAAAATAAATGATGATGTGTAATGAGTCTAGGGTGGTAGTAATTGTTGAAATTTGAGCTAAATGATGAGCTATGGTGGATCAAACACTAGAATCAACATAATTAACAAAGTGATTAGCAAGTGATTAAGACATAATTAGTGAATAATTAGCACATAGATTAATATAGGCATGGATACTCAAAAACCAGCAAATTCTCATTAGGGCTATGCCTCAATTTATAGAGTTTACATCAAGCATCAAATCCCATTGATTTCTCCATGATTCACTCCCTGAATATCTCCACCTCTTGCCTGATTCTCTCCACCTCTTCTCTTTTTCCAAATTATCTCCCAGAATAACTCCACACTCCTAAATTCCCTCATGCTACCCATTATTCTCTCCCAGTAGATTCTCCTAACCTTTTCACAGGTTCTTTCACAATTACATCTCAACTTTTACAACCTCTATCCAAGAGCTTGTTCCCACACACACCCTATTCACTTGTATATTTCAACACCTCCCCTCAAGTGAATAATCTTAACACACCTGGACCCTGTATCAAGTTTCCCTCTTACTTGATAGCCCGCGACCCGTGCCTCAAGTCCCTAAACTCCATAGTCCTTGACACTCTCTCTCTCTATGTGTCCAAGGCTACTATAAGTGCCCGCGACCTTGACTAAAGTGCTCACACATACATCTACCACTTGGCCTACATCATCGGTGGTCCAGAGGTGGTTTTACTTTATTGGGGCAGGTTACATTGGGTTGTGGGTTCTCTCTCTCTCTCTCTCTCAGAAAAGATGATCCGACTCCACTTCTCTTGGAGCCTCCATGAAGTTTGCCGATGTCGTTCCTTCTTCACTGGGTTTGCTGTAGCAGTCTCTCGCCATGTGTCCTGGCTTTCCACATTTGTGGCAAGTGAAGGTCCTCCCTCCTACTCTGCCTCTTCCTCGTCCTCGTCCTCGAGAGAATCCTCCTCGTGTGAAGAATGCTTTTTCCTCTCCTGCTGTTGAGTCGAGCTCTTTCTTCTCTTTGCCTCTGCTCTCTTGCTCCAGTAGAGCTGCTTCTATCTCATGTATCTTCAATTCAGGTACATTCTTTAGTGTTGCTACAATGTTTTCATAATCTCCTTTGTCCACACTCTTCAAAAGTACAGCTAATGCTTCATCATCTTCTACCTTTTTGCCAATAGCTGCCAGCTGTTGCTTAATGCTTTTATATTTGTTCAAGTGTGTGATTAAAGGTTCACTTTCCTTCATGTCCAGTTTGTAGAATTGCATTAATAGATTTATCTTGGAATTTTTTGCTTGTGTACCAAATAATTTATTGAGTTCATCCCATGCATCTTTTGCCCACTGTATCCCTGTGATATGATGAATGATCTCATCATTTAAACTGAGTGCAATAAGCCCCAATTCTTTTTCATTCCTACTCTTCCACTCATTTTTCCCTCTCTCTGGGCATTCATCTCTCCCTTCAACTAATCCCCACAGATTTTTCCTCATCAGCAAATACATGGTTTTTGTCTGCCATGTATAAAACTGTTCCCCATTAAATTTGGCTATTTCCTGTGCTGAATTCATGGTGATGTGAAGGGGGTCTTACCTCTTGATCCAAATTCAAGATTCAAGGGCAGTGTCTACCCTTTTACAACTCAATTTGGTGTTTAATAGATGATTACAACAATTTTATTAGCATAAAATCACCAGAAATTACATTAAATTGAGAGTAACCAATTTGTACGGGATGGTTGGAGTATCAAACCAACTCCAATTTGCAATCTGAAGCTTTAGGGATCTGTATTAGATACCTAACGGTTAATTTGAACCCTCAATTGCACCAAAGTACAGTGATTAGCATTGATTAATCACTGATTAGCAAATTAATGCTCTGGTTTGTGTGCAGAAAATAGAGTATGCGGGGAGCTCAGATCTGGTGCCTTCCACTTCAAATGAGCTCAAATGCTTTCAAAGGCATCAATAGCAATGAGTCTAGTAGAGGATTAAGCCAAGAAACACAAGATTTGACCAAATAATGAAAGCTTAATCTCTGTTTTACCAAAGTCACCTACAGATTTGATGAAGAGCTTGGATCTCTCTGTAGACTTGATGAAATTGATTTCTGTCTTCACCAGCTTGTAGAGCATGCTTGAAAACCCCTTGGGCTAGGAGGAATTGAAGCAATTTGACTTGATGAAGTAGCAATGGCAAAATCTGCAGAGAAAAAAGGCGCCTGCAAAAAACACGAAATCTCCTGATTCCTTCAGCGGTTTGCTGCGCCGTTTCGATGGGCTGGTATCCAGGGGTGTTGGCTAGCTTAAGCTAGAAGCTTGTGACCTAATTTGAAGTGTGCTAAGTGCTAGAGACCCTCCACTGGCTGGGGGTGAAGGGGAAGAGTGAAAACTCACTAAAAAACTTGATTTTTTGCTAATTACCTACTAATCCTGATTAATTCACTAATGGGCTCATAAATCTGGTTGATTCTAGGCATGGCTCTGATACCATGTTGAAATTTGAGCTAAATGATGAGCTATGGTGGATCAAACACTAGAATCAACATAATTAACAAAGTGATTAGCAAGTGATTAAGACGTAATTAGTGAATAATTAGCACATAGATTAATGTAGGCGTAGATACTCAAAAACCAGCAAATTCTCATTAGGGCTATGCCTCAATTTATAGAGTTTACATCAAGCATCAAATCCCATTGATTTCTCCATGATTCACTCCCTGAATATCTCCACCTCTTGCCTGATTCTCTCCACCTCTTCTCTTTTCCCAGATTATCTCCCAGAATAACTCCACACTCCTAAATTCCCTCATGCTACCCATTATTCTCTCCCAGTAGATTCTCCTAACCTTTTCACAGGTTCTTTCACAATTACATCTCAACTTTTACAGCCTCTATCCAAGAGCTTGTTCCCACACACACCCTATTCACTTGTATATTTCAACAGTAACAACGTGTGGCAATGGAGAAGATGAGAGCAGGTGTCGTAATACCAAAATAGAAAGTGTATGGTGGCAGGGGAGAGACGACACAAAGGTTCCAAAAGACAGCAATGCGGTGATTGGAAAAGGGGGATTTGAAGATAATGGAGAGAGAGAGAGAGAGAGAGAGAGAGAGAGAGAGAGAGAGTCACATAGGAGAGGGAGCTGAGATAGAAGCTGGTGTGAGTGAAAAGAGAAAAAGGTCTACAGTGACATGAACTGATGCAGACAGGTGAGCTTCCAGTGTTCAACAGAAGGGGTTTTTTAAATTCATTTTTTACACATTTTTTACATACAGAAGGGTACCATTTAAGGGGGGTATTTACAAATTGAATATAGAAAGGGTGTGTTTTATTCATGAAAAATTTATAGATAAGGGGTTTTTAAAATAGGCTTTTAACGCATGTGATATAGATAGTTTACATATAGTGAACCCCTGAGGGAGTGATTGTTGGTGCTAGTTACTTGTTCCGTCTTGCTTCCTCTCTCTCTCTCTCTCTCTCTCTCTCTTTCTTGAGTAACTACGACTAGCAACGCGATCCTCTTTCGCAGAGATCCCACATGATCTTTGCAAGAGAGCTTGCATCACCTATAGGATTAGAGCAACCTCCTTGGTCTGATAAAATGAGCGCAGGAGGATAGCGGTGATGAGCAATTGCGGTGGAGCTTGTGAGCCATGCTCGAGCTTGGCGGATAGGAAACTTCCCACGACACGTTAAGGTAGGGTTTCCTTAACATGTTTGGCATCCCTGCCAGGGAGCACCATCCACCGCTACTTGCGTATGCCATCTTTGATACAAATTCGACGGAGCCCCGATAGCCCGGTGCCAGGTAGGCTCTTTGGCATGTGGTTTTTTTTGTTGTATTTTAGTTGTTTTTTATGTTTTTGTTGAGATTCATGTATAGATTTGTATTTAGAGTAGGATTATCACTTGTTTGAGTGAAAAAAACTTGAGATTTGGGTGATTAGAGAGCCTAATCGAGAGGGTTTTTGCTTAAACCTAAATTATTTTTCTTAATTTTTAGCTTAATCCTTTTTCTTTTACTTAATCCCTTTGCATAGATAGATTAGCATTACTAGATAGAACACTAATTTTTTTTAAAATTAAAAAAACTATAAATTGTCTCTTAATTTTTGATTAGTAGACTTAAAGAGAGAAAAAAACTATAAAATTGAGCCTAATTTCTTGTAAATTAAACTTACTGGAGTGATGTTAGTGTTGTAAACACTTACCTCCTTGACTCAAATCTATGTTTAGTTCATTCCAATTAGGCCTTAATTAGCAAGAATTAGCACTAATTTGGTCTCTTTTGTCTAATTTTTTCTCTTTTGAGTGGATTAATTAGTGATCTAATTAGTAAAATTATTTTGGGATAATCACATATTTGGATTAGCGTAAACATTATTAATCTACCTATCAAGTCCCCATGCTTAAACTCCTCACCAATTAGGAGTAATTTGAGGGCAAAGAAGAGGGTTAAGGAGTGATTAATAGTGAAATTAAGAGACTTAATCTTTAATTAAGCTAGAGTACCTCTAAATTAGTCGAAATCCACAAATTTAGAGGTAACCTATAACTTTAACCCTTTCCCACCTACCTAGCATTAATGAGGGGGTCTTAGTTGTCTCCCACTCACTTCCCTCCAATTTGAAATTCAAATTCCAACTTGCCACGGCCGTTCCACATTTTCCATGGCCATTCCATACTAAAACCATGTGCATACACTTGTAAGCGTATGGTCGTACCAAACCCCAGGAAAAAAATCTTTAAAAAAGTAATATATATATTTTTTGCCACGGTCGTTCCACACTTGCCACCATGGCCATTCCATACTATAGCCACAGGCATATGCTTGTAAGCATACACTCATACAAAACCCCCACAAAAACTTCTTTAAAAAATAAATCTTTTTTAAAAAACATTTACCACGATTGTTCTACACTTGCCACACGACCGTTCCATACTAAAGCCACGGGCGTACACTTGTAAGCGTACGGCGTACCAAACCAAAAAAAAATGCCATGGTCGTTCCACACTTGCCACAACCATTCCACATTAAAGCCATGGGTGTACGCTTACCAAACAAACCAAAAAAAATTCAAATTTTTTTTTTGCCATAGTCGTTCCACACTTGTGCGACCGTTCCATACTAAAGACACGGGCGTACACTTGTAAGCGTACGACCATACCAAACCTAAAAAAAACTTTTTTTCATTGAATTTTAAAAAAAAGAAAATTTTTCGCCAATCGTTCCATACTAAAGCCATGGGTGTACGCTTGTAATCGTACGGCCGTACCAAACCCAATTTTTTTAAATAAAAAATTACCACATAATCATTTCACACTTTCCATGACCTTTCTATACTAAAGCCATGGGCATACGCTTGTAAGCGTACGACTGTATCAAACCAAAAAAAGAACTTTTTTTTTCAAAAAAAATTTACCCGGCCATGGTATACTAAAGCCATGAACATACACTTGTAAGCGTATGGCCGTACCAAACCCAATTTGTTTTTTCATTTTTCATTTTTTTTTGCCATGGCCATTCCATGCTAAAGCCACGGGTGTACGCTTGTAAGTGTATGGCCGTACCAAACAATTTTTTTAACAAAAATTAAAAAAATTTTGCCACATGATCGTTCGACACTTGCCAATGACCGTTCCCATACTAAACCCACAGGCGTACAATTGTAAGCGTATGGCTACCAAACCCAAAAAAACTTTTGTTTCTTTTTGCAAAAAGAAAATTCAAAAATTTCTAAATCTTTAGAGGTGCTTTTGGTCTACCTCCCTGACTCACTAGGATCATTTTTACATGCATAAAACGCCTCAAAAGGCCACTTTTAACCTTGAGGGTGCGTTCACGTGGTGCAAGGCAACAAAAGTGAGCTAAAACTTCTATTTTCGGGCCGTGCACACACTGTTGAAGCTTTTTTAAGCTTCCTTGCACACCATGGACATGCCCCTAATGCCTCCATTTCTTTCGGCAGCACCCCAGACCCAATTGCACATTCACATGTGGTCACTGCACCACACATGTTTGGCCGGGAGGGCAAAATGATCTTTGAAGAGCCCTCATCTAGTGGGGCCTCTCCATACATGCACCCCGGCATGGATAGATGCCCCGATCACATTCACGTACCCTCTTCTCTATCCACCACCATGGATCTATTCCCACCCCCCCCATCCTTGCACCACCTCCCCCCTTGTCCCACAACTTGCCATTCCGAGCTTAGCACACGAGCACAAGCTCTAGGAAGGGGAGTGTCACAACACTTGCACGCACAAAAATCACATACAAAACTTATGTGGGAAAAAAAATTTAAACTTCTGCCAAAATTCCACGGAGTTGGAGACCTCATATTCCTTATCAAGGTCTTTAACCAAATCTATTAGGCATTTTAAATTTTTAATGATGCAACCAAAGTCCATCTCCTTGGACTCAACCTTGAAGGCAAGGCTGTGCAATGGTTCCAATCCTTGGACCCTCGAAACAAGAGCGCTTTCAATGCGGTGAGAGAGGCCTTCATTCTCGAATTTGCACCCTACAGGCCCAAATGGATCCCCTTCATCCAACTATTCCAATTGGAACAAAAACCCAAGGAAACATTATGTGACTACATTGCTCACAGAGAGAGGCCTTCATTCTCGGTCGGATTTGCACCCTACAGGCCCAAATGGATCCCCTTCATCCAACTATTCCAATTGGAACAAAAACCCAAGGAAACATTATGTGACTACATTGCTCACATCAAGTACCTTGATTCCGTTGCGAAGAGAGGGAAAAATCGACAAATAAGCAATTAATCGACCATTTCCTCGGGCGTGCACAATCTAAGGCTTAATGACCACTTGTTGGTCAAGGACTCCTCCACCTTTGATTAGGCTTGCAAATGGGCAATCTTTCTCAATGACAGCATGCGAGAAAGCTATTCCACGCAATTGGCCACCACACCAACCACCACCCAAAGCTTGTAACATTACCCTCCTCTCCTCCCGGGCCCAAAGCAGTGCCCCAAACCAACTACTCACATAACGCGCCACCATGCCCCTCTCCACTGCCAATCTTTGCATCCCAACTGTTGCCTCTCTAGGCACACCCTGTTGCTCATGGAAAGATTCCAACCAGGTCCATTGCTAAACCTATGGAGCCCATGAGCTCCGCCATCCCCAAGGCACCCCTAACACATCATCTCCCTTTGCTAGTGCCTCACATGGATCCTAAATCCCTTGTGCACACTATAAGTGCACCCACAAGGAAACCACCTCTTCTATGTTTCCTCTGCCAAAAGGACCCTATAGAGTGGCTGAATGTTCTCAAAAGAAACATATGCCAATGCAACCACAATGTCATTACTATAAGGATTTCCCCTTTCAATTAGTTTCTCATTCCACAGTCGAAGGCATGCCATCCCTCAACATGTTGGGCATTCAACATGGGAAGATATCCACTGTCCCATTGAATGTCATCACATGGTTGCAGGCCAAGCTTAAGAAGGCAACATCCCAAAAGAAACAACGCTCTAAGCACGTTGGCCACGGAGACGATCGGGTTAGCATCTGCATGGGCTCACAAAGACCACATAATCCTCCTCTCGGAGCAATGATCGTGCTGAATTGCCACTCCCCCAAGTAGCCCACCAAAAACTCACCAAACAAGAAAAATGGTTGGCCACTTATCCCAATGCCATCCTTGAGAAGCAACGTCTTCAGGAGCCCCAAGCACTGGTAGAGCAATACCAGGATCAACTTGAACTGCCACCCATTTTTGTAACCTTTGATCCCGTACCTAAGTGCGCGTTGTCCCCCATTGAACTTGAACTTCTACACTCGGTCAAGCAGGAGCCCCCGCAAATGCTCAAGGCCATGGAAGATCCGTTTGCCAACATGATGTTGACAAGAAATGATTTTGCCCCTCCTGTGCCTCCTCATCCTCTAACGCCTATTTCACAAACGGCCAAGCCCAAATCCCACATTCACATCGAACAACGTGATGCAAACACGAACACAAAGTCCAACAATGACTCACAAGGTCCACAGTCCACACACCAAATTTGCTGAGGTATTTTATCCTCCTACTCTGCAATCAACTTTCAACCTCCACACATGTCAAATAAGGACCAAATTGAACTTCCATATACTATTGCTGGTCCACCCTCCGATCAAGGCCCGCCGCCGCCCCTCAAGAAGCCCCTACTCATCAACGTAACCTGGCCGGCCTCTCTGCCTTCCTTTCCTCCCAAATCCACATGCCTATAAGAACCTTGTTAAAAGGTAGTCCAAATTTATGGAATGACCTTCGGGAACACAAACTACAAGCTTCTATGGAGGAGGGCACTACCTGAGATTGCTCAAATGAATTTGAGCCCTCTTATCCCATCACCACAACCCACAAACCAAAGGCACACCCACAATTCACATCAATGAATTTATGGAATGACCTTCGGGAACACAAACTACAAGCTTCTATGGAGGAGGGCACTACCTGAGATTGCTCAAATGAATTTGAGCCCTCTTATCCCATCACCACAACCCACAAACCAAAGGCACACCCACAATTCACGTCAATGAATTGGGACAGTACTTTGAAGGTGATGACACAAACGCAACATTTCCCATTTCCTATAACAGATATATGGTCAAAGGCATCCTAGATGGAGGTGCTGGTGTAAGTATCCTCACACAAACATGTTGGGAAAACTAGCCTTGATCCCACCAAATTGGTGATCAAGCTTGCGGGCAAGAACTTTGCAAAACCCCTAGGCCTAGTGCATGACCTCAAGGTCAAAGTCTGTGACATGACAATTATGGACTTTCATAATGCTACCTATGATGCCATCTTGGGTTGACCCTTCACCCGACTAATCCATGACCACGACATGCATAATGTCTACCTCCGCAAAGGGTCTCCAACACTTAAGGTCAATTTATATAACTGGCACTCACATCCCATGGCCAAAACTCCCTTTGCTGACCCACCACTAGGAGCAATAATCTCTTGGTTTGCGATGCTTGTCATCAAGCCCTTGATAATGCATGAGTGCCATGCATGGTCGCTTCTGTCAATAGTAATGACGTCGACCATGATTGGCTTAAAATCCTTACTACACTTGACACACTCCCATGTCGCAAACTTGACACACAATTCGTGTTCCCAAATGGATAGACCCTTCATGAACCCTACAAAGCCATTGCCTTGCGTAACACCCTAAGTGTAGGTGTATCTCCACAACCTGAAACAACCACCCTTCAGGTTTGGATAGATTTCCCCTTTGGTAGAAACATGCAAAGAAAACATGCCTTGCTGTCTCCCATAGCTAGCCATAATATTTTGCCATGGGAAACATGGGTCTCTCTAGGCAAACCCTCTCTTAAAACTGCCCATGCCAAAATTCAATTGCCTAGTGGACAACGCATACAAACCATTGAGTCTTTTACACAAACTTTCCATACTGTATCTAACCCATTCGCTTGTAAGTTCTATGTGGTTCCCACAGGCGAGATAACAGAAGCAGTCATCCTCGGAGGAAGTGGGTCTAGAATGCGCTACAAGTACAATCAACTCCGTTGACAACACAGCTACCCTAAATCTCGCCCAGGGCAAGGTAATAATGATCCTCTGGGACAAGAAGTGCATCGACTCTCATCCTCTCCCCCCACCAACTGCCTCCACAAAGGGTATTCTCACACCCTCCCCAACAACTGGTAAGTCTTCCACTGTATCCCTGAACTACCACTAGAACTCAACCCGCCAAGAATATGGATTGGACTCCCAACCAAGAATGGTCTCCAACGGTGGTGGCAATCCCACATCTTTCATGTGGTCTACACCAATATCATATTCTTGGAGGCATGGACTAACAAAAGAAGACACTTACATTCAAATCTCACATGAAATGCGTCTCGAGTGTTGGGCATTTCATTGCTAAAATTTCTTTAGGAAATAACCAGTTAGAGTGCAGATTTTGTATCATAGATGCAAGTGCACTACAAGGCTGGATTATCATTGGAAAAGAGTGGAGTGATGCCACTCATACCAAATCAATTGGCAGCATGATGAACAAACCGTCACCCTGGAAATCAATGGCCAGAAGGCCACAGTCCTCTTGTGTCCCCAAGAGGAAATCATACACATATCCTCACCCTCGACTGCCCTGACTCATCCCACAGCATCCTCCATCTCACTGGCAGTCTCCCTTGTTCCCACACCCCATGACTCACCTAAATCGGTTGATCGGCCATTGTCGACACCATCCACCAACGACAAACAAGCCTGGTCACGTCGACATTGCCCCTCAACTCTACAACCTCAACCACCCACATTGCAAGCACCCCGATCTCATATATTTATCTCATGACAATCAATGGTGGGTATTCTAGCTACTTAGGGAATCTATGATGGCTACACAGAACTATGGATTAGCCTATTTTTAATGCAGATTTACAGGATGTAATTCATGAGGATAGGGCTGAAAATGAGCAGGCTAGAAGTATGCCTAAATGGCTGGTGCAAACCTTGCGTGATAGTAAAATTGATGCACCTATATCTAGTCGTACTCGTTCAGGTTTTCAACATGCCTCTTATGCATCAGATTGTTATGCTTTGGCAGTGTCTAGTATGTATGAAGAGGAAGAACCTCTTTCATTTGATGAGGCACAAAAATCAGAAAATTGGTTGGCTGCAATGCAAAGTGAATATGATGCTATAATGAAGAATGGTACATGGTCTTTGTGTGATTTGCCTATTGGTAAAAAGGCCATTGGATGTAAGTGGGTTTTTAAGTTGAAACAAAAGCCAGATAGCAGTGTTGATCGCTATAAGGCTAGACTTGTTGCAAAGGGTTATGCTCAAGAAAAGGGCATTGATTTTGATGAGACCTTTGCTCCCACTTGTCGTATTACTACCATTCATAGCATTTGTGTATTGGCAGCTCATAATGGTTGGAATGTACATCAGTTGGACATAAAGACTACGTTCTTGAATGGAGATTTGCATGAGGAGGTGTATGTATTGCAGCCTCATGGTTTTGTTCAAAGAGGGCAGGAAAACAAAGTGTGCAGGTTGAAAAAGGCTTTATATGGTTTAAAGCAAGCTCCACGAGCTTGGTATGAAAAGATACATGCATATTTGACTGCACATGGTTTTCAGAATAGTCCAACAAAAAGCACTTTGTATGCTAAATGTGTGGATGATGTACATCTAATCATTGCTCTCTATGTCGATGACATGCTGCTCACAGGACCAAATGAGAGTCATATTACTGATTTTAAGGCTGATTTGAATGCCTCTTTTGAGATGTCAAATTTGGAGCATTTGCATCATTATTTGGGGATACAATTTAAGCAGTGTGATGGAGGTATTGCTTTGTGTCAGACAAAGTATGTTGAGACATTGTTGCGGAGATTTGGCCTTGAAGACTGCAAGCCTATTGCTACTCCAATGGAGACAGGTTTGAAGTTGAGTCTTCATGATGCTGGAGATCACTTTGATGTCACACTCTATCAGACAGCTATTGGTTGCCTCATTTATGTATGCATTACGAGGCCGGACATTCAGTTTGCAGTCTCACAAGTGAGTAGGTTTATGCATAGCCTAGGGTCTCAGCATTGGAAGGCAGTTAAATGCATCCTTCGCTACTTGAGTGGCACCATACATCTTGGGTTGTTTTATCCCAAGGGGGGATCGTTGCCGCCAGATTTACATGCTTTTTCGGACTCAGATTGGGCTAGTTGCTATGACACAAGAGTGTCCACAACAAGTGGTTTTTGTTTCATGCTCGGTAGCTCATGCATATCTTGGTTGAGCAAGAAGCAACCTATTGTGGCCACTTCTAGTTGTGAAGCTGAGTACAGGGCAGCTTTCATAGCTACGGTTGAGTGTGTGTGGCTCAGATGGCTTATGGACTGACTTGGGTGTTGGACAAGAGTCTACCACCTCTATCTACACTGACAGTCAGAGCGCATTAGCGGTTGCGAGAAACCCAATTTTTCATGCTCGCACAAAGCACATTGAGGTGCATTATCACTATGTCAGGGAGAGACTCTCGGCAGGAGAGATCAGCTTGGTCTATGTGCCAACACAGGACAACCTCGCCGATCTTTTCACAAAGGCACTTCCTTGTGAGAAGTTTGAAGCTTTCCGCAAATCTTTGTGCTTGCTCCCCTTTGTGGACTGATCTACTTCGGGCATGGCACTTCCCTATACATGAGTGCTAGCTCTCGTTCACACCATCACTCCCAGGGGGGATTTGTTGCCATATATATATATATCTATATAGGCAGTGATGTGTGTGAACAGACTTAGGACCACCGGGGCACTTTTTTCCTCTTTAGGAGGTTTTTTCCCCGTCTTGTATATACGCCCATCATTCTATGGCTAACTTATCTTTTATACATTGACACAATCTAATACATTGTGTGTTGTGTGCATTCTTGCTTCTTCTTCTCCAAGCTTGGTGTGCTTGCAACCCTAATTCCAACACAATGGTGGGTGCCTACTAATGTGCTCAAAGCACAAGGCTTTCATGAAGGCAACACACACCTGTGGCTCCACAAGCCACCAATCAAAAGCCTCTCCTCCGAGTCGACTCACCTCATAGCTCAAAGCCTCATCATCAACAAAAATGCTAGAAGCCTCGCCAATGACAGACCTTTATCACTCGTCCGCCAGCATTGGGTGCCCAAATGTCTCTTAGAAGCCCAAGGCTTACATGATGGCAATTCCATCATTTGACTCCCAAAGAATACCCCTCAATAGTTTTCCCAAACCACACCCACCACGCTAGTACCTGTTCAATCGACAAATATAGTATGGCGACCAACGGGTAGGAAAGTTCCCTCCTCCTCGACAACATCCAACCAAAGGGAAAATCCAATTTTATAAAAATTCATTCTATTTGACCACAATAGATCAAAAATAGTTCTTTTTGAGAATAATGCGATTTTATAAAAATAACTCTTTTCCAAATAATTCAATTATGAACATGTCATTTACTGATTAATCCACATAGAAATATCTTAAAATATTCTTTCCATCAATTTGTTCTTCAACATTTAAAATACCATAATTTCCTACGTGAAATTATGGTGAGAAATCCTCTTTTATATCTAAATTAATTTATGCCTTTTTTCACTTAAAAATAAAATGAAAATTTTTCTTTTAAAAAAATAAAATATCCATAATTAAGAATAGGTGAGGGAGGCTACTAACCAAGCCCAACTAGGTTCTAGAGCCTTTCAGCTTCAACTTGACCCAATTTGGATAAGATTTGGATCAGTTTGGCTCCTTGTTTGATCCAGTTTGCACCAAGAGAGAGGAGAGATGAAATATCTTGATTAAATTGAATTCAAAAAGCCAAACAATGATGAAGAAAAAGGCACCTATCTCAAGTGGGTTTCCCACCTTAATGAGGTGTCAAAAATGTATCATTTCACTTAAATATCTCATTTTTTTACTAATATGCCTTAATGTTTAACTAGTAAACCTTGTACTCAAACAACTCTTCATCTTATGTGAGCATTTACTCATTTTTGGGGTATTTTTTTTATTCTTTGTATTTATATCATCCCTACACTTGGATTTATCCTATTGGCCCTTTGGAACCTTATTGGGACCTTAATCAAAAAATTTCTTAAAATGTGGATCCTTAGGCTAAGGCCTTTAATACACATATTCAATTAATTCCTAATGCACATTGAAAAATTTATTTTAAACTTCTGTTTTAGGAGAATTCATCTTAGAGGTTAGGAGGAATTTTATATCCAAAAATATCTCAATTCTGAATTACCTCTCTCTATAATATTTTCTCTCTCTAGGCCAAGGGAAAACAATATTTTTCTTGCATTCTAAAATAGGGGATGACTACAAGGGATTGAGTTAAACACTTATACATCATTTAGGGCTAAGGAAGAATCTTACATCCTTTCCCACTTGAAAAAAGGGAGATGTCCACATCTCGCAAAGTGGGGGTAATCCTTTACCAACTCTTCTTCCTTCTCTCCCAAGTGGCGTCCTCTAATGGAAAGAAATTCCACTTGACCAAAAATTCTATGAGGATTCTGATCTTGAGAATCTTCTCTTGAACGTCAAGGATTTCTTCAGGTTGAAGTACCATCTGGTCTTGAGTCGGAGAAATCAATTGTTCATCGTCACACGTGACTCGGGCCACGTGACTCGGGCCAGCGGGTACATACTTCTTAAGCGAATTGACATGGAATACATTATGTACCTTGAGATGGGGAGGCAAAAGAAATTCATAAGCTAAATTTCCTACTTTTTTTATAACAGCATACAGTCCACAATATCTGGGAGAGAGCTTCTTGTACTTCCCTAGAGATAAGGAACTCCTTTTTGGGTCTCGTACTCTTCAAACACTCTCTGATCTTTTTTTATCAGCATACTGCTTTTGCCTATCTTGGGCAGCCTTAATATCTTTGCTGATTGATTACATTTGCTGATCCATATCATCAAGCATCTATTTGAATATCTCGACCCTTGACCAATGGGTCGGACCAAGTCAATGGTGTAAGGCAATCTTGTCTGTATAGAGCTTTGAAAGGGATCATCCTGATGCTTCGGTGATAAGAAGCATTGTAAAGCAAATTCAACCAGATGCAAATAGCTTAACCACTTTTTGGGCTCCCTACCACATCATGACCGAAGAATATCTTCTATTACCAGATGCAAATAGCTTAACCACTTTTTGGGCTCCCTACCACATCATGACCGAAGAATATCTTCTATTACCTGATTCACTCTTTCAGTTTGGCCATCTATTTCGGGGTGATAGGCTCTACTAAGATCCAAGAAAGTTCCCACTGCTTCAAAGAATGCAGTCCCAAATCTTGATGTGAACTTAGGATCTCTATCGCTTACTATCCTCCTGGGTAAGCCATGCAATTAAACCATGCAATCTGAAAATCTCCTTGAGGAAGATTGGCAACATGCACTACAGTGTATGTCTCTTTTACTGGAATGAGATGGGAAACCTTGGTTAGTCTATCAACTACCACAAAAAATTGAGTTGTAACCTAATTGCACTGAAGGTAGTCCAATAACAAATTCCATACTGATACATTCCCACTTCATCTATAGAATGTCTAGGGGGGGTTGCAGCTTTCCTGGCATCTTGACTTTTTCTGCCTTAACTCTATGACACATTAAGCATTGCCGCACATGATCAAGTACATCCTTTTTGAGTCCTAGCCCCAGAAGAATCTTTTCTTCACAGACATGCAGGTTTTTATGAACCTTGGATGTCCAGCTATTAGTCTATCATGGGCTTCTTTCAGAATCTTTCCCTTTATTCCCTAATCATTGGGAATGCATAGCTGATTATTATAATACATGCATCCTTCATCCAATTTGTACCCAAGAACTCAACTCATTTCTTGAGGAGTCTTGCTTTAAAGAATTTGTCATGCATGATTCTCTCTCTTGCTTCATTGATCAATGGATTTGATACCAATGTGATTGTAAGCAAGGATACTTTCCTATTGAGTGCATCTGCTACCACATTTTCTTTCCTTGTGGCTGATACTTGATCTCAAAATCGAATTCCTGCAGAGTTTGCATCCATCTTCTTTGACACATGTTGAGATCCCTTTGGGTGAAGATCCACTTCAGACCCTGATGATCTAACATCAAGGTGAATCTCTGTCCCAAGAGATAATGTCCCCACAACTTAAGAGCATAAACTACTGAGAGTAACTCCAAGTCATGGTGGATGACATAATTTTTCTCATGCGTTTGGAGCTTTCTGGATTCATAGGCCATTGTTGTATGACCTTCCTGCATAAGAGCACCGCTTAAGGCAAAACCAGTGGCATCTATAACTACCTCAAAAGATTCAAAAAAATCTGGCAACTTGAGGATAGGGTTAGTTACTAAGGCTATCTTCAACTTATCAAAGGCACTTTAACACTTAGCAATCCTCTAAAATGGGGTACTCTTCTTGAGGAGATTAGTCTAAGAGGATGCTATCTTGGCATATCTGGGTATAAAGATTCAATACCACCCGGTTAATCATAAGAATCCTAAAAATCTGGCAATTTAAGGACAGGGTTAGTTACTAAGGGTATCTTCAACTTATCAAAGGCACTTTGACACATAGCAGTCCACTAAAATGGGGTACTCTTCTTGAGGAGATTAGTCTAAGAGGATGCTATCTTGGCATATCTGGGTATAAAGATTCAATACCGCCTAGTTAATCCTAAGAATCCACTGACTTCTTTTATCGTCTTGGGCTCTGGCCAATCTACGACTGCTTAGATTTTTGTGGGGTCAGGAGAAATCTCACCTTTAGACATTATGAATCCCAAGTATTCTACCTGGTCAGCAGAGAGAAAGAACACTTGCTCTTTTTTGCAAAGAGTTGGTGCTTCCTTAGGATCTCCAGGACCTTGCGCACATGATCTTCTACATTCTTCGAGTATATCAAGATGTCATCAAAGAAGACAAGAACAAAATCATCCACTCTGAGAATATCCTGCATGAGAGACGATTAAACATCGCTAGGACATTCATCAATCCAAATGGCATGACTATGAACTCATAGTGCCCATAGCGAGTATTGAAAGCTATCTTCGGGATGTCTTGTTCCTTGATTCTGATTTGGCAGTACCCGGATTTGAGATCTATCTTTGTGAGCATTTGGGTTCCACTTAACCGATCTAGAAGTTCATCAATCCTAGGGATAGGATACTTATTTTTAATTTTTTGTTAACTGATTCAACCCTCTATAATCAATACAGAGTCTTAACGTTCCAGCTTTCTTCTTTTGAAAGAGGATAGGTGCATCCCAAGGTGAAAACCTGGGTGTCTGACGAATCCTTGCTCTAGCAGTTGCCTTAGTTGCTCCTTAAGTTCAATGGCTTCTGGAACTGGCATTTTGTGGGATCCCCCCTTCGGGGGTGTACATACGCACGGGGGAGAAAACCTCCTAGTGAGAGAAAAAGTGCCCTGGCGGTCCTAAGTGTTCACAAAAGTCACTACCATATAATGCTACAAAAGAGAGAGTGAGTGAGAGTTAGAGAGAGAGAGAGAGAGAGAGAGAGTTTGAGACATGGAAAGAGTTAGAGAGAGTGTGAGAATGAGGTAGAGAGAGAGTTACATAGAGTTAGCAAGTCAGAGAGAAAGATTTGGAGAGAGAGTTATAGAGAGTGAGAGAGAGTTGAGAGGGAGTAAGAGAGAGCACGGGAGAGTTAAAGAGAGTTAGTGTGTGTGTGTGTGTGTGTGTGTGTGAGAGAGAGAGAGAGAGAGAGAGAGAGAGAGAGAGAGAGAGAGAGAGAGAGAATTATTATTATTTTAGGTAATTTATTTTGTTTTAAAGGGAAAAGATAAAATGAGCCTTTTTTCAAGAGGGAAAAAGAGAGGACAAGGAAGAGAGAGAAATAGAGAGGGACAGAGTAGAATTAGTTTCGATTTTGTTTTTTGGTTTTGTTTTTAAGGAGAAAATAAAAAAGAGCCAAAGAGAAAGAGAGATAAGACCGAAGCGAGAAGGGGGAAGAGAGAGAGAAGAGGAGAGGAGAGAAAAATGTGTCTGTAGATACATTTATGTGTATATGTGTGTGTGTGTGTGTGTGTGTATGTATATGTGTTGAGATATCAAGCTCGTCTAGTGAGGCGATGGCCACTGATGACCCGCCTGGGGGATAGGCCCCACATTTACACCACTGGCATGGTTGGTGAGATCATGGGAGATATGCGGCCAGTGGGATGACAGGCTGTGTGACAGCCATTCTAGAGACTGGCATAGTTATAGCGCCAGCTCATTTAGTCGGGTTCACACTATAGAGAACCCGTGTATGTATTGGTTGAGTACCTTTCATATTGTGTGTACTCTTATTCTTGTATATGGTGTGTTGAGTGTTGAGTGAAGAAGAAGAAGATTTTCAGCCTCTCACCTTGTGTGTTCTCTATTAGGGTTTTGTGAGTGTGTGTGTGTGCTTGTAAGAGCTCAAGCTCTCTTCCTCCCTGCATCTTTTCATGGTATCAGAGCCTGGTTCGTGCTAAGGGCTGAGCTGCAAGCAAGAGAACCACAGGAAGTGGTACGAGGGTAAGAGCTTCAACTATTCTTCCCTATTGTGTTGGTGACTACACCCTTGTCGGGAGCTCTACGGGAGGCACCGGCAAACGGTCTCTGATTGAGGAGCTTTCTTCGCGGGAGTAAAGCTATAGGGCAACTATGCAATCTTATCGGACTGCGATTTTTGGGCCGAAAACGCGTTTCGGGCGCGTCTGGACCTCCGTTTTTCAAAAAGCAAGCGATTTCGAGCACTGCGGGTAAGTCATCGATTCTCTGCAGAACTCTGTTTTAAGAACTGCAGGAAGACAGATTGACTGTGCAGACACTGTGGGTGCTGCAAAGAGGTCTACGTTGCCATTGGGTGTATGTATGCACATTGAAGTCACTGGTTGTGACATTTGAGAGTACTACAGTACCGCTGTGCAGAAATACTGCAGGTTGTGCAGAAAAACCAGAGTGCAGTTTCTGGTCAAATTGTGTGTTTGGCAAGATGTCTAATGATGGCATAACACAGATTGTGGCTGAGAAGCTGGATAAGAATAACTTCCATGCTTGGAGGTTCAGGTTGACAAATTTCCTGATGGGAAAAGGCTATTGGGACTACATAGAAGGTGAGCATGAAGAGGCACCGGAGATACTGGCGGATATAAATCCGACTGCTGCTGCAGATGTGAAAGAGTTTAAAGACTGGAACCAAGGAGCCAGGAAGGTTATGTATTGGCTATCCATTAGTATACAGGACACCATGATTGGGCACATTCAGGATGCCAAGTCTCCCAAGGAGGGCGTGGGACACCTTGGTAAAGCTTTATGAAACAAATACCAAGGCACGTAAGATACAGTTGAAGAATGAACTTCATACTGTGGAGAAAAAGAACATGTCTGTGAATGACTATGCGTTGAAGATAAAGGGTATTGTGGAATCCTTTGCATCTATTGGTGTGTCAGTAGATGATGATGATAAGGTGGAGGTCTGTCTACGTGGTCTCGGGCCACAATACAAGGCGTTCAAGATGTCTATTCAGACTCGGGAAAACATTCCCAACTTTACAGATTTGGTGTCTATGCGAAGAGAAGAACTTGGGTGAAGACCAACAGTCTTCACAAAGTAAAAACAGTTCAGAGCAACAGGCCTTCTACACGAGTTCAGGAAGAGGACGAGGTAGAGGAGGCCGTGGATGCGGTCAAGGAGGTGGCCGAACAGGTAATCAGAATTATGGCCAGTAGCAGCAGCAGCAACAACAACAGTCCCAGAATCAACAACAACAACAACAACAACACACAGGTGGAAGAGGCAAATTCAGAGGCAGGGGGAGTCAAAGAGGCCGTGGAAATTGGCAAAGGCAATATAATGATGCACGTGAATGCTATTATTGTGGTAAGCCTGGACATGTGCAGGCAAATTCAGAGGCAGGGGGAGTCAAAGAGGCCGTGGAAATCGGCAAAGGTAATATAATGATGCACGTGAATGCTATTATTGTGGTAAGCCTGGACATGTGCAGGCAGAATGTTATAAGAAGCAGGCTGATATACAAAATGGGAAAGTGCAGCAAAATAACTATGCATCCTCAAGCAGAAATAATGAGGATAATGAAAGGTTGTTTGCAGCATGTCGTGAATGCCATGTCTGAAAATGTTGATGCAGCACAAAAAGATAATGTATGGTATGTGGATTTAGGCGCTTCGAACCACATGACGAGTCATGGGGAGTGGTTCAAGGAGATGAAAAACCCGGAAAGACCAGGTTTTGTGGAAACAGGGGATGACACTGCTCATCCAATTGCCCACGTTGGAGATGTGCCATTGTCTATGCAAGATGGCAAAGTGAAGTACCTTGCAGATGTACTTCATGTACCGTCGAACATAACAAAGAATCTGGTTTCAGTTGGCCAGATGATTGAGTAGGGTTTGCAGGTTCGGTTTAACCCTGAGACGGGTGTTATGTTGAAGATTTCAAAGACAAGTGCAGGATGGTTGCAAAAGGCAACAGAGTGGGCAGAATGTTTACGTTGAATGTAGACATGCCTGAAATGAGTGCTGCGATGTTTGCAAATGGTTCAAGAATTGTTGCAGACACAGACATTTGGCATAAAAGGATTGGACATGTAAATGTGCAAAGATTGAAGTCTATGCAGACTAAAGGAATTGTGACAGGGCTGCCAAAATTTAAAGTGGAAGGTATGCAGAAAATATGTGAAGCATGCCAATTTGGGAAGCAAACAAAGCATGTGTTTCCACGTAACAGATATGTGAGTAGAAATGCACTAGATGTTGTGCATTCAGATGTATGGGGTCCTACAAAGACCATATCTATGGGAGGCTGCAGGTACTATGTGACTTTTATTGATGACCACACAAGGAAAGTGTGGGTATACTTCATGAAGGAGAAGAGTGAGGTGTTCACTCACTTTCAGAATTTCAGAGTCTTGGTTGAAAAGCAAACAGGGAAATATGTAAAGTGCCTAAGGTCAGATGGAGGGGGAGAGTACTTCTCCAATGAGTTCTCTGAATTTTTGAAGAAGAATGGTATTCGGAGACAGTTTACATGCAGATACACTCCGCAACAAAATGGAGTTGCTGAGCGAAAAAACAAGCACATTGCAGAGATTGCGTGAGCATTGATGGAAGAGAAGAATATGCCGCATTGCTATTGGGCTGAGGCTGTTTCTACAGCAGTATACATCATGAAAAGAACTCCAACTGCAGCCATACATGATGTAACTCCAGAGGAGAGGTTTACTGGCAGAAAACCAGATTTGTCTCATCTGAAAGTCTTTGGATGCATTGCATATGTGCATGTGCCAGATGAGCTGAGAACTAAGCTGGATCCGAAAGCTGAAAATGTGTGTTTATTGGATATTCCCTTGAGCAAAAGGGATACAGGTGTTATAACCCTGCTACACGTGAGTTGAGGGTAAGCAGGGATGTTGTCTTTGATGAGATGAGCAGCTGGTATGCTGCTGAAAAAGAAGCTGTTGGCTGATGTGAGTGGAAGTGTGGTTGCACAGAATGCAGGTCAGTAATCATAGTCTTTGAGTGGACCAGGAGAGCCCTCATCTAGTGGGTCTATTGATAGACCATGGAGTGGCAGGCTGCGTCATAATACCAGCCCTGCAAATGTGATTACTACATCACGTAAAGGAAAAGAGAAAGTGGTTGAGCCCCTTGGTATGCCTGACATTTCTGCAGGGCATTCTCATGTGGATGGAGAGTCTAGTGGCTCAGATATGAGCCTTGATGAGGAGCTTGGGATCCCAGCTATGAGAACACCTGGTGTAAAGAAGGCTATGGAAGCCATGAATGAAAAGCTGCGAAGATCGAGGAGAGTGAAAAATCCTGTGCAGAGATTTACCTATGATGGTTATGTGGCACATCACTATGCATATATGGCAAAGGTTGTGTAGGTTGTTGAGCCCACATGCATTGATGAGGCTGTTGGAAATGTGTGTTGGGAGAAATGTAAGATTCCTCCCCCACCCCCTTTTTGATGTCTAGTATCTTTCCCTGTAATCAATCCCTCTTCAGAAATATGAAGACCTTGTTTCTAACTATTTTAACCTAGAGAGAGAAAATATTCTAGAGAGAGAATATTCAGATTTTGAATATTTTTGGATAGGAAAATATCTCTTATAATTAAGATGAATTCCCTTGAAACAGAAATTCAAAAAGAATTTTCCAATGTGCAATTGGAATTAATTGGAAATGTGTATAAAGGACCTTAGCCTAAGGGTCTAGATTTTCAAAAAAATTTGGATTATGGTCCAATTAAGGTTCCTATGGGCCAATAGCATCAATCCATGTGTAGAGAGGAGATAAATCCAATTTGTAAAAGAAGATACCCAAAAATGAGTAAATGCTCACATAAGATGAAGAGTTGAAAATGTACAAGGTTTATTAGTAAAAAAACCATGAGCAATATTAAAAAAATATGAGATATTTTGGGTATCCAAAAATGAGTAAATGCTCACATAAGATGAAGAGTTGAAAATGTACAAGGTCTATTAGTAAAAAACTATGAGTAATATTAAAATGATTCCATTATGACACATATGTAAGGAAGGGGAATTCTTTAAAGGAGGTGCATATTTCACATAAGATGAAGAGTTGAAAATGTACAAGGTTTATTAGTAAAAAACTATGAGCAATATTAAAATGATTCCATTATGACACATATGTAAGGAAGGGGAATTCTTTAAAGGAGGTGCATATTTCACATAAGATGAAGAGTTGAAAATGTACAAGGTTTATTAGTAAAAAACTATGAGCAATATTAAAATGATTCCATTATGACACATATGTAAGGAAGGGGAGTTCTTTAAAGGAGGTGCATATTTCACATGCTTGAATGAGTTTTAAACTCATAAAAATTGAGATATTTCATCTCTCCTCTCTCCTCATTCAAGTCTAGTTCCAAAAAGTTAGCTTAACTGACCTAAAAATGGTCAAATATTGACCAAACTGATTTAGAAAATTCTAGAATCAGTTTGTTTGGTTAAGAGCTCAATTTTTCCTATAAATAGAAGCCTCCCCCTTGTTGAAAAATAGATAGTGTTTATGCATCGTTACTCTACTCCACCTAAGCCAAGAACTGTGAATTCATTTAATAATTCACTAGTTTTTGGAGCTTCCCTCTTTCTTCAATCCCAATTAGTGGCTCCATCAACATACTTAACCAATTGATTGGTTGGGGGCCTCTACCGTGAACAAAGAATCAAGCAATTTGTAAGGTAATTAGTGAATATTGATTTTTTCTATAATTTCTCAATGTTTCTCTCTTCTCAACCCCTCTCAAGCTTGAGAAGCTTAATTGGTATGGTTTTTTAAATGCTATTGAAGTTAATTGGTGAATAGTAGTGAAGAGTTACATAATTTAATAAATGCTATTGAAGTTAATTTCCATTTATGTTTAAATTCTAATGGTTTTTATGTAATTTCTCTCTCTCACTCAAGAAATGGTCATACTCATGACCCATTCTCAATCCAAATTAAGCTTTTCATAAAGCTTTTCCTTAACCCAAGATTAAGCTATGCTTGAGGCCAAATTAATGGCTTTTTTCTATGCTTATAGTTTATGTATATTGATGATTCAATCCATTATAGATTAATGATCCAACTAAAGATCATTTTAATTATTTCCTTAATGATAAGCTTTATCCCTTAGAAAAATTGAGATTTATCAGTCATAGCAGCGGAGCTATGGCAAAATTTTTATAAAAATTATGCATAAAATAATTTCATTCAAAGCATAAAAAGAGGACTTCCTACCATATTCTAGGAATTATCATCCTAGATTAATTGAAAGATATTCATTGTAATCATAGAGAAATTGATTTTTATATTATGCATTATTGATTTTCATGCATAGAGCTATGCATAAAAGACTATTATTTTAACATAAAAGTGTTACTTTTATCAAATTTTAATTTTCATGCATAGAAGTATGCATAAAGGATAATTATATTTTTATATTAAAAGTGTTACTTTTATCATTTTTAATTAGAAGTATGCATAAAGAAAAAAAAAATATATCAAAAGTGTTACTTTTATCATTTTTAATTTTCATGCATAGAAGTATGCATAAAGGAAAATTTTTTATATCAAAAGTGTTATTTTTATCATATTGGATTTCATGCATAGAGGTATGCATAAAAGTTGATTATTTTATTATAAAAGTGTGACTTTTATCATAATTGAATTTCATGCATAGAGGTATGCATAAAAGTTGATTATTTTATTGTAAGAGTGTTACTCTTATCATATTAGATTTCATGCATATAGGTATGCATAAAAGATATTCTTTTTATACTAAAAGTGTGATTTTTCATCATAAATGGATTTTATGCATAACTTAGATGCATAAGAGAAATTTTTTTATTCTAAAAGTGTAATTCCTACCAAATTGAATTTATGCATAAGAAGATGCATAAAAGATTGATTTTTTAATTCAAAAGTGTCATTCTCATCTAAATTGAATTTATGCATAGAAAAACGCATAAAAGATTGATTTTTTAATTCAAAAGTGTCATTCTCATCTAAATTGAATTTATGCATAGAAAAATGCATAAAAGATTGAAATTTAATTCAAAAGTGTCATTTTCATTTAAAATGAATTTATGCATAGGAAGATGCATAAAAGATTGATTTTTACTTCGAAAGTATTAATCTCCTTAAATAGAATTTATGCATAAATAAATGTGTAAAGAAATCTTATATCAAATGTAAGAACTCTCTTGTATTCTATAAATAGATAAGAGATGTGATAGGATGTGATAAGAGGTGTGATAAGAGGTGATAAGATGCTTATGAAATAAGTTAGGAGGTGATAAGATGAATTAAGATGTGTATGGGGGGATGAGGTAAGAAGTGTATGTGATAAGATAAGATGTATATGGGTTGTGATAGGGCGAGAATGGATGTGATGTAAAAGATTAGATGTGAAGGTATATGGGGTTATATAAATGGGAATGTGGAAATGGATGTATGTATGTGGATGTGTGGATGTGGAGATGGGAGTGTGGATGTATGAACGTGAAAATGGATATATACATGAAGATGTATATGCATAGATGTGAATGTGGATGTAGATGTGGATGTATAGATGTGAATGGATGTGGATGTATAGATGTGAATGGGAATGTGGATGTGGATGTATGTGAATGTAGATGTAGATGTGGATGTATAGATGTGAATGGATGTGGATGTATAGATGTGAATGGGAATGTGGATGTGGATGTATGTGAATGTGGATGTAGATGTGGATGTATAGATGTGAATGTGGAATGTGGATGTGGATGTATGTATGTATGTGGATGTAGATGTGGATGTATAGATGTGAATGGGAATGGGGATGTGGATGTATATGAATGTGAATGTAGATGTGGAAGTATGTGAATGTGAATGTAGATGTGGATGTATAGATGTGAATGTGGAATGTGGATGTATAGATGTGGATGTATGGGAATGTGGATGTGGATGTATGTGAATGTGAATGTAGATGTGGATGTATAGATGTGAATGTGGAATGTGGATGTGGATGTATGTATGTATGTGGATGTAGATGTGGATGTATGGATGTGTATGTATGAATGTGGATATGGGATGTGGATGTATAAATGAGGATGTGAAAATGGAGGTAAGCATGTAGATGTGGATGTATGGATGTGAATGTGGATGTGGATGTGGATGTATGGATGTGGATATGGATGTGTATGTATGAATGTGGATATGGGATGTGGATGTATAAATGAAGATGTGAAAATGGAGATAAACATGTAGATGTGGATGTATGGATGTGAATGTGGATGTGGATGTGGATGTATGGATGTGGATATGGATGTGAATATATGATATGTGATGTGAAGGAATCTGAAGTGAAGAGATGGAAAATGAGGTGATTGGATGAGTACACATATAAATGGAATGTGGAATAAGTAATGTGGATTAATGAGGGATAATGTGGAAAAATGAGAGTTAATATAGAAACTGTATTTGTAAACTGTTTGTAAATGCTGTTTGCAAATGGCTGTTTTATGTCAAGAATACTGGGGAAGCATTTTGACCGTCTTGTGATTAAGGTCGTGGAGACCTAACTGATAAAGTTGCAACTGCTAACGGAGAGTCAATGGAGGACGTCTCGCGTAGCAAGGTCGACCGAGGTCTTGACCAGCCTCGGTTCGATTAAAATGGTGAGCTTCCGGTACGGTGGATGAGGGACCAAGGAAGCGGCCTATGAGTGAAGCGCTAGGTCACCTGCGCGAAGGATCCTAGAGGGTGCTGACCATACGGTGCTCGGGCTCTGGGTCGCCTAGGATACCCACGCGTGCGTCGAGAAAGATATTGGAACAAGGAGTAAGGGCATGGATCTGGTTGATTGACCTTGCTGGTCTTCAATGGATGAGTCCATGGCTCTTCATATGGATCTGTTGGTTGATCTTGCTGATCTTCAACGAGAGTCCATCTTGATTTTTATAAGTGATTATATTGCCGAGTATTATGGGCTAGGAACTATTGGAAAGGCCCCTGTGTGGACAGGTGGTGAGCGTTCTAGTTGCCAATGATACCATAGATACTCTGATGAAGGAATGATGGGAAATTATGAATCAACCGGATAAATTGGAAGATTGTGATCAGTGGTACCATGCTTTCATTAAAGGATTGTTTTAAAGTTAGCTGATGCTAAGAAAAGGCAATTTCATATTGGGTGTGTAAGTGGTGTGGCTAGTTTTATGTTTGTATGAATTTCCGGCTAGGGGGCCTTGGAACTCTTTTCCTTGGTACCCGGGACAAAACCTAACCAAATTCCAAATTGGATCCCATCACTACAGTGGTTGGGCGGTTGGCTAACCCATGGGATCGGATGGGGTTAGGCTGGATTGATGGATCCGTAAATCGAGATTTAATTTCTATTATTACGATAGATGAAGTAAATCCCGGATAGAAATTGTTCTATGGATAGGAATCAACGGCTGTGCCTCTTGATGGGGAAAAAAGCGTTGATCCCAATGATCCAAGTGCAAGTTTCTTCCTTGATTTGACCAAGTACCGTTAAAGGTGCAGTCAGATCAGTTGATCCGTAATGATCTTGACTACGTTAGAGTAAAGAGTTATCCTGGTGGAATCGCCCGTGCTTTCCGGATAAGGGAAGTTTTTCCGGGTTCGGTTTTGGAAAAACCGACAGATTAGTCTTTTGTCCGGATATCCGTGGACGAGGCCCCGAATGTGGGACCCCTGTCCCGCGCGAGAAGTCCTATTTCCGCTGCTAGTACCCCGAATCTGTTGCTCGGTGGGAACAGGGGGACCTCACAGTTGGTATCAGAGCTTTTTGGTTAATGAGGATCAACCGAGAAGCCAAATATATCAAAAATTTATTAAGAAAAAAAAAAGGTTGTAATTGTGTGATATAATTCATACAAATTGATATTCAATCTGAAAATTCACAAATTAATAATTGGGTCTTCAAATGGAAGTACCGCAATCATATGGAACCCTGACTTGCTTGAGACCTAGACATGATGGTATTTATCTTATAGTTTCGAGTATCATGACTATCCGTATATACCGAGGGTATAACTGCAGCTCTTTACCGACAGTATATACGAGTAAATCTAAGACTTGAAATTATAAGCGTTAATGCTATCCAGATGATGATTTCGAATGTGGTTGATATGATTTTTAGTTCTGTTTGGGAACTGATGAATTGATTTGGATTCTGATTGAAAAATGATGATCCCTGAAAATGGGTTGAAATGTAATAAGCTGAGCGAAACCACAATGTGGATGATTGGGACGAGTCCCTGTAATGATAAATGATGAAAATGATTCAGCAAATCACTATGAGATTAGTGGATTGTGCTGTCAAATTGCTACTGTTAACACTTGACCGTTAGATCAAGTTAAGGGATGACAAATTGAGAACTTACTTGACTGAAATTCCCGTGGAGGAATGTTCAGAAGGAAATTTTTCGGTCTAATGGACCTTTATCATGTTAAAGATATGAATGATATGATCTGAATGAATTGTTATTTAATGATGAGTTCTAAGGGATATTTATCCCAGTATTCTGTTGGGTTGACCAGAATATAAGGAACCCCAGAATAAAATTGGATCTTAAGAAAAAGAGTTGTCCTCTACCTTGGCGAGATGAGGACATCTCGCACTTTTCAAGTGCGAGATGAGGACATCTCACACTTTTCAAGTGGGGTAGAATGTAAGATTCCTCCCCGGCCTTCGAGGTATACAGGAGTAAGAATCTCCCTTTTTGATCTTATAATTATTCCCTCTCTAAAATAAACGAAAGATTCTGTTTAAAAAAAGGAAGACCCTTTCCCTAGAATACTTCTCAGGAGTCACGCCTGTTTTAAGGATTCAGAACAATGAGTTCAGAAGTGAAAATCGGTGTTTTGGATACCAAGGTTTTGGTCTTCATTCGAGTACGGCACAAAAGAAGTTCTTTATCTATTGGGGAGTTTAAGAAGTTATCCCCCAGATATTGTGAGCCTTATCTGAATTCAAAGAAAGTAAGTGACTTAGCTTACGAGCTTCTTTTATCTCCTCATCTCAAAGTTCTTAATGCCTTCTATAGAAAATTGTGCCAAACCCAAATCATGGAAAGACGGTAAAACTTCAGTGGCAAGCTACCATTGGCTTCTAAGTTACGCTAGCTCCTTCCTTTATATAAGTCGTAACTTTTACTTGTCGCTCACAGTAATCTTACTCCCATCGATCTCCTTTCTTCCTAATCTCCTTCATGGCTTGGCAACAAGAATTAGTTTTAATGATTCCTCACCTTCAAGATGCAAGTGAGTCTGTGAAGAAGGATTTTATAGAACAGTATGAGCGCTCACTTTTCCCTCACTTGGGAACTTCTGTAGCGCAGACCAAATGGCGGACCTATCAAGACATAACTAGGGTAACACCCTGGGGTCAGCAGCACTTTCGTAACAATGTCCGCTTGGCCATGGTTATTGAAGCCTTGGGTTTGGGTCCCCGATACTACTGCGTCATGAGATCAAGACATCTTGGATTTTCTGAGCGGGTCTTCTTACTGGCGTGTTTTCTTCCTTATCAGAAGATATGCCTTTATCCCGTTTTTGGTTTGCCTCTCAGAGGTCCTTTTGTTAGATCACCTCATACCACTGAGATAGGTGCGGCAATAACCAACAGAATTATTCCCATAGATGAGTTACCTTATACTTGTGCAGCTTGTGAGTGCTGTTTTTGTGACCATATGATGGACGGGCTTATGGAAGTGTAAAGAGTTCTTCTATCTTTACTGTATAAGTTTCGAGAATGAATAAAGTTTAAATCTTGTTCTTATCTTGCTCTCTTTGAGACTTTTCTTGGTAGTTAATCTCTGAGTCTCATATTCGTGCATCTTGCGAAATTACCCTAGTTTGCGAGATGAGGACATCTCGCGTTTTTTAAGTAGGGTAGAATGTAAGATTCCTCCCCCACCCCCTTTTTGATGTCTAGTATCTTTCCCTGTAATCAATCCCTCTTCAGAAATATGAAGACCTTGTTTCTAACTATTTTAACCTAGAGAGAGAAAATATTCTAGAGAGAGAATATTCAGATTTTGAATATTTTTGGATAGAAAAATATCTCTTATAATTAAGATGAATTCCCTTGAAACAGAAATTCAAAAAGAATTTTCCAATGTGCAATTGGAATTAATTGGAAATGTGTATAAAGGACCTTAACCTAAGGGTCTAGATTTTCAAAAAATTTTGGATTATGGTCCAATTAAGGTTCCTATGGGCCAATAGCATCAATCCATGTGTAGAGAGGAGATAAATCCAATTTGTAAAAGAAGATACCCAAAAATGAGTAAATGCTCACATAAGATGAAGAGTTGAAAATGTACAAGGTTTATTAGTAAAAAACCATGAGCAATATTAAAAAAATATGAGATATTTTGGGTATCCAAAAATGAGTAAATGCTCACATAAGATGAAGAGTTGAAAATGTACAAGGTTTATTAGTAAAAAACTATGAGTAATATTAAAATGATTCCATTATGACACATATGTAAGGAAGGGGAATTCTTTAAAGGAGGTGCATATTTCACATAAGATGAAGAGTTGAAAATGTACAAGGTTTATTAGTAAAAAACTATGAGCAATATTAAAATGATTCCATTATGACACATATGTAAGGAAGGGGAATTCTTTAAAGGAGGTGCATATTTCACATAAGATGAAGAGTTGAAAATGTACAAGGTTTATTAGTAAAAAACTATGAGCAATATTAAAATGATTCCATTATGACACATATGTAAGGAAGGGGAGTTCTTTAAAGGAGGTGCATATTTCACATGCTTGAATGAGTTTTAAACTCATAAAAATTGAGATATTTCATCTCTCCTCTCTCCTCATTCAAGTCTAGTTCCAAAAAGTTAGCTTAACTGACCTAAAAATGGTCAAATATTGACCAAACTGATTTAGAAAATTCTAGAATCAGTTTGTTTGGTTAAGAGCTCAATTTTTCCTATAAATAGAAGCCTCCCCCTTGTTGAAAAATAGATAGTGTTTATGCATCGTTACTCTACTCCACCTAAGCCAAGAACTGTGAATTCATTTAATAATTCACTAGTTTTTGGAGCTTCCCTCTTTCTTCAATCCCAATTAGTGGCTCCATCAACATACTTAACCAATTGATTGGTTGGGGGCCTCTACCGTGAACAAAGAATCAAGCAATTTATAAGGTAATTAGTGAATATTGATTTTTTCTATAATTTCTCAATGTTTCTCTCTTCTCAACCCCTCTCAAGCTTGAGAAGCTTAATTGGTATGGTTTTTTAAATGCTATTGAAGTTAATTGGTGAATAGTAGTGAAGAGTTACATAATTTAATAAATGCTATTGAAGTTAATTTCCATTTATGTTTAAATTCTAATGGTTTTTATGTAATTTCTCTCTCTCACTCAAGAAATGGTCATACTCATGACCCATTCTCAATCCAAATTAAGCTTTTCATAAAGCTTTTCCTTAACCCAAGATTAAGCTATGCTTGAGGCCAAATTAATGGCTTTTTTCTATGCTTTTAGTTTATGTATATTGATGATTCAATCCATTATAGATTAATGATCCAACTAAAGATCATTTTAATTATTTCCTTAATGATAAGCTTTATCCCTTAGAAAAATTGAGATTTATCAGTCATAGCAGCGGAGCTATGGCAAAATTTTTATAAAAATTATGCATAAAATAATTTCATTCAAAGCATAAAAAGAGGACTTCCTACCATATTCTAGGAATTATCATCCTAGATTAATTGAAAGATATTCATTGTAATCATAGAGAAATTGATTTTTATATTATGCATTATTGATTTTCATGCATAGAGCTATGCATAAAAGACTATTATTTTAACATAAAAGTGTTACTTTTATCAAATTTTAATTTTCATGCATAGAAGTATGCATAAAGGATAACTATATTTTTATATTAAAAGTGTTACTTTTATCATTTTTAATTAGAAGTATGCATAAAGAAAAAAAATTTATATCAAAAGTGTTACTTTTATCATTTTTAATTTTCATGCATAGAAGTATGCATAAAGGAAAATTTTTTATATCAAAAGTGTTATTTTTATCATATTGGATTTCATGCATAGAGGTATGCATAAAAGTTGATTATTTTATTATAAAAGTGTGACTTTTATCATAATTGAATTTCATGCATAGAGGTATGCATAAAAGTTGATTATTTTATTGTAAGAGTGTTACTCTTATCATATTAGATTTCATGCATATAGGTATGCATAAAAGATATTCTTTTTATACTAAAAGTGTGATTTTTCATCATAAATGGATTTTATGCATAACTTAGATGCATAAGAGAAATTTTTTTATTCTAAAAGTGTAATTCCTACCAAATTGAATTTATGCATAAGAAGATGCATAAAAGATTGATTTTTTAATTCAAAAGTGTCATTCTCATCTAAATTGAATTTATGCATAGAAAAACGCATAAAAGATTGATTTTTTAATTCAAAAGTGTCATTCTCATCTAAATTGAATTTATGCATAGAAAAATGCATAAAAGATTGAAATTTAATTCAAAAGTGTCATTTTCATTTAAAATGAATTTATGCATAGGAAGATGCATAAAAGATTGATTTTTACTTCGAAAGTATTAATCTCCTTAAATAGAATTTATGCATAAATAAATGTGTAAAGAAATCTTATATCAAATGTAAGAACTCTCTTGTATTCTATAAATAGATAAGAGATGTGATAGGATGTGATAAGAGGTGTGATAAGAGGTGATAAGATGCTTATGAAATAAGTTAGGAGGTGATAAGATGAATTAAGATGTGTATGGGGGGATGAGGTAAGAAGTGTATGTGATAAGATAAGATGTATATGGGTTGTGATAGGGCGAGAATGGATGTGATGTAAAAGATTAGATGTGAAGGTATATGGGGTTATATAAATGGGAATGTGGAAATGGATGTATGTATGTGGATGTGTGGATGTGGAGATGGGAGTGTGGATGTATGAACGTGAAAATGGATATATACATGAAGATGTATATGCATAGATGTGAATGTGGATGTAGATGTGGATGTATAGATGTGAATGGATGTGGATGTATAGATGTGAATGGGAATGTGGATGTGGATGTATGTGAATGTAGATGTAGATGTGGATGTATAGATGTGAATGGATGTGGATGTATAGATGTGAATGGGAATGTGGATGTGGATGTATGTGAATGTGGATGTAGATGTGGATGTATAGATGTGAATGTGGAATGTGGATGTGGATGTATGTATGTATGTGGATGTAGATGTGGATGTATAGATGTGAATGGGAATGGGGATGTGGATGTATATGAATGTGAATGTAGATGTGGAAGTATGTGAATGTGAATGTAGATGTGGATGTATAGATGTGAATGTGGAATGTGGATGTATAGATGTGGATGTATGGGAATGTGGATGTGGATGTATGTGAATGTGAATGTAGATGTGGATGTATAGATGTGAATGTGGAATGTGGATGTGGATGTATGTATGTATGTGGATGTAGATGTGGATGTATGGATGTGTATGTATGAATGTGGATATGGGATGTGGATGTATAAATGAGGATGTGAAAATGGAGGTAAGCATGTAGATGTGGATGTATGGATGTGAATGTGGATGTGGATGTGGATGTATGGATGTGGATATGGATGTGTATGTATGAATGTGGATATGGGATGTGGATGTATAAATGAAGATGTGAAAATGGAGATAAACATGTAGATGTGGATGTATGGATGTGAATGTGGATGTGGATGTGGATGTATGGAAGTGGATATGGATGTGAATATATGATATGTGATGTGAAGGAATCTGAAGTGAAGAGATGGAAAATGAGGTGATTGGATGAGTACACATATAAATGGAATGTGGAATAAGTAATGTGGATTAATGAGGGATAATGTGGAAAAATGAGAGTTAATATAGAAACTGTATTTGTAAACTGTTTGTAAATGCTGTTTGCAAATGGCTGTTTTATGTCAAGAATGCTGGGGAAGCATTTTGACCGTCTTGTGATTAAGGTCGTGGAGACCTAACTGATAAAGTTGCAACTGCTAACGGAGAGTCAATGGAGGACGTCTCGCGTAGCAAGGTCGACCGAGGTCTTGACCAGCCTCGGTTCGATTAAAATGGTGAGCTTCCGGTACGGTGGATGAGGGACCAAGGAAGCGGCCTATGAGTGAAGCGCTAGGTCACCTGCGCGAAGGATCCTAGAGGGTGCTGACCATACGGTGCTCGGGCTCTGGGTCGCCTAGGATACCCACGCGTGCGTCGAGGAAGATATTGGAACAAGGAGTAAGGGCATGGATCTGGTTGATTGACCTTGCTGGTCTTCAATGGATGAGTCCATGGCTCTTCATATGGATCTGTTGGTTGATCTTGCTGATCTTCAACGAGAGTCCATCTTGATTTTTATAAGTGATTATATTGCCGAGTATTATGGGCTAGGAACTATTGGAAAGGCCCCTGTGTGGACAGGTGGTGAGCGTTCTAGTTGCCAATGATGCCATAGATACTCTGATGAAGGAATGATGGGAAATTATGAATCAACCGGATAAATTGGAAGATTGTGATCAGTGGTACCATGCTTTCATTAAAGGATTGTTTTAAAGTTAGCTGATGCTAAGAAAAGGCAATTTCATATTGGGTGTGTAAGTGGTGTGGCTAGTTTTATGTTTGTATGAATTTCCGGCTAGGGGGCCTTGGAACTCTTTTCCTTGGTACCCGAGACAAAACCTAACCAAATTCCAAATTGGATCCCATCACTACAGTGGTTGGGCGGTTGGCTAACCCATGGGATCGGATGGGGTTAGGCTGGATTGATGGATCCGTAAATCGAGATTTAATTTCTATTATTACGATAGATGAAGTAAATCCCGGATAGAAATTGTTCTATGGATAGGAATCAACGGCTGTGCCTCTTGATGGGGAAAAAAGCGTTGATCCCAATGATCCAAGTGCAAGTTTCTTCCTTGATTTGACCAAGTACCGTTAAAGGTGCAGTCAGATCAGTTGATCCGTAATGATCTTGACTACGTTAGAGTAAAGAGTTATCCTGGTGGAATCGCCCGTGCTTTCCGGATAAGGGAAGTTTTTCCGGGTTCGGTTTTGGAAAAACCGACAGATTAGTCTTTTGTCCGGATATCCGTGGACGAGGCCCCGAATGTGGGACCCCTGTCCCGCGCGAGAAGTCCTACTTCCGCTGCTAGTACCCCGAATCTGTCGCATGGTGGGGACAGGGATCTCACAAGAAAGCTATGGATGAGGAGATGGATGCACTATGTGGAAATGAGACTTGGGATTTAGTGAAATTGCCTGAAGGCAAGAAAGCCATTGGATGCAAGTGGGTGTACAAAGTTAAACATAACAGTGATGGAAGTATAAACAGGTATAAGGCTAGATTGGTAGCCAAAGGATATGGGCAAACATATGGGATTGATTATGAGGAAACTTTCAGCCCAGTTGCCAAGATGGCAACGGTGAGAGTTGTGATAGCAGTGGCTGCGTCAAAGCAATGGTCTTTACATCAGATGGATGTAAAGAATGCATTCTTGCATGGGGATTTGCAAGAAGAGGTGTATATGTTGCAGCCACCTGGTTATGAGGATGAGGGTCACCCCGAACATGTTTGCAGGTTGAAGAAAGCCTTGTATGGCTTAAAGCAAGCACCAAGAGCATGGTCTGACAAGATTTCTGAATATCTTGTCACTGTTGGCTTTCATGTAGCCAATGCAGATTTCTCATTGTATGTGAGACATGGTGATAGAGGAGTTGTGCTTGTTGTCATCTATGTAGATGACTTGATCATTATGAGGGACCATGATGCAGAGATCTTTGATGTAAAGATCTTTCTAAGACAGAAGTTTGAGATGAAGGATCTGGGGGAGCTCAGATATTTTTTGGGCATTGAGGTGATTAGGTCACCACATGGTTATGGATTACTGCAGAGACAGTATGGCTTGGACATGTTGTCCAAGTATGGTATGACAGGCTGTAAGCCTATTTCTGTGCCATTGGATCAGAATGGCAAGTTGAGTGCAGATTCAGGAGAGATCTTGGAGGATCCTACTATGTACAGGAGCATAGTAGGAAGTTTGATCTACATGACGATCACCAGACCAGATTTGAGCTATGTTGTTGGGTTGGTGAGTCAGTTTATGCAGGTTCCACGGAAACCGCATTTGGATGCAGTGAGGCGCATACTGAGGTATGTGAAGTCTACTTTGCATTGTGGACTATTCTATGAGACTGCTACAGAGATATGTGTACATGGGTACACAGATGCTGATTGGGCTGGTAGTATCTCAGATAGACGATCTACCAGTGGATTCATGTTTTCTTTGGGGAGTGTTGCTGTGACTTGGAGCAACAAGAAGCAACCTACGGTTGCTCTATCGAGTACAGAGGCCGAGTACAGAGGAGCTGCTATGGCAGCATGTGAGGTAGCTTGGTTGAGGAAGCTACTTGCAGATTTGGGTCTATCAGTGGATAATGATCTCACCAACCATGCTAGTGGTGTAAATGTGGGGCCTATCCCCCAGGCGGGTCATCAGTGTCCATCGCCTCACTAGACGAGCTCGATATCTCAACACTCCCCCTCGAGCTCAACTCCGTCTCATGTACACCAAGCGAAGCCCTAAATCTGCGGAGCTTCTCTGTACCCAATGCTTTGGTGAAGATGTCAGCTACCTGATCCTCTGTGGTGCTGACATAAACAAGATCAAGGTCTCCTGCCACCAAGACCTTCTCTTTGACGAAGTGGTAGTGAACCTCTATGTGCTTCGTACAAGCATGAAAGACTGGGTTCCTGGCCAACTGTATACTGCTAATGTTGTCATAGACCAAGCTGATCTCTATTGTAGAGAGTCTCTCTCTCTCTCTCTGACATAGTGATAATGCACCTCAATGTGCTTAGTGAGAGCATGAAACACTGGGTTCCTCGCAATTGCTAATGCGCTTTAGCTGTCAGTGAAAATCGTAGATGACTGTCCAACACCCAAATCAGCCAAAAGACGTATGAGCCACACATACTCAACTGTAGCTGTAAAAGCTACCCTCTTGTACTACTCTGCCAGTTGGAAGTGGCCACTGTAGGCAACTTCTTAATGAGCCATGATAGGTGAAAGTAAGGCCCACTAGTGGACACTCGTGTGTCATAACATCCAGCCCAATCTGAATCACTGAAAGCATGCAGCTCTGACTCACCCCCCTTTGGATAAAATAATCCAAAATATCGAATGCCTGTAAATAGCAAAAAAGCCACTTAATAGCCTGCCAAATACTGAGTGCCTTGTAAATAGCAAAAAACCCGCTTAATAGCTCAATAACATGGGCTATGCATAAATCTATGCCACTCTAACATGGGCTATGCATAAATCTGCTTGACTCTAACATGGGCTATGCATAAATCTGCTAACAACTAACACATTTAGATTTAGAGGGGAGCAGAAGCAAATTTCATATAATAAGCACTCACTCTATGCAAGCAACCAAATTGGTCGACCATAACGAGGGGCGGCTAGCCATGGTAGCAAAGGCAACCAGTTTCTCACCATAACGAGGGGCGGCTAGCCATGGTAGCAAAGGCAACCAGTTTCTCACCACCACATCTTGCTTTGTCGTAGATAAGGTTATCACTTTAATTTACTTACGTACTTACGTTTAGACAAAGGTTCCCATGCCATTGCCCAAGCAAGCACACTTTAAGTGTGTGTGTGTGTGTGTGTGTGTGTGTGTGTGTGTACACACACATACACACACGATTACATAAGGACTAAGTAGAGTAGGATGTGTGTATGTATGTGTACACACACACTTACACAAGGACTAAGTATAGTAGGATGTGTGTGCTAAAGGCGAAGTGCAAGTGCACAACTGTAGCGCAAGCATAACTTATGTATATCTTACTATCAATAGTACACGAGTGAGAGGTCTATGCACCCATATAAATTTTATCTTTTGTTTTCCAAAAGGGCATTCACATGTAGCCATGTGCAAGTTGGCATGCCGACAATGTATATTTGGCCTCGTGGTGCACATATAACGAAGGGGTCCAACAGTCTGTTGATACAAATTAGCATCAAAAGAGAGTCTCTTGCATCTTGAAGACTAAGTCGAGTACCTGTCTCCATAGGTGTAGCGACACGTTTACAGTCTTCAAGATTAAACCTCTTCAATAGCTTCTATATATATTTAGACTGTAGCATAACAATGACATTATTGCGTTGCATAAACTGAATCCCCAAATAGTAATGCAAGGGCCCAGATTTGACATCTCAATCAATGACTGCAAATCAGCATTAAAGATTGAAATCTAATCTATATTGGGTCCCATGAGCAACATGTCATCAACGTATAGAACGATGATCAAAAATGTGTCCTTACTCCTCTCACATAGAGGGTACTCTCTGTTGGACTGTTGCAAAAATCATTTGCAACCAAGTATGCATGAGTCTTCTCATACCATGCTCTAGAAGCTTGCTTAAGGCCATAAAGAGCCTTTTTCAACCTCCATACTTTAGACTCTTCTCCTTTCATAGTAAAACCAGGAGGCTGCGATACATACACCTTCTCATGTAAATCACCATTCAAGAATCTAGTCTTAATGTCCAACTGATGTACATTCCACCCATGATGTGCTGCCAAAGCAATGAGACACCTAATGGTAGTCATACAAGATGTGGGTGCAAAGGTCTCATCATAATCAATGCCCTTTTGTTGGGCCTTTGCAAAAAGTCTAGCCTTTTGTTGGGCATACCCCTTTGCAAAAAGTCTGGCCTTGTAGCGATCAATGCTACCATCTGCTTTAACTTGTAAACCCACTTAGTACCAATGGCCTTCTTTCCATGAGGTAGATCTGTCAAATACCAGGTGTCATCCTTGAGTATAGAGTTATACTCATCCTGCATAGCATGCATCCAATATGATCATCATCCTGTGATTCCTTAATGGAAACAGGTTCCTCATCATTATTCCTTAATGCTTTACATTTTAACTTATAAACCCACTTAGTACCAATGGCCTTCTTACCACCATGAGGTAGATCTGTCAAATACCAAGTGTCATCTTTGAGTATAGAGCTATACTCGTCCTGCATAGCATGCATCCAATGATCATCATCCTGTGATTCCTTAATGGAAAAAAGTTCCTCCTCATTATATAAAGTAGAAATGAGAACATGATCCACATGAGAATAGTCTGCATGATGAGAACCTACACGACTTCTACTAGGTAAAGGAGCTGCCAACTTGCTATCCCCCACCAATGTCTGCATAATCCATTTTGACACACGCCTAGATTCTTCTATGGCTGCTCTCTCCTCATTCACTACATCCTCAATAATTGCCTCATCAAAAGGTTGATTTGCAAGCTGATTTTGCATCTACAAAGGCTAAATTTCAACACTTGGTTAAGTATTCAATTGCTCTACATATGGTTGCCCTCCATTAAACAAAGGTAAGAGTGAATTAAACATGTCCTGTGTGAGCATACATTCTGTTGTTTTTTGCATGAAAGCATGGGCTAAACTAAGTTTTTGTGACAAATATAATATCTCTACTTACCAAAATCATTAGGGGAAGGTTGAGGTCTATAGGGGCCCTTTAAGCTGCCATATTATGATTTTAATGACTATTTGTTAAAATGTTAAGTTTCTTTGAGTTTAGATATCCTCTTATCCTTCAAATGGCTAATAGAAGTTTGAATTTCAAAGTTTCCTACCAAAATTGAATTTAAAATTGAGTGGGCAAAACCATATCATGTGACATATCTATGGTGGAAAGAGTTCAGCGAGTAGATTTTGGATCTCTAATCTTCGATAAATTTTGAGCTCATATGTAGAAATTATGGATGTCCGAAATTTCAAAAACTTTCCCCCCACTTTTTGGGAATGAAAAGTACAAAAAGGCATCTTCTAGAGAATCTTTTGACCACCTTTAATCACCCAACATTTTTGTATACATGGCATCACATGATTGGCCCTTTTTTCTTAATAGCCTTTTAATCACATGGCATCTTAAAGGGCCCCTATAGACCTCAACCTTTTAATCACATGGCATCTTAAAGGGCCCCTATAGACCTCAACCTTCCCCTAATGTCTCTTTGAGTCCGGATGGTAAAGTTTATATCCCTTCCTTTTTGAATTGTATCCCATAAATATGCCTTATCATCAAGCTTACTACGTTGTTGCTCAAGCACTTTGTAAGAGCATAAGCAAGACAACCAAAAACATGCAAATGAGCCATGGAAGGCTTCTTGCCATGTCAATCTTAGACTGCAAGGCCTTGGTAGGGCATTTGTTCAACACATAGTTTGAGAACATAGATGCCTCTAACCAAAAACCATGAGGTAAGTCTTGGGCTTTCACCATACATCGTGCCATCTCCACCATGAGAGACATGTTATTTCTCTTAGCAACACCATTTTTCTAAGGTGTGTATGGCACTGTACATTGATGCCTTATGCCTTTTTCAGCCATATATGCATGAAATTCCTTGGACATATACTCCCCCCCTCGATATGAACAAAGGGTGCCAACTTTACATTCACATGCATTTCCAGCCATGGATACAAAGTGCTTGAAGCACATAAAAGCCTCTCACTTTTGCTTTAATGGATACATCGAGCTATATAGAACTGAGCAAGCATCATGCTGCAACTTCTCAAATACATCCATCTTGTATAGGCCATGAAACAAGGTACCTGAGACAATGATAGAATAACCATCATTTCTATCCTGAACTGAACATGTGTCATCCACAAATTTCCTTGGATGTGGGAGCATTTACTACCTACGCTGATGAAACATACGGATCATGCAAGAACCCGAGCTTTATAAAGTGAAGAAATACATGAGGGGTGAAAAGAGAGGTTAAAGCAAGAGACGGAGCAGCAAGAACCTTAAGAGACGGAGGGAGTTGGATGAAGAGCAAGAACCTCAAGAGACGGAGGGAGTTGGATGAAGAGCAAGTTGCAACCCCCATGAAAGGGTTAGAGTTGAGGAAGAGCAAGTTGGAACCCCATAATCCCCATTAAAGAAGAGCAAGTTGCAATCCTCCTTGTACATTAGGGTGGGTTGGGAAAGGTAGGTTGGACTTAGCCTAGAACTTGAGTCTTGTTCAACCTTAGGTATAACCTTGAGTAGAAAAAAAAACACTTCCAAAATTTGAAGACTTAGTTATATTTTGCACAAAATATAAAGAAAATGCCTACTCAACATGATAAAATTTTCCACAACCATGGGCAAAAAACATTCATGTAAGGATCACTAAAAAGAGTTTCCTCAACATTGAGGTTATTGCATTCTTCTTTTGACTTAACCTCCCTTATATATGTGTGCATTCTTCTTTTGACTTAACCTCCCTTATATATGTGTGCATACTCATGATAGTCAAACTTGATACACACACATATATATATTATATTATATATTATAGGAGAGAGTGACACACATACATACATATACATATATGTGTGTGTGTGTGTGTGTGTGTGTGTGTGTATATGTATATATATATATATATATGTATCTACACACACACACACACGCACCTATATATATATACACACACATACACATATATATATACACACACACACACGCACCTATATATATATACACACACATACACATATATATATATATATACACACACACACACATATATATATACATATAAATGTATCTATACACACCCTCCCACACACACATATATGGGTGTTGTGTATCTATACATATATATACACATCTCTTCTTTTCTCTCATATAAATGTATCTATACACACCCTCCCACACACACATATATGGGTGTTGTGTATCTATACATATATATACACATCTCTTCTTTTCTCTCTCTTCTCTTTTCTCTCTCTTCTCCGGTCTTTTCTTTCTCAATGTGCTGCTTCTCGTGCCAGTGCCATACCCGCGATGCATCGATGCGTCGACTCCAACAGATACATGCCAAGCTGGTCACGCGGACGAGGTGAACATCCAAGTGAAGACCACCCTCATTCACGCTTTTCGGATGCAAAAGTCATTTATGGCTTCGAATTCCAAAGTCATTTATGTAAAAGTCATGTAGTATGGCTTCAAAGATTAACAAATCGAGTACAATGAGGAATTGAGTAATCGCTAACATCTTATTTTCTCTCGACCCACCCTCTCCCCTAAATTTCACGGTCTTATTTGGACATATTGTTAATACCTTTGCCAGGTTGCCTAGTACAACAAATGAGAAGGGACTTTCCTTCACACGTTGGTCACGTGACGTGGAAATGTTATGTATTCTACGAAAAAGAGAGGGAACATGAAGTAAAAAAAGGAGATACAACCTTCCCTTGCACAATCTTGAGCTTCCCAATAGCAAGCCTTGCTCTTAACATTGCCATTTTCATCTTGCACATGACCTCCTATGGTGTAATTTATAATCAAATCATTGTAAGATAATTCACGCTCATTCTTAGCTACACAAAGGCACTTTGTCACAACCACACATTCACAAACAAAATCATAACTTTGTGATAGAACATGTGTGTACCAGCATATTTAGGATGTAGATAAAGTACAGAGATAACCTTTCCTTTCCTTAAAATATGCTGTGGGCCAAGAGTATATGAGGGTGGAATAGCCCCTTCCTCATCACAATGCATGACATCGATCAAGTAACGACTTTGTTCAAGTAGATGCAAGTGGCTACCAAAGCATGACAAAGAGAGGATTTGCACAAACACGATCATGACCATGAGAGCCTTAGGAAAGGCTTGGAAAGGCACACAATGTGTGGAGTTGGAGACGCCATATAGGCATGTGTTAACCACTCTGGTTACCTTTAGATTAGCTACACTTATTATAATCCATCTTTTTTAACCACCGTGAAAAGCACTTAATGTAAAAGAGACATGGGATGACCGAGCTTACGACTTGTGTAATGCCGTTCATGAGTGAGAAATAATTGTACATAGAGCTAGGAACACTAGTTTTGGGCCCCCAATTGTAAATGGGAGCCGCCCATTATAATTATGAGCTCTAGTATATATAAGACATTTATGAAACATGGAAGGGGACAATCCCATTAGTCTCATTTGAGCTTTGCCTCTTCTCTCTCTCTCTATCTCTCAATTGAGCTTATGGATGTATGCTAGCTTGTGTTTGTTTGCTTGCATGCTTATTGTTAATGTGTGCTTGTAGGGATGGTGATGCTCGAACCTCTCTCCTTATTGTAATCCATCTTTTGTAATCAGCAAAACGTACTTAATGTAAAAGAGACATGGGATGACCAAGTTTACGACTTGTGTAATGCCATTCATTGAGGAATAATTATACATAGAGCTAGGAACACGTACTTAATGTAAAAGAGACATGGGATGACCAAGTTTACGACTTGTGTAATGCCATTCATTGAGGAATAATTATACATAGAGCTAGGAACAGTAGTTTTGGGCCCCCAATTGTAAATGAGCGGCCACCCATTGTAATTATGAGCTCTAGTATATATAAGACATTTATGAAACATGGAAGGGGACAATCCCATTAGTCTCATTTGAGCTTTGCCTCCTCTCTCTCTCTCTCTCTCTCTCTCTCTCAATTGAGCTTATGGATGTATGCTAGTTTGTGTTTGTTTGCTTGCATGCTTGATTGTTAGAGTGTGCTTGTAGGGATGATGATGCTCTAACCTCTCTCCTTCTTGAGTCCCCTCTCTTTGCTCTCTACCGAGTCTCTTTTGCATGCATGTGGCATGAAGTGAAGGTTGACTTTTCCATAGCTCCCTCTTTCTTGTACTTTACCTTGCCATTGAATCTCTTCTTGGGTGACACAAGAAGAGGTGGAGTGAGCCCCTAGGGGCATCACATCGCGGAGTTAACCCTCATTAGGGTTGGCTAAGTGCAACTCTTCGGACTCGACCCCTGCATGTTGTCTCTCTTCTCTTCTCTTTCTCTCTTGTGTGCAAGGTAGTATGTTAGGCTTAACATCTTTGGCGCCACTACCAGGGAATGCATTTAGTTTAGGGACCTCCACACTCTTCATTTGCTAGAGTCCTTATTAGGCTCGCTTGGAGTGCAAATCCACCTATTGGTTTCTTGATTTCGAGCTTGTTTTTGTTTTTGAAGGTGATTCCATGGAACATTGAAGGTTGATTGAGCATCGGAGCATTGAGATCTTCATCGAGCGTGGGAGAATCAAGTAAGTGCTCAACATTTCCCTTGACATTCATGCAAAACGTTTTGTTCTTGTTTCTTCAAGCTTGCATCTTAGTTTAATCAACAAATTAATCATAATTACTATCGGGGAATGGATTTAGCTTAGGGTCCTCCACATCGTTCATTTGCTAAAGTCCTTATTAGGCCCGGTTGGAGTACAAATCCATATGTTTATTACTTGATTTCAAGCTTGTTTTTATTTTTTATGGTGATTCCATGGAACATTGACGGTTGATCAAGCATCAGAGCATTGAGATCTTCACTAAGCATGAGAGAAGCAAGTAAGTGCTCAACATTGCCCTTGACATTCATGCAAAACTTTGATTTTTTGTTCTTTTTTTTTCAAGCTTGCATCTTAGTTTAATCCATAAATTAATCATAATTACTTAGATTTTATTAAGCATTGTAAGTATCAATAAATAGCTTGGGACTAGCTCTAGCTCTCTATTGAATCAAAAACACAAAAAATAGGTGGTAAGATACTTGAAATTAGCCGGAATAGGATGAAACAACCAAGAAAAAATCACTTTCTATTGGTAACTCTGAGAAGTGTACGTCCATTTGCTTTACAAGCCACAACTGTGGCACATCTGCCACGCCCATTCCCTTCTCAATTGGCCAAATATGGTAAGATATTTAGCCCTGAATGTGGGAGCTGCATTAAAACCGAAATAATTGCATTAAATTGGGCATAAAGTGCATTCAATTACATTCAACCAAGTTGGTACAACTGAATTTGTCAGGGAATATCATGGGTGGCTGTCAGACCTTAAGCCATAAATTCCTTGAAATCCCCTGAAAAATATTAAAAATCTTTGAATCTAACTATGCCACGGCCGTTCCATAGTTGCCACACCGTTCCTTCTTGAAGGGTACGTCCGCTCTTATGCATTCATTGTGTTTGCAATAGCCGTGTCAATTTTGCCACGGCCATGCCATTCTCTTCTGCACCAAATTCAGAGAGCGTACAGACATCCCAGTTGTGTCATGCCCGTACCACTTTTCCATTACAAAGCGAATGCCCGTACTAATTGTCTTGCGAGAAGCATACGCCCATTTCCTTCTTGGACCTAGATTAGTACGCCCATTCTAACAACTACCATGCCCGTACCTTTGCACTCCATTCCAAAGTGCAAGCCCGTTCCTTTGAGAAGACACACACATGACCTTCAGGAAGCGAACGTCTGTGCCATCTGCCCTCTGAGAAGCATACCCATGTTCCCTTTAGCTTTTGCAAGCATATGCCCGTACCATTCCAAAGTGTACGCTTGTACTATTTCCCAAAAAAAAAGACTTTTCACAAGGGGGTTTTGCATAGTACTTCCACATTTCCATGCACCTACGCTCGAGTAAATTGGTGCAAAATAACCCTCTTTCTTTTTACAAAGAAGTGAACTATCATGAAGCTCCCTTGCTTATAAGGTCGAAGCCATCGATGTGGAGTCAAACGGTGCTTGTCTTTGACAGCACTAGCGAAAGCAAAGACCACCCCAATATGAGGCAAGGAACTCCTGACCTTGAGAATGGAGAGCCTGAACCTTAGTGCATGGATAAGCCATATGTCCAAGAGCAAGCTCCTACCTCTCCCACACATTCACAGAGAAGCCTTGCTTCAAGGCTCTACAATTTTATCCTAGGAAACACACAGTCGAAAGAATCGCAACCTAGGGTGAGAGGTATGGACTATCCACAAGAAAGCGAGCCCACATTATCTTTAGATCCTAGAGCGGAAGTAGGGCAGGGTGGAAGCCAATAGACCCACACTAAACCACTAGTCTGGAGAGTTGTGCTTGTTTCAAGAGTGGCTGATTGTTATAGGGACCAAATACCTGTACAAAACCTAAGGCTAGGTCCATCATCTCAAGGACCAAAAACGTTGTACCAAAGAGAAAGGGTCGACTCAGGCCCTTCACATCAGCCTGGTCCACCATGTATATTAGCAGTACCCACCACAAGGAGTTTACTGTGGATACCACATGGGACCACAAGAGACACAATCTAACCCACCTATTAGATAAGAGCCTCCAATGCTATATTATCCTCGTGGCCCCGCTCCTCTACAAACCTTTCCTTAACCTACACCTGTTCCAGGGCTGACACCAAAAATGTTGAGATTAGCCATGGAAATAGGGAGGGGGTGGCTGTGGGCATCATGCCCCCACAGCACCAATGCAACCTACACTTGCACCAAGATTAGAACAGAACAAGTCTGTCAACATCTCAAAGCTTATCACTAAGTTTGATGGGACTAGAGATCCCACTCTAGATTTGGAGATGTTTAATGAAATTTGCGAAGCCTTTGGCCATGTAGAAGATCATATTAAGGTGAGTGCCTTCGGATGGATTCGGTCCTTGAAAGCTGACAACAAGACCACCTTTGAAGCCTTGAAGGAGGCCTTCAAGGTAGGATATTCTCACCAAGGCACCAGCAGGTGGAGTCGTCGAGCAGTTATGCAATGTCTGACAAAGGGATGGTGAAAGCATTCGAGACTACATCAATAGAGCTATATATCTCCACTCAAGCTACAGTACCAAAGACAAGTCCTCTAACAACAAAAGATTAATAGGGAGTCTGCTAGAGGGTCTTGATGATGTGCCCTTACACAACTCATTGTATGCCTTGGGCCATACCTCCTTTAAGCAAGTGCTATGGATTTTGAGGACAATTTCAAGGGAGCACATTCCTAATAACTTCATGAGGGCATATCAAAAGCCTCTTTCAAGACCAACAGCTGATGGAAAAAGAAAACAGTCCATGTTTGGATATCAAGTTATGCAACTGGCCGTTGTATTAATGTAGCAAATGACCCAATAATGGAGAATCGGCAGGGGTCGAGATCGGGTTGGCCAACCCCATCTCTTTCCAAAGAGGGAGCTTGTATGGTGCTTGATCTATCAAGCTAACCATACCATCATGGAGTTTCCACATCTAAGACCCCATCCTAACCTCTACTGCACATATTGCAAAAAATAGGGCAATCATGAAGTTACAAACTACTATCATTAGAGAGCTGCTCTACCTCAGGCCTTGTTGGCCAACCCGAGGCAACCGTTGGCTTTGCCAGTAGTGGTGCTCCATAACACACCTTAACCAAGCCAAGAAGTGGCCCAAATAGGAATCCTTAGGGTACCTAAAATGCCCTTACCACACTCGGTTCTCCCACCTCAATCCCCATTGCCAAGAGTTGCAGCACCAATTTGTCAGCTAACCCTGAAAGAAATCTTCAAAGAAGGGGACAAGGTGGGAATTTCAAAAGTTCCTACCTATGAAAACCTAGAGCCAACAAGCCTGTCCTCTCAAATTCTAAGTCACTATGTTATAGAGGGAGACCAAATGTACCTAGTGTACTTAGCAACCGCAATGCCGGGGGCCAGAAACATGAATATGTTGGCAAAAAGACCACCTATATAGTGTTATAATTGTGCATCACCTCATCGACGAGTGGCTGAGTGTCCTAACAAGAAAGGGATGGTGAGTACCTTGGTAAGTGCTCCCACCTTAACTCCATTATGTGTTGGGTGTGGTAAAGATCATATGTATAAAGATTGTCTGCTAAGATCGGGAATAACAAGAAAGGCTCATGAAGCTAATCCAAACACCAGCCTTAACCTGTTGCGTGTTAGAGATGGCTTTATCCGCGCAATCCCTCTCAATGCTGTAACTAGACTGCAAAATAGGCAGAGAGCCGTAGCTCATGCTATAGCAAAGGCATCAACCTTACGAGACTAGGGCCAAGCAGGTGCCCTTGAACAAGCACGAGCAACTAGGCACTCAAGAAAGAAAACCACGAAGATCTGATACGCACAGCCGTCCAAACCCGAAAGCTAATTGACGCTACCCAACTCCTAAATAAGCTTGCTAAATATCCTAACCCGTCAAGAAGAAGGAAAGATTATAGGTATCCCAAGCATTAGTCAGGGATTGCCACGCACAAATGGAGGACGAGCCTCCTACAGCCTATCTTGAGCCTTGTTCGTCAATTTCCAATGTAAGATCCACGGAAGATGCTCAAGTGTGTTCTAGAGCTCCTAGACATGTCACCCCCATAGAAGCCAATAGAAGTAGCAAAACCTACTGCACAGCAGATACCCCCTACCAAGGAAATCGAGTAGCTAAATATCTCAAAGATCTAGGGTATGACCACCTTAAACGAACGGATACATAAATCCCTATTCACATCATGTACACTCAAAAGAACTTAAGATTAAGCCAAACTAACCTTCCTCACAAAATTGCCTCCACCCCTAGAAACATTTTTGGTCTATCTTCCTTCCTTTCCTCTCAGATCCAAATCCCTATTGACACCTTGATTCAAGGTAGCCTAAGTTTATGGAAATATCTAAAGGACTAGATGGAAGGACACCTAAGGATAGGCATGCACGAATCCACAGAGCCACACAACTCTAATGAGTCGGAGGAAGATGAGCTCGTTATACCCCAAGAAATAACTAGCACCCCCACAATCCGAGTAAATAACCTTGGACAATACTTTGAAGGAAATGAACTCAATGCATCTTTGGATGACCTTTAATGGCCTCCAAGTCACAGCAATCTTGGATGGGGGAGTAAGAGTGAGCATTGTTACCAAACAATGCTCGGAAAAATGGGGAGCACCCACCATGGATGACACCACATTTTTGGTCACACTTGCTAATGGAGCCACATCTAGACCCATTGGTCAAACTTGCTAATGGAGCCACATCTAGACCCATTGGTCTACTAAGGGATCTGAAAATTAAGGTCCTTGGAACTACTTTACCACCACACCTTTGTGGGTGATGAACTTTGGACGTTCGCTACTTTCTTTATATGACTTCATCCTTGGTAGACCATTCATGAGAGAATTTAAAAAATGATTCATGAATGACTCGGATACCGACCACATTTTCATTTGGAGAAAGGATCAAACATTCAAGACCAATCTATGCACGTGGAAAGGTACACCCAATGAGTGTGGTAGACAATTTGTAGAGGACTCAATCAAACAACCCAATCTACTACAATTCATCTACATCAAACGTGCAACAAGAAACTAGAAGATGAAAAGGATAGTGAGGAGTGTGCACCTCTTCTGAAGCGGGAAGACTCTGAGAACTAGATGCATATCCTTGCCGCCCTGGACATTTTGCCTAGACACACGGTAGGAGGTTTGCTATGGCAGACGAGCAGGATATTACATCTCTATATATAATTAGCTCAGTATACCTACCCAATGTCGCATCATCCCAAGAACTAGAACATGCCATTAGAGTAACACCATCAAGGTACACATGCTCCCACAGGACTCATAGGCCTCATGGATTGCTAGGTCTAGAACGATATGCCTTCCTAGAGCAATTCAGACACCCACTAGTTGAAGTATGTTGGGGATGTGGAAGCACATGATCACTTCAATGAAATATGGCAAAAGGAGTTTGCCAATAGCTCGCTTCTAGTCCATGCGACCATCCCATAGCTAGCAAAACTCGTTGATTCCAAACCAGAACTAGAAAAGCTATGCCACTCAAAATGCAGAGCACATAACAAAAAGTTAGCACTAGTAGAAAAAGAAGCTAAACAGCTACTAGAAGAAGAAAGTTATAAAGAATCCAAAGAGACCAGACAGGTGCCTAAACACTTCAAGACCTTTTAGATGGCCAATAGATTTGTCCAATATGATTCGGCCTACAGTTCTCACAATGGACAACGAGGGACCTCTTATGATGGTTCAGCTAAGGTCAAAGAGATAAATGTGGCAGGCCTGGGCAAAGACCCAAGGCCAGTATATATTGGAGAAGACCTCTCTATGGAGGAAGAGACCAAGCTCGTTGCTCTGCTCATACAAAATTCAAGGATTACTTCTCCTGGAAGTACACGAACATGAAATGTGTATCTCGGGAAGTACTCCAGCACACCATTCCAATGGTTGATGGAGCCAAGCCGGTTAAACAACTGGCTTATCCGATGAACCCAAAATATTCCAAGATGGTCCAAGAAGAGATCGACAGACTCATTGATGCCGGATTCATCTATGAAATAGAGCATATGGAATGGGTATCATCCATTGTGTTAGTGCCCAAGAAGAACGAGAAAGTCAGAGTGTGCATAGACCTCAAAAAGGTCAATGCCACTACCATCAGGGATCATTATTCCTTACCTTTCATAGAACATGTGCTAGAACAAGTAGCAGGAAAGGAAGCCTATAGCTTCCTTGATGGATTCTCTAGATACAATCAGGTGTTGGATCAATCCCAAGGATTAGCACAAAATAGCATTCGCTACCGAATGCGGCACAAAATAGCATTCGCTATCGAATGCGGCACATATGCATACCGTGTCATGCCCTTCGGCGGGGGGGGCTGACCAATGCCTCTGGTACCTTCCAACATCTCAAGCAAAGTACAGCTTATCCTTGAGCTGCCCCCACCCACTAACTTCAAGGGAGTCCAATGCTTCATGGGGCATGTCGGCTACTATCACCGATTCTTTCTTATGTATGTAGATATCGCTCTGACCTTAGGTCCCCAACTAGGACATTATATTCCATGTCCACAACATCGATGCCCCAGCTTTTGTTGTTAGATGTGTGATGGCCCAACCGGGAGAACACAAGATGGATTTCCCCATCAGCCTTGCTAGCCACCAACTCAATGAAGCTAAGAGGAACTATGCGCGACTGAGAGAGAAGGATTAGCCATGGTCTACACAATCAAGAAGTTGCACTATTATTATCTTCTCCGCCTCGACTGAGTTTGTTTTCTTCGTAGACCATCAAGCTCCTCTATACTTGGTAAACAAGCCCTATATGACATGTAGAATCACCAAGCAGCTACTTGTATTTCTTTAGTTTAACTTCACTGTCTTATAGTAAGGAAAGGCTCTCAGCATGTTCTAGTAGACCACATGTCAAGGATCCCTAATGGCAAACCGCCCCTGGGAGTAGATGATGACTTACCAAATGCCACCCTATTCCAAATATGTTTGATTCCTGAAAGGGGTGAGGAGGTAGCACATGTTTTAGCCAATATCTTACCAGTGGACCCCCTCCTCAACAAAGATCATGCCCGTCACCTAATTAAACAAGTAACCCCCTACCAACTCATTGTAGGCCAACTCTATAGGCAGGGGAATGACAAGATTCTTAGGCATTGTGTCCATGAAGACGAATATGTTTTTCTTCTAGAACAGGCTCACTCTTCCTGTGGTGTTGGGGGGTCATTTATAGTAGATATCACTGCACATAAGGTTCTCAAAAGTCGGGTTATGGTGGCCCACTCTAATGGTGGATGCAGTAGAAATGTCAAGCAGTGTGATGAGTGCCAACTTGGAGCAATTTCCTACTTCAAGGATAACATGCCCCCTGAACTCAGTTGTATCTTTGCAACCATTTGAGAAGTGGGGCATAGATTTCATTGGACCCATCAGTCGAGCAACCAAATACACTCAATTTTGATATATAATTAGCTGCTACCAAGAACTATTGTATTAAGTGGGTTGAGGCTTGGGCTTTTGACAAAGGTGACTCCCAAATTCCTTTACGAATCAGTTATCACATGCTTCGGTTCCCCCTTGAGCTCATCAATGAAAATGGGACACATTTTATTAATCAGGTAATCCAATTCCTCTTGCAAGAGTTCCTTGTCACTCACAGAAAGTCCTCCCCCTATTACCCACAAGGAAAAAGCACAAACAAAATCTTGTGTGCCATTCTGACCAAAACTGTGAAGGCTAGCCGCAACAATTAGGAATGGCCAAGGAAAAAGCACAAACAAAATCTTGTGTGCCATTCTGACCAAAATTGTGAAGGCTAGCCGCAACAATTAGGAACAAAAGTTGTTGGCCGCACTTTGGGTTTATAGAACTTTCTACAAGGTAGCAGCCAATGCTACCCCCTTCAATTTAACCTATGGTGCTGAAGCGGTCATGCCAATGGTGTCCTTGGTTCCCAAATTATGCATCATGTACAAGAGAATCTCACTAGAAAAGTCTTAGGCATGAAACATGCCTTTTAACGGTATACAACATGATCGTTGATGAGAAGCTAAGGTGCAAACAATGGTTTGACCAACCAGCTTAAATACAAACAAATGAATGAGGGTGACATGGTCCTCTTATTCAGTAAAAAGACACACAAAAAGAAGCTCAAGCTCAAAGGCTTAGGACCCTTCCTCATCTCTTTGAAATTACCCCTCAAGGTGCTATGCGTATTGAGACACTTGATGGTGTCAAAATGGCTGGTTATTTCAATGGTATAGCAAACTAAACTGCGACTATGGCCCTCTCACTAAGGCCACCTTAAGAGCCATCCATGATTTAAAAAACGCAAAAGGACCGTGAGCATATGAAACAAGCTACCCAAAAAGAGGCCAAAGTGAGGCAATCTAAGCTTCACGGGGCAGAGACAAATCATGGTCAACATGGCCCAAGTGGTCGATCTCAAAGAAGAGGAATGGGAGGTGAAGCCAACTAGGTTGTGGTTTTAGGAATGACCACCCTGACGAGCTTCATCCGAAAATCAGCTCTAGTAGACAACTTGGTTGTGGTTTTAGGAATGACCACCCCGACAAGCTTCATCTGAAAATTAGCTCTAGTAGACACAATGTTTCATGAGACATTACAATTTAATGTCTCACGAAACATGGTGTTCCCTCAAGGAACCTACACTAAAAGATACCTCTACCACCACAGGTCACCATAGTGGCATCACAGCATGTTCAGTGTTTACGCCCACTCACTCTTTTATTCCACATTGGAAATAGTCCCTTGGAAGGGAAGTTCTATGTGATGCCTGCAGGAACGATGCGGGAGGAAATACACCTTGGACGGGATTGGATGGACTATAGCAGATGCAACATTGATTGGGATGCGCGAACGAAAACCTTACAGATAGCCTCCGGCCAATAGCCTCGGGTGGCCAAGTTATCATCCTCATGAAAGACGAAGAGCCCCTACCCAGCTGCTCCCACATTCCAAGAAGTCATCCCTCCTACACCCCCCACCATCATTCCACCTTTACACCCCCATAAATCCATCCCACTTAAGAAGATGCCACTCACACTTCCAACCGCATCATTGCCTCTCACACTCTCCCCACCACCATGCTCTCGGCAGTAACCCACTCCAACTATAAGATTCCTCCCTCCAGCTTTTGAGGTGTGCAGGTGTAAGAAACTCCCCTTCCGATCTTATAATTATTCCCCTCTCTAAAATAAAAGAAAGATCATGTTTTACCCTGTTTTGACCTACAGAGAGAAAATGTCTAGAGGCAGGTAATTCAAAATTGAGATAATCTTCCTAGTGTCTAAAATGGTTTCCTCTGAAATAGAAATTCAAAAAGAACTTTCCAATGTGCAATTGGAATTAATAAAAAAATAGGTATAAAGGACATTAGCCTAAGGTGTTAAGATTCTAGAAATGGGATTGGTCATGGTGAAGAACATAAGATTAAGCATAAGATTAAGGTGGATTAAACCACACTAAAAACTCCATGACTAGAGAGAGAGGGAGATTGCACACTCAACACTATTCCCTTGTATTGCATATCACAATGAACCATACAATGATATAGGCTCTCTAGCCTTATCCCACTTTACATGTCATCATCCATGTGGCAACTCCTTTTCCACTTCTTTTGGTCAACTCTCACACACCATGCAATATTACATGTGGCATTCTTATCTCACCACAATATCTTGCATCTCTAGGATGCTTTCCCACATACACACAATATCTTGCACCTCTAGGGTGCTTTCTCACATACACACAACACCACGATTACATCTCTCAACACCCCCTCTTAATCGAGGTGTTCCACAACTCACCCATCATCCATCATCCATACAATGTAGCATTGCACAAACGCAATCGCTATCTCTCAACACTCCCCCTCAATGATACATTGGAGTGTCCATCAACCAAATATGTGTGCCCGTGTCTACCATCTTAGACACCTAGTCCATTTTGAGCCGACTTGCTCACAGCGGAACCACTGAGTCCGATTTGAACATGGAAGTTCGGGTGGGATCCAACCCATGCGCATGCACCTCACACGTGCATCGCTCTTGCACACATCACACGACAACCATTTCGAGCTTCTAGGTGAGCTCGGGCATGGTTACCCTCATACCATGGGTGAATACATATCTCGTTTTGAGCTTCAAGCTTATGTGCGGTTACCCTTTTCATACATGGGTGATAATCCAATTATACATTACATTTCAATTTTGTCACAACCGTGCAGGAGTAAATGTGTGAGATCATCAAAATCACAACCTATCTGAAGTGACCCTTTTAAATTTGGACCCTATCATCATTTTAAATTTATCACCAAAATGTGTGGTGAATGAACTTCTTTTTTTTTAAATTCTTTGTTTTGCATTGCTGGCGAATTGCTGGCGAATCTCTACTGCTATACTGCTGGCGAATCTTTGCTGACTTTTTTTTAGAGCTGGGACCCGCCCGCCTGGCAAGAGTAGGGCAAATGCATCCCCGCTTCTCACCCGCATCCAATATGAACGTGTCTCCTGGCACGTCCGCCCGCTGGGGGTCTTGAATGTCACCTTGAACGCCTGCTGCCCGCCTTCAGCCCAAAGGCCAGATTCACATTGGAGGAATTCTTGGCCACAGAGACGCCGCCCCCTAGCCTGCCGTTCAAAGCGGCAGTGGCAAAAGATGTGGAGGCACACAAAGCTTCGGCAGCCATGTCTTGGGAGCTTCCTTGATTAGCTACTTGGAACAGCTGCTCTGTTTACTGGGGGTGATGACTACCTGTTCTGATGACTGCTTGCTGGACGTCTACCTGCTATTCCTCTCACTGCTTTCTCGTCCTTCCATTTCTCTGTTGTGTTGCGCTGCCTACTGTGGGGGCGACGACCTGTCTGTACCCTTGCTTGGTGGCGATGCTACTGTTTGTACACGCCGTGAGACTGTGTTTTCCTCCTTGTTGCTATTTTAAGCAATGCCCTGCCACCTTTACTACTACTGCAGCATGCCCTTTTACAATGCTTCAACTATTTTGCCTTTGCTTCTCTCTACTCTGCCACGTTGCTTTTCATGGCCTCATTCTTGCCCTTGATAATCTCCATTTCTGCGTATAACACCACTCTCTGTGCCTTCAAATGAAACTTTCTTTGGTTCATTAATCAAACCTTATTTTGATTTTGTAGCCAACATAATGACTCCATTGAGCTCCTCTCACTGAGCTCACTTCCTTTTAGCTTACCCATTTAACCTCCCTTTTGAGGTTTACAAGCCATCCATATGGCCTCCATGAGCTCCCCATTTGGCTCTGAACTTGCTTGCCTTCTACCTTTGACAAGCTTGCTTGCCTCAATAAAACCTCCCTCATGAGGTTTTTATACCATTCAATGGTTATCATAGCTCACAAATGAGCTTATCAAAGTCTACATGCTCCCCTTCTTTGCATGCAAAACATTAAGGGTGCTTTCTTCAAGTTTCTTATAAGAACCAAGGTGCATAAACATGTGGAAATTGCCAAGGTTTCCATCCCCTTCTTTGCTCTCCTTCATTGAGCAAACATTCACAAGTGCATCCTCTTCTTGATGCACACACATGTGAACTCCATTGAGTTCGCCATCTCACTTGCCATCATCTTGACAAGCATGCACCTCCACACAAGATTCATGGGATTCTTCCATCCCATCAAGCAACCCTTATACATTGAGCATTTTTCCATACTCAAACACAAAACTTTGAGGCAAAACTTCACAAAACCAACCTTCTTGAGGCATAATCAGCAGCATATCTTCTCTTGGCAGCTTCTCCTTGACGATGATGAAGACTCCATAGCCTTCATAATGCTGAAATCTCCATTTTCAGCTTCCTTGATGATGAGCAAGCTCTCCATGTTGCAAAACTCCATTTGCAACTCTCTTGGGCAGCTTTTATGCAACTTCCTTGTTGCAAATCTCCTCTCTAACTTGAGAATGGTAGCTCCAAATCTCTCTCAAATCCTCACAAATGCAAATGCAAATGATAATATGAGTGTGCATATTTTTTTCCATAATAAACTAAAAATAATGCTTAATCATATGAACTCATAAGCAAGCTAATATACATAATAATCACCATGACCAAGAGCCCATTTGGCTCTGATACCATGTTAAGATTCTAGAAATGGGATTGGTCATGGTGAAGAACATAAGATTAAGCATAAGATTAAGGTGGATTAAACCACACTAAAAACTCCATGACTAGAGAGAGAGGGAGATTGCACACTCAACACTATTCCCTTGTATTGCATATCACAATGAACCATACAATGATATAGGCTCTCTAGCCTTATCCCACTTTACATGTCATCATCCATGTGGCAACTCCTTTTCCACTTCTTTTGGTCAACTCTCACACACCATGCAATATTACATGTGGCATTCTTATCTCACCACAATATCTTGCATCTCTAGGATGCTTTCCCACATACACACAATATCTTGCACCTCTAGGGTGCTTTCTCACATACACACAACACCACGATTACATCTCTCAACATAAGGGTCCAGGTTTTCAAAATTTTTTAATTATGCTCCAATTAAGGTTCCTATGGACTAATAAGATTAATCCAAATGTAGGGAGGAGATAAATTGAAGAATAAAAGAAAATCCCCCAAAAATGAGTAAATACTCACATAAGATGAAGAGTTGACTAAGGACAAGGTTATTAGTTAAAAAAGAAGAGATATTTTGAGGAAATGATGCATTTTTGACACCTCAGTGTGGGGATCTCCCCTCATGAAGGAGGCACCTATTTCACATGTGTGGAGGAGTTTTAAACTCATAAATAATGAGATATTTAATCTCTCCTCTCTCCTATTTCAACTAGATCCAAAAAGTAAGCTAAACTGAGCCAAAAATGGTCAAAAATTGACCAAACTAATCTGGAAAATTCTAGAATCAGTTTGCTTGGTTAGAGGCTCATTTTTTACTATAAATAGAATCCTCCCCCTTTGTAAAAGGTTAATAGTGTTCATGCACTGTTACTCTACTCCTCCCCCTTTGTAAAAGGTTAATAGTGTTCATGCACTGTTACTCTACTCCTCCCTAGAGTCAAATACATTAAGTTCACTTGATAATTCAATTGTTTTTTACTAAATCCTCTCCAAAAGAATTGGTGGCCAAACAAGAGTAGAACCCTCAATCCCTCAAGCCAAAGGAAAGCTTACAAAACTCCACGTAAGCTAAAAAAATCCTACTTTTTAAATTCTAATCTATGGTTTTTTGATTTCTTTGCTTTCTTTTAGTGATTGAAGTGAATCCTGATGTTATGCCTTGATGAAAAGGCTACCCCCTTCTCTTCCTTAAGAATTCAGCCTTTCTTTGTCCTAAAATGAGTAACAATAAGTTAATTAAACTTTTCTTATTGTTTACTCTTTAGAAAGTGAAAATTGAGTAGATTAGAATACTTTACTTCAAATTGGGATTAATTTTAAATTGATGTTAGAATGTAAAAATTGAGAAATGGTCAGCCAGACAAAGGAGGTTATGGCAAAATTTTATTAAATTTTGTAGAACTAAAGTTTATCATTAGGTTATTCTAAAAGAGTAATCCCCTCTGTTTGTGCATTCTAAAAGATTTATTTTCATTTCAAAAGTGTTATTCTCATTAAAATTGAATTTATGCATAGAAGGATGCATAAACGATTTATTTTCATTTCAAAAGTGTTATTCTCATTAAAATTAATTTTATGCATAATAGATTTATTTTTATTTCAAAAGTGTTATTCTCATTAAAATTGAATTTATGCATAGAAGGATGCATAAAAGGTTTATTTTCATTTTAAAAGTGTTATTCTCATTAAAATTGAATTTATGCATAGAAGGATGTATAAAAGATTTATATTTAATTCAAAAGTGTTATTCTCATTGAAATTGAATTTATGCATAGAAAGATGCATAAAAGATTTATTTTTATTTCAAAAGTGTTATTCTCATTAAATTTAAATTTATGCATAGAAAGATGCATAAAAGATTTATATTTAATTCAAAAGTGTTATTCTCATTAAAATTGAATTTATGCATAGAAAGATGCATAAAGGATTTAATTTTATTTTAAAAGTGTTATTTTTCTTAAATTTAAATTATGCATAAATAGATGCGTAAAGAATCTTTATATCAAAAATTAGAATTCTCTTAAATTCTATGTTTAACTTCTATGAATAGAAGTGATGAAAATGTGAGGTGAACAGATGTGATGAGATAAGATGTGAATCAGATAGATGATGATTGGATGGATGAACGTGATGTGTGAATAGAAGTGATGAGAATATGAGGTGAATAGATGTGATGAGATAAGATGTGAATCAGATAGATGATGATTGGATGGATGGATGTGGTGTGAATAGAAGTGATGAGAATATGAGGTGAATAGATGTGATGAGATAAGATGTGAATCAGATAGATGATGATTGGATGGATGAACATGATGTGTGAATAGAAGTGATGAGAATATGAGGTGAATAGATGTGATGAGATAAGATGTGAATCAAATAGATGATGATTGGATGGATGGATGTGGTGTGAATAGAAGTGATGAGAATATGAGGTGAATAGATGTGATGAGACAAGATGTGAATCAGATAGATGATGATTGGATGGATGGATGGATGTGATGTGAATAGAAGTGAGAAGAATATGAGGTGAATAGATGTGATGAGATAAGATGTGAATCAGATAGATGATGATTGGATGGATGGATGTGATGTGAATAGAAGTGATGAGAATATGAGGTGAATAGATGTGATGAGATAAGATGCGAATCAGATAGATGGGAATGACTGGATGGATGGATGTGATGTGAATAGAAGTGAGAAGAATATGAGGTGAATAGATGTGATGAGATAAGTTGTGAATCACATAGATGGGAATGAATGGATGGATGGATGTGATGTGAATAGAGGTGATGAGAATGAGAGGTAAATAGATGTGATGAGATGTGATGCGAATCAGATAGATGGGAATGAATGGATGGATGGATGCGATGTGAATAGAAGTGATGAGAATGTGAGGTGAATAGATGTGATGAGATGTGATGTGAATCAGATAGATGAGAATGAATGGATGGATGGATGTGATGTGAATAGAGGTGATGAGAATGAGAGGTAAATAGATGTGATGCGAATCATATAGATGGGAATGAATGGATGGATGGTGCGATGTGAATAGAAGTGATGAGAATGTGAAGTGAATAGATGTGATGAGGACAGCGCTTAGCAGCAGGTTTAATAAGGTAGAAGACCCTGACAAGGTTTGGCATGAGGTGCAAGCTCTGACACAGGGTGAGTTGGAATCAATTGATGATTATGTAAAAAAAAAATCTTTGTTATGGGAGACTTTATGCAGGGCTTTGAGGGAAGACCAGGTGCCCCCTGACATGATGAAGAAAGATAGGTTTGTAGCCGGGCTTAAGAGGAGTATTTGCTCGAAGGTGGAATTAAAGAAGCCATGGTCTTATGAGGATGCGGTAGAGATTACCAAGACAAAAGATTGGAAGCTACAACGTATGAATCAGCTGGGGATGATTCCAGTTGTAGCACAGCCGGAGATTCGTAGAGTGGAGGCTACACCTATGAATGCACTGATTGAGAGAATGAAACCCCCTGTGAAGCCCAGGCTATGCAGATGGTACCTCAAGTTAGTCAAGGAGTACCTATAGTTCCTGCAGGTTCTGATGAGGGATTGCGACAAGATATGAAACAGATGGTCGATCTTATGAAGAATTTGAGCTTAAGTTTAATGGGAAGTACAGGTGGTGGACGTGGTAGAAGAGGTAGAGGCAATAATCAAGAAGGGGGAGATGGACAAGCAGGGTATGGACGTGGTCGTGGTAGGGGTCGTTGTTTCATCCCTACATGTTGGAATTATGGTGAACTTGGACATCTAAGTACAGATTGTGATAAGCCTCAGCGAATGGGTGGTGATATGTACCCACTACTGTAAGATCCCTGTTTCCACCGAGCAACGGATTCGGGTACTAGCAGCGGAAGTAGCACTTCTCGCACGGGATAGGGGTCCCACACTCGGGGCCTAGCCCATGGATATCCGGACAAGAGACTAATCCGTCGATTTATCCAGAACCGAACCCGAAAAAACTTCCTTTACCTGGAAAGCACGAGCGATTCCACCAGGATAATTTTTACTCTAATGTAGTCAAAACCCTTACTGATCAAACAGATCCGACTGCATCTATAAAGATGCTTGGTCAGATCAAGGAAGAAACTTGCACTTGGATCATTGGGATCAATGCTTTTTTCCCCTTCAAGAGGCACAGCCGTTGATTCCTATCCATAGAACAATTACTATCCGGGATTTACTTTATCTATCGTAGTAACAGAAATTGAGTCTCGATTTACGGATCCAGCAGTCCAACCTAACCCCATCCAGTCCCATGGGTTAGCCAACTGCCCAACCACTGTAGTGATGGGATCCAATTAAGAATTTGGTTAGGTTTTGTCCCGGGTACCAAGGAAAAGAGTTCCAAGGCCCCCTAGCCGGAAGTTCATGCAAACATAAAACTTGTCACACCACTTACACACCCAATATGAAATTGCCTTTTTCTTAGCATCAACTAACTTTAAAACAATCCTTTAATGAAACCATTATATCACTGATGACAATCCTCAAAGTCTCTGGTTAAACGCTTATTTCTATTCATTCATTCATCGGTATACTTATGGCATCATTGGTAACTAGAACGCTCACCACCTGTTCACTCAGGGGCCTTTTCCATAGTTCCTAGCTCATAGTAACCGGCAATATATAATAGAATGGAATCTCCGTGGAAGATCAGCAAGATCAACCCACAGATCCATATAAAAGAGCCATGGGCTCATCCGTTGAGGACCAGCAAGGTCAATCAACCAGATCCATGCCCGGTTTCAGAAAACAATTCTTATTCTTTATTCCAATATCTTCCACGACGCACGTGTGGGTATCTTCGGTGACCCAGAGCCCGAGCACCGTATGGTCAGTACCCTCTAGGATCCTTCGCAAGTGACCTAGCGCTTCACTCATAGGCTGCTTCCTTGGTCCCTCATCCACCATACCGGAAGCTCACCATTTAAATCGAACCGAGGCTGGTCAAGACCTCAGTCGACCTTGCTACGCGAGACGTCCTCCATTGACTCTCCGTCTCAGCAGTTGCAACTTTAACAGTTAGGTCTTCATGACCTTAATCCACAAGACGGTCAAAATGCTTCCCCAGCATTCTTGACATAAAACAGTCATTTACAAATAGTCACAAAATACAGTTTCTAAATCGAACTCTCGTCTTTCCACATTATCCCTCCTTAGTCCACATTACTTATTCCACGTTCCATTCAATGTGTACTCATTCTCATCCATTTCCTCATATCGACGACACATTAATTCACATACACATTCACATTCACATCCATACATCCACATCTACATGCATACATCCATTTTCACATCCTCATTTATATATCCACATCCCATATCCACATTCATACATATACATCCATATCCACATCCATACATCCACATCCACATCCACATTCACATTCATACATCCACGTCCACATTCCCATTCACATCTATACATCCACATACATACATACACATCTACATCCATATACATACATACACATCTACATGCATACATCCACATCCACATTCATACATCCACACTTCCATTTTCACATCCACACATCCACATTCATACTCATACATCCACATTCACATACATAGATACACATCCGTATCTACATTCATACATCCACATTCACATTCATACATACACATCTACATGTATACATCCACATCACATTCATACAACCATATTACATCCATTCTCGTCCTAACACATCCCATATACATCTTAACACATCCTAACTCATCTTAACACATTCTATCATATCTCATACACCTCTTATCATATCTTATCACATCTCATACACATCTTGTCACATCTTTTCACATCTCATACACCTCTTATCACATTCTATCACTTCCCATACGCATCTTATCACATCTTATCACATCTCATACACATCTTATCACATCTTATCACATTTCATATCTTTTTATAGAATACAAGAGAATTCTTGTATTTGTATAAGATTTCTCTACACATTTATTTATGCATAAATTTCATTTAAGGAGACTAACACTTTCGAAATAAAAATCAATCTTTTATGCATAAATTCAATTTGGTAGGAATTACACTATTAGAATAAAAGAATTTCTCTTATGCATCTAAGTTATGCATAAAATCCATTTATGATGAAAACCACACTTTTAGTATAAAAGAATATCTTTTATGCATACCTCTATGCATGAAATCCAAATATAATAAAAGTCACACTTTTAAAATAAAATAATCAACTTTTATGCATATCTTTATGCATGAAATTCAAATATAATAAAAGTCACACTTTTATAATAAAATAATCAACTTTTATGCATATCTTTATGCATGAAATCCAAATATGTTAAAAGTCACACTTTTATAATAAAATAATCAACTTTTATGCATACCTCTATGCATGAAATCCAAATATGTTAAAAGTCACACTATTATAATAAAATAATCAACTTTTATGCATACCTCTATGCATGAAATCCAATTATGATAAAAGTAACACTTTTACAATAAAATAATCATCTTTTATGCATACATCTATGCATGAAATCCAAATATGATAAAAGTAACACTTTTATAGTAAAATAATCAACTTTTATGCATACCTTTATGCATGAAATTCAAATATGATAAAAGTCACACTTTTATAATAAAATAATCAACTTTTATGCTTACCTCTATACATGAAATCCAATTATGATAAAAGTAACACTTTTATAATAAAATAATCAACTTTTATGCATACCTCTATGCATGAAATCCAAATATGATAAAAGTAACACTTTTATAATAAAATAATCAACTCTTATGCACACTTCTATGCATGAAATTCAATTATGATAAAAGTAACACTTTTAAAATAAAATAATCAACTTTTATGCATACCTCTATGCATGAAATCTAATTATGATAAAAGTAACACTTTTATAATAAAATAATCAATTCTTATGCATACTTCTATGCATGAAATTCAATTGTGCTAAAAGTAACACTTTTACATTAAAATAATAATCTTTTATGCATACCTCTATGCATGAAATCTAATTATGATAAAAGTAACACTTTTATGTTAAAATAATAATCTATTATGCATACCTCTATGCATGAAAATCAATTATGCATAAGATAAAAATCAATTTCTCTATGAATATCTTCAATTAATCTAGGATGATAATTCCTAGAATATGGTAGGAAGTCCTCTTTTCATGCTTTGAATGAAATTATTTTATGCGTAATTTTTATAAAAATTTTGCCATAGCTCCGCTGCTACTACGACTGATAAATCTCAGTTTTTTCTAAGGGATAAAGCTTATCATTAAGAAATAATTAGAATGATCCCTAATTGGATCAATAATCCATAATGGATTGAATCATCAATATTCAGGAATGGGTCATGAGTATGACCATTTCTTGAGTGAGAGAGAGAAATTTCATAAAAACCATTTGAATTAAGCATAAATGGAAATTTATGTAATTCTTAACTATCATTAATTAATTAACTTCAATAGCATCCATCAAATTATGTAACTCTTCACTACCATTCATCAATTAACTTCAAATTTATGTAATTCTTAACTATCATTAATTAATTAACTTCAATAGTATTCATCAAATTATGTAACTCTTCACTACCATTCATCAATTAACTTCAATAACATTCAAAAACCATTCCAATTAAGCTTCTCAAGCTTGAGAGGGGTTGAGAAGAGAGAAACATTGAGAAATTATAGAAAATGATCAAAATTCACTAATTACCTTACAAATTGCTTGATTCTTTGTTCACAGTAGAGGCCCCCAACCAATCAATTGGTTAAGTATATTGATGGAGCCACCAATGGGGATTGAAGAAAGAGGGAAGCTCCAAAAACTAGTGAATTATTAATGAATTCACGGTTCTTGGCTTAGGTGGAGTAGAGTAACGATGCATAAACACTATATATTTTTCAACAAGGGGGAGGCTTCTATTTATAGGAAAAATTGAGCTCCTAACCAAACAAACTGATTCTAGAATTTTCTAAATCAGTTTGGTCAATATTTGACCATTTTTAGGTTAGTTAAGCTAACTTTTTGGAACTAGACTTGAATGAGGAGAGAGGAGAGATGAAATATCTCAATTTTTATGAGTTTAAAACTCATTCAAGCATGTGAAATATGCACCTCCTTTAAAGAACTCCCCTTCCTTACATATGTGTCAAAATGGAATCATTATACTCAAAATATCTCATATTTTTAATATTGCTCATAGTTTTTTACTAATAAACCTTGTACATTTTCAACTCTTCATCTTATGTGAATTATGCACCTCCTTTAAAGAACTCCCCTTCCTTACATATGTGTCAAAATGGAATCATTATACCCAAAATATCTCATATTTTTAATATTGCTCATAGTTTTTTACTAATAAACCTTGTATATTTTCAACTCTTCATCTTATGTGAGCATTTACTCATTTTTGGATACCCAAAATATCTCATATTTTTAATATTGCTCATTGTTTTTTACTAATAAACCTTGTACATTTTCAACTCTTCATCTTATGTGAGCATTTACTCATTTTTGGATACCTTCTTTTACAAATTGGATTTATCTCCTCCCTACACATGGATTGATGCTATTGGCCCATAGGAACCTTAATTGGACCATAATCCAAAAATTTCTGAAAATCTAGATCCTTAGGCTAAGGTCCTTTATACCCATTTCCAATTAATTCCAATTGCACATTGAAAAGTTCTTTTTGAATTTCTGTTTCAGGGGAACTTACTTTAATAAGATGAGATCATTTTCTATCCAAAAATATTAAAAATCTGAATATTCTCTCTCTAGAATATTTTCTCTCTCTAAGTTAAAACAGTTAGAAACAAGTCTTTTATATTTCTGAAGAGGGATTGATTATTACAGGGGAAGATGCTGGACATTTTGAGAGGCTGGGGAGGAATCTTACAACTACCTTCACAGTTACCTGACAGGTCAAATGACTATGGTATTGATATCAGGGATCAAGCAGGTCCTAGTGGAATCACAGCAGCAGAGGAGAAGGGAAAAGCAAAGGTTGTGAATGTTGTTACTTTGGAGAATGTTCAGGTGAAGGAAGAAGGGGATGTGATGCCCATTGGGGCAAGCGCACAACGGATGAAAGAGAAGGAAAAGGCGTGAATGGACCCAGTCGTAAGAAGGGGAAGCAATAGGAAGGAGAAGATGTGAAAGCCAAAAGGAAACGGAAGCCTCGTAGAAGGTTCCAGGTGTTAGACTTTCTACTGGGAGATGGGCAAACCAGCTATAGCCTGAAATCTGATATGGTGAACAGGAAGGCTAACATCACCTTGGGGCAGTTGGTAGAGATGGTGCCAAAATTGAGAAGGCAGTGAAAGGGACTTGTGAATCCAATGGAACAAGAGTCAGAGAAGAGGTCAGTCAAAGTACTATCCTTAGAGGAGCTTCCAGATATTTGCCCTATTGTGGAGGTGTGGAGTAAAGGTAGGAACCTTGGTCAGGCATATATAGACGGAGGAGCTCAAATCTGTGTGATTACTCAATCATGTGTGGAGCACTTAGGCTTCAGGGTGTCTGGGGTTTCTGGTTTTTGAATCAGGATGGCTAACCATCAAAAGGTAAAATGTTTTGGCATGGTAAAGGAGCTGGAGGTTGAAGTCTTTAATGTCAAAGCTATTGTAGATTTCCATGTAATGCCTGCGGGTCTTGGTGCATTTCCAATTATTCTTGGATGACCTTGGTTGCGAGCAGTGGGTGCAGTACAAGACAAGAGGTAGGGGACTATTTCCTTGATAAATGGGGTAGTAAAAAATCTTTTGAGATGCATAGTAGGAGATGAACGATGTGTGGAGGAGGCCACAGGATTCGAGTGAAGAGGAGACTACCACCAGTTCTTTTGAATCAGATCCCGGGTACCAAGGAAAAGAGTTCCAAGGCCCCCTAGCCGGAAGTTCATGCAAACATATGCAAACATAAAACTAGCCACACCACTTACACACCCAATATGAAATTGCTTTTTTCTTAGCATCAGCTAACTTTAAAACAATTCTTTAATGAAACCATAGTACCATTGATCATAATCTTCCAATTTATCCGGTTGATTCTTAATTTCCCATTCCTTCATCAGAGTATCTATGGCATCACTGGCAACTAGAACGCTCACCACTTGTCCACTCACGGGCCTTTTCAATAGTTCCTAGCCCATAATACTCGGCAATATAATCACTTATAAAAATCAAGATGGACTCTCGTTGAATATCAGCAAGATCAACCAACAGATCCATATAAAAAGAGCCATGGACTCATCCATTGAAGACCAGCAAGGTCAATCAACCAGATCCATGCCCGGTTTCAGAAAACAACTCTTACTCCTTGTTCCAATATCTTCCTCGATGCACGCGTGGGTATCCTGGGCGACCCAGAGCCCAAGCATCGTATGGTTAGCACCCTCTAGGATCCTTCGTCGTCGCAAGTGACCTAGCGCTTCACTCATAGGCCACTTCCTTGGTCCCTCATCCACCGTACCGGAAGCTCACCATTTTAATCGAACCGAGGCTGGTCAAGACCTCGGCCGACTTTGCTACGCGAGACATCCTCCATTGACTCTCCGTCAGCAGTTGCAACTTTATCAGTTAGGTCTCCACGACCTTAATCACAAGACGTTCAAAATGCTTCCCCAGCATTCTTGACATAAAACAACCATTTACAAACAGCATTTACAAACAGTTTACAAATACAGTTTCTATATTAACTCTCATTTTTCCACATTATCCCTCATTAATCCACATTACTTATTCCACATTCCATTTATATGTGTACTCATCCAATCACATCATTTTCCATCTCTTCACTTCAGATTCCTTCACACCACATATCATATATTCACATCCATATCCACATCCATACATCCACATCCAAATCCACATTCACATCCATACATCCACATCTACATGCTTACCTCCATTTTCACATCCTCATTTATACATCCACATCCCGTATCCACATTCATACATACACATCCATATCCACATCCATACATCCATATCCACATGCATACATCCACTATCACGTCCTCATTCATACATCCACATCCACATACATACATACATCCACATCCACATTCCCATTCACATCTATACATCCACATCTACATCCACATACATACATACATCCACATCCACATTCCACATTCACATCTATACATCCACATCTACATCCACATTCACATACATCCACATCCACATTCCCATTCACATCTATACATCCACATCTACATCCACATTCACATCTATGTATATACATCTTCATCCATACATCCATTTTCACATTCATACATCCACACTCCCATCTCCACATCCAACATCCACATACATACATCCATTTTCACATTCCCATTCATGTAACCCCATATGCCTTCACATCTAATCTTTTACATCACATCAATTCTCACCTTATCACAACCCATATACATCTTATCCTATGACATACACTTCTTACCTCATCCCATACACATCTTATCACATCTTAATTCATCTTATCACCTCCTAACTTATTTCATAAGCATCTTATCACCTCTTATCACATCTTATACACCTCTTATCACATCCTATCATATCTCATTTCTATTTATAGAATACAAGAGAATTCTTATATTTGATATAAGATTTCTTTACACATTTATTTATGCATAAATTCTATTTAAGGAGATTAATACCTTCGAAGTAAAAATCAATCTTTTATGCATCTTCCTGTGCATAAATTCATTTTAAATGAAAATGACACTTTTGAATTAAATTTCAATCTTTTATGCATCTTCTTATGCATAAATTCAATTTGGTAGGAATTACACTTTTAGAATAAAAGAATTTCTCTTATGCATCTAAGTTATGCATAAAATCCATTTATGATGAAAAATCACACTTTTAGTATAAAAAGAATATCTTTTATGCATACCTCTATACTTGAACTCTAATTATGATAAAAGTAACGCTTTTATGTTAAAATAATAATCTTTTATGCATACCTCTATGCATGAAAATCAATTATGCATAATATAAAAATCAATTTCTCTAGGATTACAATGAATATCTTTCAATTAATCTAGGATGATAATTTCTAGAATATAGTAGGAAGTCCTCTTTTTATGCTTTGAATGAAATTATTTTATGCGTAATTTTTACAAAAATTTTACCATAGCTCCGCTGCTATGATTGATAAATCTCAATTTTTCTAAGGGATAAAGCTTATCATTAAGAAAATAATTAGAATGATCCCTAATTGGATCATTAATCCATAATGGATTAAATCATCAATCTACATAAACTAAAAGCATAGAAAAAGCCATTAATTTGGTCTCAAGCATAGATTAATCTTGGATTAAGGAAAAGCTTTATGAAAAGCTTCATTTGGATTGAGAATGGGTCATGAGTATGACCATTTCTTGAGTGAGAGAGAGAATTTACATAAAAACTATTTGAATTAAGCATAAATGGAAATTTATGTAATTCTTAACTATCATTAATCAATTAACTTCAATAGCATTCATCAAATTATGTAACTCTTCACTACCATTCATCAATTAACTTCAATAGCATTCAAAAACCATTCCAATTAAGCTTCTCAAGCGTGAGAGGGGTTGAGAAGAGAGAAGCATTGAGAAATTATAGAAAAGATCAAAATTCACCATTTACCTTACAAATTGCTTGATTCTTTGTTCACGGTAGAGGCCCCCAACCAATCAATTGGTTAAGTATGTTGATGGAGCCACCAATGGGGATTGAAGAAAGAGTGAAGCTCCAATTTCTTCAATTTGGAGAGAATTTTAGAGAATAGTAGAAATTAGCATTATTTCAGCATAACTCTAGTATAGTAAAATTCTTCTGTTTTTTTCAAAGGACTCATGTTCTATTTATAGGAGAGGGAAGCTCTAACCAAAGCTAACTGAATTCTAGAATTTTCCAAATTTAGTTTGGTTGAATATCGACTAGATTCAGACCTAGTTTGGTTACTTTTTGATTCGGTTTGGTTCCATTTTGATTTGGTTTGGTTCAAGAGAGAGGAGAGATAAAAATATCACATTATTTTTGAGTTTAAAACTCATTCAAGCATGTGAAATATGCACCTCCTTTAAAGGACTCCCCTTCCTTACATATGTGTCAAAATGGAATCATTATACCCAAAATATCTCACATTTTTAATATTATTCATATTTTTTTACTAATAAACCTTGTACATTTTCAACTCTTCATTTTATGTGAGCATTTACTCATTTTTGGATACCCAAAATATCTCATATTTTTATTATTGCTCATAGTTTTTTACTAATAAACCTTGACATTTTCAACTCTTCATCTTATGTGAGCATTTACTCATTTTTGGATACCCAAAATATCTCATATTTTTAATATTGCTCATAGTTTTTTACTAATAAACCTTGTACATTTTCAACTCTTCATCTTATGTGAGCATTTACTCATTTTTGGATACCCAAAATATCTCATATTTTTAATATTGCTCATAGTTTCTTACTAATAAACCTTGTACATAGTCAACTCTTCATCTTATGTGAGCATTTACTCATTTTTGGGTATCTTCTTTTACAAATTGGATTTATCTCCTTCCTACACACCATAGGAACCTTAATTGGACCATAATCCAAAATTTTTTGAAAATCTAAACCCTTAGGCTAAGGTCCTTTATATCTATTTCTAATAAATTCCAATTGCACATTGGAAAATCTAAACTCTTAGGCTAAGGTCCTTTAGGCTAAGGTCCTTTATATCTATTTCTAATAAATTCCAATTGCACATTGGAAAGTTCTTTTTGAATTTTTGTTTCAGGGGAATTGATTTTAATAATATGAGAAATTTTTCTATCTAAAAATATTCAAAATCTGAATATTCTCTCTCTAGAATATTTTCTCTCTCTATGTTAAAACGGTTAGAAATAAGATCTTTCATATTTCTGAAGAGGGGATTGATTACAGGGGAAGATGCTGGATATCTTGAGAGGCTGGGGAGGAATCTTACACAAAATGTAAATGGATGATATGGGATGTGAGTGAATGTATGTTATGATAATGGACGTGAATGTGTATGTGAAGAATGGATGTGAGTGTGTATGTGAAGGATGGATGTGAATGAGTATGTGAATCAGGTAATCCAATTCATCTTGCAAGAGTTCCTTGTCACTCACAGAAATTCCTCCCCCTATTACCCACAAAAGCGAATGGCCAAGGAAAAAGCACAAACAAAATCTTATGTGCCATTCTGACCAAAACTCTGAAGGCTAGCGCAACGATTGGGAACAAAAGTTGTTGGTCTCACTTTGGCTTTATAGAACTTTCTACAAGGTAGCAACCAATGCTACCCCCTTCAATTTAACCTATGGTACTGAAGCGGTCATGCCAAGGTTCCCAAATTATGCATCGTGTACAAGAGAATCTCACTAGAAAGTCTTAGGCTGTCGCCTTTTTGAGCTTGAAAATCTTGATGAAACATGCCTTTTAACGGTATACAACATGATCGTTGAAAAGCTAAGATGCAAACAATGGTTTGACCAACCAGCTTAAATACAAACAAATGAACGAGGGTAACATGGTCCTCTTATTCAGTAAAAAGACACACAAAAAGAAGCTCAAGCTCAAAGGCTTAGGACCCTTCCTCGTTCACTGAAATTACCCCTCAAGGTGCCATGCATATCGAGACACTTGATGGTGTCAAAATGGCTGGTTATTTCAATGGTAGCAAACTAAACTGCGACTATGGCCCTCTCACTAAGGCCACCTTAAGAGCCATCCATGATTTAAAAAATGCAAAAGGACCGTGAGGATATGAAACAAACTACCCACAAAGAGGCCAAAGTGAGGCAATCTAAGCTTCGTGGGGTAGAGACAAATCATGGTCAACATGGCCCGTGGTCGATCTCAAAGAAGAGGAATGGGAGGTGAAGCCAACTCGGTTGTGGTTTTAGGAATGACCACCCCAACGAGCTGTTGAAATGTCAAGCTCGTATATAGCTGGAGGATAGCACATGGGTGCTGACAGAGTGACAGTATGGTAGATGGATATCGTGTGGTGTGTTTATGACCACGTCCAGCTGGTCATGTGTGGTTGTGGACATTACATTAGGTTTACTTTGTAGTGTGGACATAACACTATGTTGTGTTCTCTTTTGAGTGTGTGAGAGAGATGATGACTATGGCTTCTCTCCTTCTTTATGATTGATGAATATGGATTAGGGTTTGCTTCTCTTTGTGTGTGCTCCCTCCTTCTTCTGTTTTTTATCATGGTATCAGAGCCTAGGGCTCATTAGTTGTGTTGTGAGAGTGAGTGAGAGAAGAGGGAAGAAGAAGAAGAAGCTGTGAAGATTTCCATTGAAGCTGGGGAGCAAAAGAAAGCTGTGGAGCTCACCTCGGTTTACAGATCTGAAGCTTGGCCTAACGGGTAAGAGTAGCAAAACTCCCTTGAGCGGATTGCAGGTGCCAAAGAGCAGGTTCAGTGAAGATTGAAGTGCATAAAGCAAGTGAAAATTTCTGGTTTTTCTCTAAGCTTTCTTGAAGTGAATATACTCTTGGCAAATGTATACACAAAGGCACGTGTATTTGAGCTTGCACATGTATTAGAAAAGTGGGCACAAGCAACATACAGAATCTTGAAGCAGATTGATGCATATAGATTTGAGCAAAATCAAGAGTGAATTTATGCAAAAGTTTCTGGTTTTTCACAAAAGCAGAAAACATACCCCCCCGTGGGAGGATTGATTGCAGGAGTTAGAGCAAGAATTGAGCCAAACCCTTCAAGAACAAGGTAGATTAGGTCATTTCTAAGAACCCTATCAACTCAAATGTGAAATGCCCCTCTTCTACAGCCCTCTGGAGTAGGCGGCGCTTTTCTAAGTAGAATTCTGGACAGGTTCATCAAATATCATGCCATTCACTCATTCCTACACCATTTGATGCCATTCAAAGCTTGGGGAGTTAAGCAAAGGCATTGCTAAGGCATTGTGAAGCTTGGTTGCAGCTCATTTGATGTATTTGGAGCTCATTGAAGCCAATTATCAGAGATTTGCAGGTTTGCAGAAGTTCTGTCCAGAAACAGAGCATCACTAATCAAGGCATTAATCCTTGTCTATATCAAATTGGACAAATTCCTTTGGTACAAGCAAAGGAATTTGGACAAATTCCTTTGGTACAAGCAAAGTCCCAAGAGTTGCTAAGCTATTGGTTTAAGAATTTTTGGATTTGGATCAGAATTGAAGCAGATAGAGCATTTTTAGTGAGAGGTGGTACCTGACATTTGCAGAAAACAACATTCTAGAGAGTTGCAAAACTTGGTGGTTCTCACTCAACTTGAAGAATTTGATCAAACCCTTCTCAGGATATGTTGGAGAAATGTGTTATGAAGCCAATGAATGCATAAACATAAAATTTGAACAAGATTTGAAGGAATTAGAGCAAGATCTTTGACTGGTTCTCTGGCGAGAAAAAAACCAAAAAAAATTTTCTTGAAGATGTATCTCATGTTTTCAACTTTGATCAAGTACACATTGTTGATGAAGCATTGTGGGCTGTAAAAGCACATATATTGCAATCATTTGATGTGATTTGGAGAGATTTGGAGCATTACAGGTATTTCATACATCGTGTTCAAAGGGGTGCATCTACTACTTTGCAAACATGGGAGATGGTCCGGTCCAAATTGTTGGAGAGAAGCTTGACAGAACTAACTTTCAAGTGTGGAAGTTTCGAATGAAGAGTTTTTTGAAAGGCAAAGGTTTATGGAGTCTCGTGTCGGATGAAGACCCGGAGCCATTTCTACCTCCTCAATCAAATAATGCTCAGTTGGTGGCTCACAAGCAATGGGTAGAGCGGTCTTCAAAAGTGTTGCATTATTTTTCAATATGTGTAACAGATGCCTTGCTTATTCACATCCAAGATGCAAATACACCGAAAGAAGCATGGGATATATTGTGCCGAATGTATGAGACAGACACTGGTGCAAGGAAGATACAACTAAAGCAACAGATTCACAGTGTAACACAAAGGAATAGGAGTATACATGAGTATGTTCAGGAAATCAAGGGTTATGCAGATTCACTATCATCAATTCATGCTCCAATGAATGATGATGATTTGGTTGCTCTCACATTGCGTGGTTTAGGTCGGGAGTACAAATCTTTTGATACTTCCATCTCAGTAAGGTTGGGAGGAATGCCAGACTTTAATGAGCTTGTGTCATTGCTCATTGTGGAAGAATTAAAGCTTGGACTTGGTGGTATGAATATTACAAATGGTGCATCCTCATCCAGTAATGATGAGCATGCAAGGAATCAGGCTTTTTACTCATCTAGAGGCTCTCGAGGCAGGGGGAGATTTGCCCCTCGAGGCCGTGGAGGCCGTGGTTGGAATGACAGGTCTACTCAACCACAATCAAATCAGAATTTTCAGAATTCACAGTCATCATTTGGACCACGTGGAGGTCGTGGATTTCAATCCCATAGGGGGAGAGTTGGAACAGGTGCTCGTGGTAGAGGATGATGGCAAGGTCCTCAACAAAATTTGAATGGGATTGAATGTCACTATTGTGGCAAACTTGGACATATGGCAAAAGATTGTTACAAAAAGCAGAATGATGTCAGGAATGGAAGACCACAACATGGAAATTATGCATCTACTAGTAACAATGATGGGAGTTCAAATCATCTTTTTGCAATGAAGCACATTATGGGGACAATGGATTCTCAGAATGCTAGAGATGAGTCATGGTATATGGATTCGGGTGCCTCAAACCACATGACATGTCATGATGAGTGGTTTGAGAAGATGCAACCATTGTGGGTACAAATGGTTATGTGGTCATAGGAGATGATACTCAGCATCTTATAACACATGTTGGCAGTGTGCCTTTGAGGATGCATGATGGAAATGTGAAGAATATGTCAGAAGTGCTATATGTACCATCCATTACAAAGAATTTGGCATCAGTAGGCCAAATAGTTGAGCAGGTACTACAAGTAAGATTCAATGAGAATGGCTGTTTTGTGGAAGACTTTAAGCATGGCTGTAGATTGATTGCCAAGGGCAAGAAGGAAGGAAGGTTGTTCAAATTGGATGCAGGCATACCAGAGTTGAACTCAGCCATGTTTTCTAAAAGCAATGGGATTGTGCAAGACATTGATATGTGGCACAAAAGGATTGGACATGTCAATATACAGAGATTAAAGAACATGCAAACAAGAGGCATTGTCAGTGGATTGCCTAGATTCAAATATGATGGACATATGCATGTTTGTGAAGCCTGTCAGTTTGGAAAGCAGGCAAGGTTGAGGTTTCCTAGAGAAGGAAATATGAGTAACAGGCCACTTGAGACAGTACACAGTGATGTATGGGGTCCTGCACAAAACCCATCTATCAAAGGCAGTCTATACTATGTGACATTTATAGATGATTTCAACAGGATGACATGGATATACTTTCTGAGAGAGAAGAGTGAAGTGTTGGAAAAGTTCATGGATTTCAAAGCTCTTGCAGAAAAGCAATATGGCTGTTGGATCAAATGTTTGAGAACAGATGGAGGTGGTGAATACACCTCAAAAGCTTTTGAGCATTTCTTGAGGAAGCATGGAATAAGAAGACAGTTGACTTGCAGGTATACACCTCAGCAGAATGGTGTGGCCGAGAGAAAGAATAGAGTCATATGTGAAGTGGCAAGGGCAATGCTCAATGAAAAGAGCATGCCAGATTACTATTGGGCAGAAGCATGTGCTACTACAGTGTATATACTGAACAAAACACCTACAGCAGCCATTCATGGAAGCACGCTAGAGATGCGGCTTACAGGTTAAAGGCCAGACATTGGACATCTCAAAGTTTTTGGATGCATAGCTTATGTACATGTGCCTAATGAAAGAAGAAGGAAGTTGGATCCTAAGGCAGAGAAATGTGTATTTGTTGGATATGCACAGGATCGAAAGGCATACAAATGTTATAACCCTCAAACTAGACAAGTGGTCATTTCACGAGATGTGGTGTTTGATGAGCTTGCTACTTGGTACAAAGCAAAAGATGAGGGAGTCATTGAGTCACTTGAGGCAGATGTGCCTGTGAACTTGCCACAAGCAAGTTCTAGTTCTACTACAGTAGAAGCTGAGAGTAGAAGTGTATGTCGATGGTCAGGACGTTTGAGGCATGAGAGTGTGAGCACTGGGAGTAGTGCTATGGATAAAGGAAAGAAGAAGGTCGAAGGAATTGGAATCACAGGTTATGAGTCATCTAGTTCAGAGAGTTTGGATGAGGAGCTTGGCATACCTGTTTTACACACACCTGGTGCTAGGACAGATATGTGTCACCACATGCTAGAGTTATTGGTGTACAAAGTGACCCGCATGCATTGCGGAGATCCCAGAGAGTCAGATATCCAGTTGACAGATTGACATATCGAGATTTTGCTATGCACTATGCATACATGACATCTATGGTGAAGCATGTGGAACCTACATGCTATACAGAGGCTATTGGAGAGCATGTATGGGAGAAAGCCATGGATGAAGAGATGGATGCTTTGGACAAAAATGATACATGGGAATTGGTTGAGTTACCGCAAGGAAAGAATGCAATTGGTTGCAAATGGGTGTATAAGGTAAAGTGCAAGTCAGATGGCAGCCTAGAGAGACATAAAGCAAGGCTGGTCGCTAAAGGATATGGTAAAGTGCAAGTCAGATGGCAGCCTAGAGAGACATAAAGCAAGGCTGGTCGCTAAAGGATATGCACAAACTTATGGTCTTGATTATGATGAAACTTTCAGCCCAATGGCTAAGATGGCTACTGTGAGGTCTATCATTGCACTAGCAGCACAAAAAGGTTGGGCTTTAAAAAATGCTTTCTTGAATGGTGAACTACAAGAAGAGGTGTACATGGAACAGCCAGAAGGATATGTACATCCAAAATATCCTACTTTTGTTTGCAGGTTAAAGAAAGCAATATATGGTTTGAAGCAAGCACCTCGTGCTTGGAGTGACAAGATCAGCAGATATCTTGTCAGTATTGGATTTGTGGTTGGAAATGTAGACTCTTCACTTTATGTGAAGAAAACACATGATGGTATTGTGATGATAGTCATTTATGTTGATGATTTGATTATCACAGGTGATTGTGGGAAAGGCATTGATGAGGTTAAGGCCTTTTTATGCAAAGAGTTTGATATGAAAGACCTTGGTGATTTAAGGTTCTTTCTTGGCATTGAGGTGATAAGAACAAGCAAGGGTATATGGCTGGTGCAAAGGCAATATGCACTTGACATGCTGGCAAAGTATGGTATGATAGCATGCAAACCAATGTTGACACCATTAGAGCAAAACATGAAGCTTAGGGCTGATTTGGGTGATGAGCTTGATGATATCACCATGTATAGAAAAATGGTTGGTAGCCTTATCTACATGACCATTACGAGGCCAGATCTCAGCTATGCAGTTGGTTTGGTAAGTCAGTTTATGCAGAGTCCTCGTAAACCTCACTTGGTTTGGTAAGTCAGTTTATGCAGAGTCCTCGTAAACCTCACTTGGTTTGGTAAGTCAGTTTATGCAGAGTCCTCGTAAACCTCACTTGGTTTGGTAAGTCAGTTTATGCAGAGTCCTCGTAAACCTCACTTGGATGCTATGAGACGTATTCTGAGATACGTCAAAACTACCGTGCATTATGGTCTTTTCTATGAGGCAGGAAAAGACATGCATGTCTATGGATATACATATGCAGATTGGGCCGGTAGTGCATATGACAGGAGGTTTACCAGTGGCTATGTTTTTAGCCTTGGTAGTGGAGCTGTGAGTTGGAGCAGTAAAAAGCAACCTACAGTTGCTTTATCTACCACAGAGGCCAAGTATCGTGGAGCAGCCATAGCTGCATGTGAGGCTATGTGGTTGAAGAAGTTGCTAGACGATGTCAGGTTACAGAGTGATATGAGAGTTATCATTCATTGTGACAACATGAGTAGTATTCAGCTTGCTAGCAACCCAGTTTATCATGCCAGGACCAAACATATTGAGGTCCACTATCATTTCATCAAAGAGAAAGTGCTAGATGGGCATGTTGATTTGACATATGTACAGACAGATGAGCAGGTTGCAGATATCTTTACCAAAGCACTTGGTAAGGATAAGTTTGAGTATTTCCGTACTAGATTGGGAGTCCTAGAGATGGACATGTCGAGCTTGAGGGGGAGTGTTGAAATGTCAAGCTCGTATACAGCTGGAGGATAGCACATGGGTGCTGACAGAGTGACAGTATGGTAGATGGATATCGTGTGGTGTGTTTATGATCGCGTCCAGCTGGTCATGTGTGGTTGTGGACATTACATTAGGTTTACTTTGTAGTGTGGACATAACACTATGTTGTGTTCTCTTTTGAGTGTGTGAGAGAGATGATGACTATCGCTTCTCTCCTTCTTTATGATTGATGAATATGGATTAGGGTTTGCTTCTCTTTGTGTGTGCTCCCTCCTTCTTCTGTTTTTTATCACGAGCTTTGTCCAAAAATTAGCTCTAGTAGACAATGTTTCATGAGACATTACAATTTGATGTCTCACGAAACATGGTGTTCCCTCAAGGAACCTACACTAAAAGATACCTCTACCACAGGTCACCATAGTGGCATCATAGCATGTTCACTGTTTAAGCCCAATCACTCTATTATTTCACATTGGAAATAATCCCTTGGAAGGGAAGTTCTATGTGATGCCTGCAGGAATGATGCGGGAGGAAATACTCCTTGGACGGGATTGGATGGACCATAACAAATGCAACATCGATTGGGATGTGCGAACGGCAACCTTACAAGCTAGCCTCCGGCCAACAAGTTACAGTCCTCATGATAGATGAAGATCCCCTACCTAGCTGCTCCCAAATTCCAAGAAGTCGTCCCTCCTACACCCCCCACCATCATTCCACATTTACACCCCCATAAATCCATCCCACTTAAGCAGATGCCACTCACACTTCCAACCACATCATTGCCTCTCACACTCTCCCCACCACCATGCTCAGCAGTAACCCACTACTCCAACATTCCCCCAATCACACAAGCTATCAATCCACCACCAAAAACTAACTGCATTAACACTTCTAGCCATACTAACATATGCACAAGCATGCCTTCCCTGACTTGGGTACCTAAGAAGCTCCTAACTGCATAGAGTTTATATGAGGGCACATCTACATTGTGGATCTCCCTACGATCCAAATCCCACCCTCATCCCCATCGGCACACACAACTCACCCCCTCTCATAGGCAACCAATTTGCCAACCACAAGCCTACGGGGTACATGAAAAACATCGATCCACTCTCTACATGGCATCCCTGTCCTCAATCAAGCCCTTCACCATGTCCACAACCAACCTTTAGGTGGATCCCCAAACCTCTACTGCAAGCTCAAAACTTCTATGAGGGCAACTCCAACACTTCCATGAGGGAAACCAACACATTTGGATCCCCAAACTACCCCAACCCCAACTCCCACCTCGTATCACTCAACAATCACCGACCTTCCAATGGAAACCCAAGGTGGCCTCCGCCACAAAGACTACCTAGGACAAAGGGAAGCAGAAGCTTCACAATGACATTCTAACCCCCAATCTACCATCGGCAAATATTACCAATGATATCCCTCAACATTAGCAACGCCTCCACCCATTATGGTAAGACTACCTTAGTCCCACAACAATGTCAACCTCTTAAGTTTCAGGTACTCCCTTGTCATCAGCCTCTGCATCCCCCCAAGAATCGGATGTCCCCACCGCACCATCACCCAATTGGACTCGCGTCCTAACCTTGGCAAATTGGGCACACAGTCAGTACAAAACCTGCAATGGGGTGCTGGGAGCATAGCCATGGGTACAAAACCTGATTCAGGGTATCCACACAAAAGAAAAAGAGAAAATTGTTAGAATGCCACGGCCATACCAAATCTGCCATAGCAGTACCATTAGAATACCAAGTCTGCTGCCCACGGCTGAGAACCCTTTAGGATTTCATATTTGCCACGGCCGTTCCACGGCCCAACCTAAAAAGTGATGTGCCGCGGTCGTTCCTTCATCAATCCATCTGCCACCATGGCCATTCTAAATTTGCCACGGCCACACCAAATGTTATTCAAAATGCCTCAACCGTTCCAAATTTGCTCTGGCCGTTTCATCATCAAACCAAATCTTGCCACGCCCGTACCAACTCCAGACCGGGAATGCCACAACCATTCACTTAAGATGTCGCGGCCATTCTCTCAAGATGCTACACCCATTTTCTAGAACTGCCATGCTTGTACCTTCCAAATGCCATGGCCGTGTCATTCTGAAAATGTATAAATATGGGCCCAACCCCCTCATTTCCTCCCTTTCATCTTCCAGTGTAGCCAAACTATTGCAGTTTTTTCTCATAAACTCCTAAGCTCTCACACACTCTCTTTACAATGGCTGACACCTCAGACTCCTTCTTCGTGGAGGTCCATCACCACACTTCCATCAGGAGAAAGCACTCGGCAAGAGGCATATTTGAGGAGTATGCCCGCCACCCCACACAGCTATCACATTTGGGGGAGGCCCTGATGAAATAGGTGAATGGCCATAGTGTCCACTCTTTGATGAAGAACAACCACAAGGTGGAACACAAGCTACTTTATTTCATCAGGCCGTGCTTTAGGGCAGCCAACCCTGTGATCGTATCTAAGCTAGAGCAACTGGGCCTGGGAGGTTTGCCCACTCTGGAGCCATGGGGACCAGACTTATACAATAGTCTGTATTTTACATAAACTTATAATACCAACATGTACACCGGGGAAGTCTTGGATAGTAAAGGCCATCCGCATAGTGTACAGCTTAGCTTGGATCTCATTAGAGATGCCTTATAGCTCCCCCACCTAGACCAGCCCTATGTTAGGCTCACCAATTTCCCCAAGATGACAAGGGGCATATATAAGGGCGACCTGAACAAAGACGAGATGGAGTGGGCAAACATTACCCAAGAAGATTTGATTATGCCAACCCATGCCCTATAGTTTCTACTCACTACTACACGCTAGATAGACAGATTCAGGTGCAACATCACTATCCTAGCTTGGGTGCACCAGCAGGGGATATATGGTCAACTAAGAAGAGTATTTATACAAGGAGCTTGATGCAGTCTACTCTAACCCATAGGGGAAGCTGACAACAGCCACCTTATTAACAAAAGTACTTTACCAGCAGGCGGCCAGGTGGGAGGATTTATCCCATGCCATCTCGCTAAGTGGCCCCAACACGGTGCCAACATCTCTGCCCCCACTAGAGTCCTCTCCCCACTCCCCACCAGCTAAGAGGTACCACCCGATCCCCAAGGGCAAAGAGCAGGTAGCCCCATTGCCCACCACCAGTCTAGGCCCTACACATGAGGTGCTGGCAGGTCGAGAAAGTATGAAGAAAGGCCGAGGAGAAGCAAAAACATGATTTCTTCTAGCAAAGACTTTGAAACACCACCCCCATATCAGTTTTGTTGCCATATACATAGGCAGTGATGTGTGTGAACACACTTAGGACCGTCGGGGCACTTTTTCCCTCTTTAGGAGGTTTTTTTCCTTGGCTTGTATATACACCCATCATACTAGGGCTAACTTATCTTTTGTACATTGACACAATCTAATACACTTTGTGTTGTGTGCATTCTTGCTTCTTCTTCTCTAAGCTTTGTGTGCTTTCCTGCAACCCTAATTCCAACAATTGGCATCAGAGCAGGCATCGGCTCCTAGGGCTACACTGCCAGCACCCTCTGACTCACGTTCTCCGATTGAGGTGAGCTTTCACGAGTGCTTGCAGGTCCCTATACTCTACAAATATGCCCATAGGGCTTTGCGTTCTCAGAATTTGCATCTGAGGTCGTTTCGGGCTCCGTTTTTGCATTTCAAGTTCTGCACACACGTGTTTTCGTCATTTTTTGTAGAAATTTTGACAGTGCAGTTTTTTACAAAACAGACATACGTGTTCTATTGTGGACCATGCTACATAGCACAAGTTGTCTTCTGTTCAGTCTTTGCTTCATTACAGGTAGCTTTTGCATCAGTTTCAATCAGTGGCCATGACTAATAACAGCAATGATGTATTTCGCAGCTGAAGACAAACTGGATGGAGACAGCAACTTCCCACTTTGGGCATACGTGATGCAGCATTTTTTGGTTGCAAAAGGAGTGTGGAACATTGTGCAGGGTACGGATGTACGTCCAGGTTCTATGGATGTAGGATCTGTTGAGGATGTTGCAGGTTCTAGTAGCTCTACTGTTGCTGCTGTTTTACCCACTGTTGAACAAGCTCGTTGGGATGGTAAAGATGCGCAGGCTCATGCCTTGATTGCACTTTCTATCAAACGTAACATCACCCCACATATTCGTTCAGCTAAAACAGCAAAACAGGCTTGGGATATTCTAGCTGGTTTGTATGCAGGTCGTAACGAGGCAAAAATCGCTTACCTGCGTAAAGAGCTAGAATTGAAGATTATGCAGGAAGATGATGACATGAATGTTTTTCTTGCTGAGATTAAAGATCTCAAAGAACAGTTGATTTTTGCAGGTAAGATTATTCCTGATCATTCTCTTGTGCAGACTGTTCTTGATGCTTTACCTGAGACATATCAGACTTTTGCTTCCACGTGGAGACTTCTTACTGAGGACAGACCTGATGCTGTCAAGTATGATACTTTAGTCAACAAGCTCTTGCAAGAAGCACAGTCCAGGCAAAACAGGGCCAGGCAGCGTGCAGTTGATCAAGCATTTATTGCTGCCCCCAGCAGCAATAAATGCTGCCCCCAGCAGCAGCAGAGAAGAAGTGGTAAGGCAGCCCCTTCCACAGTTTCTTCTCTGCTGCCCCCAGCAGCAGAGAAGAAGTGGTAAGGCAGCCCCTTCCACTGTTTCTTCTCCTATTAGTAGGTCTGCAACTTCTTCCCCTTCCACTGTTTCTTCTCCTATTAGTAGGTCTGCAACTTCTTCTCCTTCCACAGGTAGCAATAATAAGTCTGAGAAGGCTCTTGATAAAGGTAAGAAAAAGACCAGGTGCAACTATTGTCATTAAGAATTGCCCTAAGCTAAAGGCTAAAGAGGCAAAGAAGAAAGAGTCAAATGCAGCCACAATAGCGGATGCTTCTACAAATGCAGATTCTGCAAATGTTATGCAGGATACAGAATGGGCGTTTTGCGTGTATTGCCAGTATGACCCATCTGTACATGATGCATGTTTGGCAGTTTCTATTGACTCTCATGTTTGGTATTTTGACAGTGGTGCTACAACGCACATTACCTCGCATCATGGTATGTTCACTTCTCTTGAGGCTGTCCCTAATGTTAATACTATCACATGTGCCAATAATGCTTCTTACCCACGAAACAAGGTGCTAGATACGATTATTGTATCTAGCACCTTGTTTCGTGGGCTGTATAGGCTCAATTCTATGACAAGTGTGTGGAAGATTCAGCAAACGCAGTTTCTAATGAAAAGGCAGTTTCAGATGCAAAACTATGGCATGCTCGTTTTGGTCATCTGAACTTTGCTAGTTTGCTGCGTTTGCAGAAATTTGATATGGTTGCTTCATTGCTCCCTCTTGAGGCACCATTGAAACATGTTTGTGAAGGCTGTATTTTGGGCAAAATGCAGCATTCTGCGTTTCCAAAGGATGGTTCTGTGCAGGCCACTTGCAAATTGCAACTTGTACATAGTGATGTATGTGGGCCTATGCAAACTCCGTCATTTGGTAAACACTTATACTTCGTGACTTTCATTGATGATTACTCAAGGCATGCATGGGTATATCCACTGAAGGCAAAGTCCGAAGTGTTTTTGTGCTTCAAACAGTTTTTACTTATGGTTGAAAATGTATCCAATTGTAATGTGGGCACCCTGTGTTCTGATCGAGGGGGGGGAGTACATGTCTAAAGAGTTTGATGCATTTCTAGCTAGTCGTGGGATAAAACACCAATGTACAGTGCCGTATACCCCTCAGCAAAATGGTGTTGCTGAGAGGAAAAACAGGTCACTTATGGAGATGGCACGATGTATGGTCAAGAGCCAAGCTTTGCCACATGCGTTTTGGCTTGAGGCTGTCATGTGTGCTGCATATGTACTCAACAGGTGTCCCACTAAGGCCTTGCAGTCTATTACTCCATAGAAGCTTGGCATGGCAGGAAGCCTTCTATTGGTCACTTGCGTGTCTTTGGTTGCTTGGCCTATGCTTTAGTGCCTGTGCAACAACACAGAAAATTGGATGATAAGGCTGTCAAATACATTTTTGTTGGTTACAGTGCTGAGAGCAAGGGTTACAGATTGTATCATCCGAAGTCAAAGCGTATCTTGATTAGTCGAGATGTTGTTTTTGTGGAAGATGTTGTGCAGCCTTTGTTATCATGTACCAAAGAGACAGGTGTGAGCTCACGGGATGTATTTGATACATTGTTACCTCTGTTTACAGGTGGGAATTCAAATGTAAGTCCTAATGAGGCAAATATTCAGCCTATGCAGATTTCAAATGACATCATAGATCAGCCTATTTCTGATGCAGATTTACAGGATGTAATTTCTGAGGATAGGGCTGAAAATGAGCAGGCTAGAGGTATGCCTAAATGGCTGGTGCAAACCTTGTGTGATAGTAAAATTGATGCACCTATATCTAGTCGTACTCGTTCGGGTTTTCAACATGTCTCTTATGCATCAGATTGTTATGCTTTGGCTGTGTCTAGTATGTGTGAAGAGGAAGAACCTCTTTCATTTGATGAGGCACAAAAATCAGAAAATTGGTTGGCTGCAATGCAAAGTGAATATGATGCTATAATGAAGAATGGTACATGGTCTTTGTGTGATTTGCCTATTGGTAAAAAGGCCATTGGATGTAAGTGGGTTTTTAAGTTGAAACAAAAGCCAGATGGCAGTGTTGATCGCTATAAGGCTAGGCTTGTTGCAAAGGGTTATGCTCAAGAAAAGGGCATTGATTTTGATGAGACCTTTACTCCCACTTGTCGTATGACTACCATTCGTAGCATTTGTGCATTGGCAGCTCATAATGGTTGGAATGTACATCAGTTGGACATAAAGACTGCATTCTTGAATGGAGATTTGCATGAGGAGGTGTATGTATTGTAGCCTCGTGGTTTTGTTCAAAAAGGGTAGGAAAACAAAGTGTGCAGGTTGAAAAAGGCTTTATATGGTTTAAAGCAAGCTCCATGAGCTTGGTATGACAAGATACATGCATATTTGACTGCACATGGTTTTCAGAATAGTCCAACAGAAAGCACTTTGTATGCTAAACGTGTGGATGATGTACATCTAATCATTGCTCTCTATGTCGATGACATGCTGCTCACAGGACCAAATGAGAGTCATATTGCTGATTTTAAGGCTGATTTGAATGCTTCTTTTGAGATGTCAGATTTGGGGCATTTGCATCATTATTTGGGGATACAGTTTAAGCAGTGTGATGGAGGTATTGCTTTGTGTCAAACAAAGTATATTGAGACATTGTTGCGAAGATTTGGCCTTGAAGATGCTACTCCAATGGAGACAGGTATGAAGTTGAGTCTTCACGATGCTGGTGATTACTTTGATGTCACACTCTACCAGACAGCTGTTGGTTGCCTCATCTATGTATGCATTAGGATGCCGGACATTCAGTTTGCAGTCTCACAGGTGAGCAGGTTTATGCATAGCCCAGGGTTTCAGCATTGGAAGGCAGTTAAACACATCTTTCGCTACTTGAGTGGCACCATACATCTTGGGTTGTTTTATCCCAAGGGGGGATCGTTGCCGCCAGATTTGCATGCTTTTTCGGACTCAGATTGGGCTAGTTGCTATGACACAAGAGTGTTACAAGTGGTTTTTGTTTCATGCTTGGTAGCTCATGCATATCTTGGTTGAGCAAGAAGCAACCTACTGTGGCCACTTCGAGTTGTGAAGCTGAGTACAGGGCAGCTTTCACAGCTACGGTTGAGTGTGTGTGGCTCAGACGGCTTTTGGCTGATTTGGGTGTTGGACAGGAGTCTGCCACCTCTATCTACACTGACAGTCAGAGCGCATTGGTAGTTGCGAGAAACCCAGTTTTTCATGCTCGCACAAAGCACATTGAGGTGCATTATCACTATGTCAGGGAGAGACTCTCAGCAGGAGAGATCAGCTTGGCCTATGTGCCAACACATGACAACCTCGCCGATCTTTTCACAAAGGCGCTTCCTCGTGAGAAGTTTGAAGCTTTCCGCAAAGCTTTGGGCTTGCTCCCCTTTGTGGATTGATCTACTTCGGCATGGCACTCCCCTATACATGAGTGCCAGCTCTCGTTCACACCATCACTCCCAGGGGGGATTTGTTGCCATATACATAGGCAGTGATGTGTGTGAACACACTTAGGACCGCCTTGTATATACGCCCATCATACTAGGGCTAACTTATCTTTTGTACATTGACACAATCTAATACACTTTGTGTTGTGTGCATTCTTGCTTCTTCTTCTCCAAGCTTTGTGTGCTTTCCTGCAGCCCTAATTCCAACAAGTTTACAGATGTACCTTCTCCTTTTAGAGAGGCTAGACCCTCCTCCCCTCATGTGTCCAAAACATAGTGGAGACTCTCCACTGAGTACGGTTAAGTAGTTTCAGATCCAGCTAGGCATACACAGAGAGCGTTCATGTAGCCCATGGCGAGGTGCCCAATTTTCCCCTAGGTTTTTAACACTTGGCTAGGGAATTGATCACTCAAATGAAGGATTGCAAATACCATCAACAAAATGTGGTTGAAGTTTCACAACGAGAGATGTTGTTGGCCAAGGTCACACCACGAACTCTCTATCATAGAGACCCTTGCCCAAGAATCCCAAGAAAGAGCAAAAGTTGTGAAGGGGGCCCTAACACAGACACACTTGGATTTCCAGAGATACCGAGAGATCTCGGAAGATACCATCCATGAGATCAAAGAGCACCAAGGAGAAGCTGAAGCCAGAGTAGCACAGCCAGCCTTCACCCCCTCTGCTCCCTCCTCCAACACCATGGATCCGAAGGTTGATGCACTTTTGGATACAACCACAAAGCTGTCGTCCTTGACCTCCCCCCACAAAGCCCATTCCAACTCATCGACCTTCATTAACCAGAGCATGCAACTCAACCTCCTCCAACACAATGTCTTTTTGTATGAGCCCCTCTCCTTCCAGAACTACACCTATCTCCTATCACAGAGCTCTCTATCGCTAGCATCACCCTCATCCCCACTTCTACTTCCAGGGCCTCCTATCCTTCAACCACCCCCACGACTTCTACGAGCTCCCTCCCCACCCTCTCCAAGCCATCTTTATTAGCTGGAGTTGCCTCCTCCACTTTGGCTTCCCATCTGCTGACCCAATTTATGTTATAGACCTACCTATTCCAAAAGGTCTATGCCCATAACCCTACCCTTCCCAGAGCATAACCGTTGCCTTGCACTATCTATCTACATGGTAGGGGATGGCACGTGGTTAATGAAGCTACCTCTCCCCCCTTAGCACTGACGCCCTTCCCCGTTATTCCACGACGGGCCTCCTTATCTTATACCATAGGTGTCATGAGAAAATGGAGGTCATGCAGCCACCGAATCTGCCAATGCGATGACTCCCATATCGCCTTCCCGATGGAATTCACCTCCGAGGAAGCAGTAGCATCTGAAGCCTTTTTCCGATCCCAAGGACCAATGGACGCAACCAAAGGTGATCATGCCCCTAACGGCCATGATAGAGGCGACGATGGCCAACGATAGCCTCCCACCTCCACCCTCACAATCCTCATCTCCCACACCTGTCCCTCCACCATCGAGTTCATCTCACCCAAGTACCAGCACCCAACCACCAGCACCCCCACCCCCATCTAGCACATCCACACCACCACTCTTCCCTCCCCAAATTTGTTCTCCTCCCATCGCAACCAAACCCCCACCCCTCTTTGATGCAAACCTTACCACTAGAGCCTCCACATCAACCACCCTTCCACCCCCTTCACCCCGCCGACACAATAGCCCTCTCACCCAAACCAAATGAAGAGGGAGAGATTCTGCCGCCACCACCACAAGAGCGCAAGGAGGTCGACCCTCCACTAAACCCTCTCAACTAGAAGAGACCCCCTCGAAAGTTCGAGCAGGTGATCACCATCCCGCTCAATCGACATCTCTAGGCAATATCCATCACTCTCATAATGGACCACATGGACATCGATGTCCTACGCCCATACCTTGAAGCCAAGCATCGAGAGTGTCAGCAAGAACACCCACCTAGGGGGCATGGAGGATACCACCAGCCACCCACCATTTCTCGCCCCATCATGATCAAACTTATGGGCGGCAGCAGCCGGCATGGAGGTGCCCTTTCCAACTCAAACCATTCATCTGGGAAACCTATTGTAACACACCCTGCGCACTCGGCATCAGCCCAAACTACCTACCCATAAGAAGATGGTGGGCATGGAATGTATTCCACGAGGATCAGAAAACAAACCCGAAGCTACAATTCAATTTTCCTTGGTTTGGTCCTTTGATGGCATAGCAACCATATACTATAGACACCATGATTAAATGCTTCAACGAGTTCATCCGCCGCTATGATCAAGTCCCAGACCCACCAACCATGATCGACGATCAGCTTTTCAGTAACGGCTTCGTATGAAGCAGTAGATAAATTTATTTGTTAGATACATGAACTAAAGAAACATAGATCATAATAAGAGAAACAAAGTCCATTCTGTGTAATTACATATTTTATTTTTTTAATTTTATTTTTTTATTTTTTTAATTTTTTACTAATTACACAAAAATACTAATTATGTAAAAAATTACAAAAATTTAAAAAAAATGCAAAATATGTAGAAAATGTTAACTCCAAAGAAAACACCTAATTTATAGTTTTTTTAATTATTTTTATTTTTTATTTTTATTTCTATTTTTTTAAAAAAATAAAAAACATGAAAATTTGTATGCGAGAATAGCAGATTTTTTTTTAAAAAAAATTAAAGATTAACAAAAAAACAAAACAAAAAAATAAAAAATAAAAAAAATAAAAATACTAACCTTATCTTCGGCACCTTATCGCTTTCTGCCGGCCACGTCTCCTTCGCTTCCTCCCTCGTCTGCTGCACACCTTCGCCGGCTTCAGATGTCGCCTTCTCCTCTAGCAGCTGAGGCCTCCTCGCCTACGCCTCCTCAGCGGCGGTCACCTCCTCTGCAGACTACACCGGCCTTCGCTCTCTCTTTGCGGGTGAGGTAGAGATGGCCGCCTTATCCGGCCTCTCCTCCTCTCTGTTTGCTTTAGCAGCCAGCAGCCCCGGCGACACAGGCCACCTCACCACCGCCTCCCCGGTCCCTTCGCTTCCACACCTCCGCTGACGTTGCGTGGTTTCTTTTCCTTCGCGCGACCAGTTGGCTCCTCTGCAGCCTCTTTCTCTGCTTTCAGCCAGCTGCCTTCAGCCAACCCTTCTCCCTTCTCTTCAACAAGCTCAGCTAGTGCCGAACTCCCCCTCACCGATGCTGCTGACGGTGACACAGGCCACTTCGCCTTTATTTTCGGCCACCTTCACCACCGCCGGCCAGCCTTCAGCGGCCAGGCGGCCCTTCTTTGCTCTGCGGCTCCTCTCTCTGGCGGCCTGCCGGCCCTTCGCCATAGTCTGTCAGCTTCGCCACCTTCGTGTGCTGCCTTTGCCGCCCGCAGTCAGTAGCTGAAGCTACTCAATGCCTTCTACAGCTAGTAGTTGAAGCTACTCAACTTCGCCATAGTACATGCTTTAATCTTCTCTTAATCTCTCATTAATTTTCTACAAATCACACTCTCTCAGCACCACAACTAGGTGCCTCTTTTGAAGTTGTATCAAACCATTTACTATAGATGAGAGTGTGCTTACTAAGCACCTATTTACACACATGGAAATGTCTTAATGAGATCATCTATTCCCTCTCAAAAAGCCCTCCCATAGGAAGAGGATCAAGAAACTTTGTGGTAATGAGTGTCGCTTCCCAATTAAAGTTTTCTAGTTTTGGATTTCATAGGATAGGAAGAGAGATTCCACACTCATGCTAACCCTAAGCCTAAAAACAAAAAGAATTAGTGGTAGTAATACAAGCTTCTCAACCGGTTTTGAGTCTTCTCCCCAGCAACGGTGCCAATGGAGAGACGGAAGACTCTCTACACTTGTAGCATGAGTAGCATGATCCGTGTGTAGCTCAATCCAATGGGATTTGCATCCCTTTCGGAGCTAGGGATTCAACCCGTACCGGTGCATGAAAGCTTATCCACGAATGGAGAAAATGCTATGAACACCACTACCTTGACATAGACTTTACACACAAGCTCAATCTTGCCATAGCTAATTCACTTATCATCCCACTCATTCATGCATCCAATACAAGAGAAAAGCTAAGCTAATGCATACACAAGCTCAAAGCATACTTCATTCTCAAGCACTTACTTCCCTAGCATGCACACAAACCTTGAAGCTTAATGGAACTTCAAATAAACATGCATTCTCATTCACTACTCAAGCAATGCCTTGCCCATGGATAAGCTACAAGTTATGGAGAAGCTTAAGCTTGAATCCACTACCACACAAAGCCTAATAGAGAATCCACAAGCATCAATAAAGAAGCATGCACACTAGAGAATAGAAATGAGAAGAGAGAAAAACATCATCTCATTGCATTGAATTAGAAGAGCATTGCTCATACAATAGTGTAGATGGGGGGAGAGAAGAGCTTGTACCTCTATTAACAAGAGGGAGAGCTAGTCTCAAGAGAGCTCAAGCATAAGTTTAGCCCAATGTGTCCATGAGCTCTCAAATGAGCCACTATTTATACTAAAACTCCTAAAACTCCCAAAACTTCCCATGTGGGACTATTCTCAAGCCCACTCCCACACTCACCTACAACTTGGAACTCTTTACAAGAGCCCTAAATAAGAATGTCAAGTCTCTTGTTTTCCTGCTTCCATCTTTGTATTGCATCCTTGCATTGATCACACCACTCGTCATGCAACACACATCCATCCATCCATTCATTCCCATCTATCTGATTCACATCTTATCTCATCACATCTATTCACCTCATATTCTCATCACTTCTATTCACATCAAATCCATCCATCCAATCATCATCTATCTGATTCACATCTTATCTCATCACATCTATTCACCTCATATTCTCATCACTTCTATTCACATCACATCTCATCACATCTATTCACCTCATATTCTCATCACTTCTATTCACATCCATCCATCCAATCATCATCTATCTGATTCACATCTTGTCTCATCACATCTATTCACCTCATATTCTCATCACTTCTATTCACATCACATCCATCCATCCAATCATCATCTATCTGATTCACATCTTGTCTCATCACATCTATTCACCTCATATTCTCATCACTTCTATTCACATCACATCCATCCATCCAATCATCATCTATCTGATTCACATCTTATCTCATCACATCTATTCACCTCATATTCTCATCACATCTATTCACCTCATATTCTCATCACTTCTATTCACACATCACGTCCATCCATCCAATCATCATCTATCTGATTCATATCTTATCTCATCACATCTATTCACCTCACATTCTCATCACTTCTATTCATAGAATTTAAACATAGAATTTAAGAGAATTCTAATTTTTGATATAAATATTCTTTACGCATTAATTTATGCATAATTCAAATTTAAGAAAAATAACACTTTTAAAATAAAATTAAATCCTTTATGCATCTTTCTATGCATAAATTCAATTTTAATGAGAATAACACTTTGAATTAAATATAAATCTTTTATGCATCTTTCTATGCATAAATTCAATTTTAATGAGAATAACACTTTTAAAATAAAAATAAATCTTTTATGCATCTTTTTATGAATAAATTCAATTTTAATGAGAATAACACTTTTGAATCAAATATAAATCTTTTATACATCCTTTAATGAGAATAACACTTTTGAAATGAAAATAAATCTTTTATGCATCCTTCTATGCATAAATTCAATTTTAATGAGAATAACAATTTTGAAATGAAAATAAATCTTTTATGCATCCTTCTATGCATAAATTCAATTTTAATGGGAATAACACTTTTGAAATGAAAATAAATCTTTTATGCATCCTTCTATGCATAAATTCAATTTTAATGAGAATAACACTTTTGAAATGAAAATAAATCTTTTATGCATCCTTCTATGCATAGGTTCAATTTTAATGAGAATGTAACGTCCCTCCCAAGCCATGTATGTATGTGTCTCTTTTAATATAGATTTCAATAAGAAAAGAGAGTGTAATTAGAAAGAGTGAAACAATAAGGCTAGAAACATTAGAAAAGTATTAGAATAAAAATATTAGCTCCAAAAATCCTAAAAGAAATAAGAACATAAAAATAGTTCTATTAAGAGATAAGTATCCCCAAAAATAGAATTTCGATTTTAGGTGATAAGAGGTTATATTTAGAGTACTTTTACATATTTAGAGTCCATGCATACTAAAAATGTGGAAAAACAACGTGTTTCTAAAGATGGTGCATTTGCGGCCTATTCTGCCCACGTTGGCTTGTAGACCAGATGCCTTCCCGTTCTTTTGACTGGTTACATGACTATATTCTGAGTTTTTATCAGAGAGTTATGGCCGAAACAGTCTGCTGTTTCTATCAGGGTCTTTACATAGAGAAAACTGTGAGAAGACAGCAAGTAGCCTCAAGGTAATCCTAGAGTTTGAGATGCATATATCCCTTCATTCTTATCTAATATCTCAAAAAATAAGCTTAGATTTCTATGGTCTTTCGGAGGAAGAGACCAAAACTCCATAGCTTTTCTTTTAGAGAAAGAATACTATGCTGTAGACTTGTAGGAGAAGGCTATTTTGCCATAGATCTTAGAAAGACAGAAGAATCACAGTATGAGTAAGAGGAGATAAAGCTTGGAGATTATTGGATGATTTCAATCAAAGGACAAGGTATTAGAAGACTCTATTCTCATATGTCAAGTTCTAAAGCTCTTATTGACAAGCAAGGACAACGAGATAAACGACAAATTTCTATAAGGTATATACATATTTTGTTTTTTATTTACATATCATTCTTAGGGGTTGAGGTATGGCCCCGGCTTCTCTATTGATTGTTACAGTGATCTATTTGATTGATTTACCATTTAAAGTTTGTATTCTTTTAAGCAATAGCATATGCCTTAATAAAGAATGTCTTATCGCAATCTCAAGTTGAAATGCTAAAATCTTTGTGAAAAAGATTGTTTTCTTAAAGAAGGTGACATGGATCCTAGTCATATGGTTTAGTGAGTAAATGGATTGTTATCTTGGTTAAATTAAGGTACAGGTACAACTTCTCCCTGCCTTGACGCTGCCCCGTTCTTGTGCTTGTGTAGCCGGACGGCGGAGACGTTAGTAAGGCCCGGAGTTGGCCCATGGTATCCCTCATACCATTGGGAGAATGAGGTTTGCCGATTGAGGCAAGTGATTGTGATGATGCTGCCTAGTTCTGAGGGCCCAGGCTAGTGCGGTGAATTAGCCCACCCTAGTGCGCAGACATCCCTCTGAGGGGCGGGAGGATCGAGCGATGGAGCCTGAGAGGGCGACAGGCCAGCTTGAGTCCTCGCCAGCGGCCGACGATGAGGTGTATGGTCCCGTAGGGTTTTGCCCAGCATGTGGAGGCTGGAAGGCCGAATTCTAGATCATCGGCGGTATAAAGGAAAAGAATAAGAGAGCCACTTTGGCTTGTATGAAATTGATTCATGTTTAACTTTGTTTTTATAAATCTTGTCTTTGGTATGATTGTATTGTAGAAAAAGGCTGTTTTAACAAACCTTGTGAAAAGGGTCTTAATTAAGGAACATGTTTGTTTATGTCAAACAGTGTGGTAGGATTAATTAGAAAACAAATTGACGCGTGAGTAGGGTGGAAAGTGGGAGGATGGAATGCCCCGACGGCACCATCCTACGGACGGGTGGACCCGATTAGTCGGGTAGCTTTCCAACATATTAAGTGAAAGCCCTACATTAGATAAATAGGTTCTCGGACAACTCTATTCTAGAAGACTAGGCCAACGGCGGCTGTGCCTTGCATGGATGAGGAAAAAAGCGTTGCCTCTAGAAATCAAGTCTTGTAGTTGCCCAATTTATGTGATCAATTATCCTATGGGTGATTTGATTTTAGAAGACCACGCTCCCCCTGCGGGATAGAACTAGGTCTTACCTATGAATCGTATCCTTGAATCTCTGTATGGTCAAGGTGTCGATGAGTAGGAAATTTTTTCTAAGATAAGACTTAGCGGACTATCTTAAGTGTTTTCCCTATTTGTGGAAGGGGGAAACCTTACAGAGAATAACCTTTTGAAATGAAAATAAATCTTTTAGAATGCACAAACGGAGGGGATTACTCTTTTAGAATAACCTAATGATAAACTTTAGTTCTACAAAATTTAAGAAAATTTTGCCATAACCTCCTTTGTATGGCTAACCATTTCTCAATTTTTATATTCTAACATCAATTTAAAATTAATCCCAATTTGAAGTAAAGTATTCTAATCTACTCAATTTTTACTTTTTAAAGAGTAAACAATAAGAAAAGTTTAATTAACTTATTTGTTACTCATTTTAGGATAAAGAAAGGCTGAATTCTTAAGGAAGAGAAGGGGGTAGCCTTTTCATCAAGGCATAACATCAAGATTCACTTCAATCACTAAAAGAAAGCAAAGAAATAAAAAAAACATAGATTAGAATTTAAAAAGTAGATTGTTTAAAGCTTACATGGAGTTTTGTAAGCTTTCCTTTGGCTTGAGTGGCCACCAATTCTTGTTTGGATCAAGAGTGGCCACCAATTCTTTTGGAGATGATTTAGTAAAAAACAATTGAATTATCAATTCAATGTATTTGACTCTGGGGAGGAGTAGAGTAACAATGCATAAACACTATTAACCTTTTACAAAGGGGGGGACTTCTATTTATAGGAAAAAATAAGCCTCTAACCAAGCAAACTGATTCTAGAATTTTCGAGATTAGTTTGGTCAATTTTTGACCATTTTTGGGTCAGTTTAGCTTACTTTTTGGATCTAGTTGAAATAGGAGAGGAGAGATTAAATATCTCATTATTTATGAGTTTAAAACTCCTCCACACATGTGAAATAGGCACCTCCTTCATGAGGGAAAATCCCCACATTGAGGTGTCAAAAATGCATCGTTTCCTCTAAATATCTCTTCTTTTTTAACTAATAACCTTGTTGTTAGTCAACTCTTCATCTTATGTGAGTATTTACTCATTTTTGGGGGATTTTCTTTTATTCTTCAATTTATCTCCTCCCTACATTTGGATTAATCTTATTGGTCTATAGGAACCTTAATTGGAGCATAATTCAAAAACTTTTGAAAATCTGGACCCTTAGGCTAAGGTCCTTTATACTTTTTTTAAAAAAATTCCTCCAATTGCACATTGGAAAGTTCTTTTTGAATTGCTATTTTAGGGGAAACCATTTTACACACTAGGAGGATTTTTTATCAAAAAATATCTTAATTTTGAATTACCTACCTCTAGACATTTTCTCTCTCTAGGCCAAAACAGGGTAAAACATGATCTTTCTTTTATTTCAGAGAGGGGAATAATTATAAGATCAGAAGGGGAGGTTCTTACACTTGCACACCTCAAAAGCTGGAGGGAGGAATCTTACAGTTAGAGTGGGTTACTGCCGAGCATGGTGGTGGGGAGAGTGTGAGAGGCAACGATGGTGGAATGATGGTGGGGGATGTAGGAGGGATGACTTCTTGGAATGTGGGAGTAGTTAGGTAGGGGCTCTTCGTCTGTCATGAGAACTGTAACTTGGCCAGAGGGTATCTGTAAGAGCTATCTGTAAGGTTTCCGTTCACGCATCCCAATCGATGTTGCATCTGTTATGGTCCATCCAATCCCATCCAATCCCATCCAAGGAGTATTTCCTCTCGCATCGTTCCTGCAGGCATCACATAGAACTTCCCTTCCAAGGGATTATTTCCAATGTGGAATAAAAGAGTGACTGGGCGTAAACAGTGAACATGCTATGAAGCCACTATGGTGACCTGTGGGGTAGAGGTATCTTTTAGTGAAGGTTCCTTGAGGGAACACTTTCGTGAGACATTAAGTTGTAATGTCTTATGAAACATTGTGTCTACTAGAGCTAGTTTTTGGACGAAGCTCGTCGGGGTGATCATTCCTAAAACCACAACTAAGTTGGCTTCACCTCCCATTCCTCTTCTTTGAGATCGACCACTTGGGCCATGTCGACCATGATTTGTCGCTGCCGCCCCGCAAAGCTTAGATTGCCTCACTTTGGCCTCTTTTTGGGTAGCTTGTTTCATATCCTCACGGTCCTTTTGCGTTAAATCATGGATGGCTCTTAAGGTGGCCTTAGTGAGAGGGCCATAGTCACAGTTTAGTTTGCTACCATTGAAATAACCAGCCATTTTGACACCATCAAGTGTCTCGATACGCATAGCACCTTGAGGGGTAATTTCAATGACGAGGAAGGGTCCTAAGACTTTGAGCTTGAGCTTCTTTTTGTGTGTCTTTTTACTAAATAAAAGGACCATGTCGCCCTCGTTCATTTGTTTGTATTTAAGCTGGTTGGTCAAACCATTGAAATAACCAGCCATTTTGACACCATCAAGTGTCTCGATACGCATAGCACCTTGAGGGGTAATTTCAATGATGAGGAAGGGTCCTAAGCCTTTGAGCTTGAGCTTCTTTTTATGTGTCTTTTTACTGAATAAAAGGACCATGTCGCCCTCGTTCATTTGTTTGTATTTAAGCTGGTTGGTCAAACCATTATTTGCACCTTAGCTTCTCAACGATCATGTTGTATACCGTTAAAAGGCATGTTTTAGATTCTCAAGCTCAAAAAGGCGACATCTTAAGACTTTTCTAGTGAGATTCTCTTGTACACGATGCATAATTTGGGAACCAAGGACACCATTGGCATGGCCGCTTCAGTACCATAGGTTAAATTGAAGGGGGTAGCATTGGTTGCTACCTTGTAGAAAGTTCTATAAACCCAAAGTGCAGCCAACAACTTTTGTTCCTAATTGTTGCGGCTAGCCTTCACAGTTTTGGTCACAATGGCACACAAGATTTTGTTTGTGCTTTTTCCTTGGCCATTTGCTTTTGTGGGTAATAGGGGGAGGAATTTCTGTGAGTGACAAGGAACTCTTGCAAGAGGAATTGGATTACCTGATTAATAAAATGTGTCCCATTTTCATTGACGAGCTCAAGGGGGAACCGAAGCATGTGATAATTGATTCGTAAAGGAATTTGGGAGTCGATCGTGTAGCAGCTTTGCCGTAAGCCCTAAATTCAACCCACTTAGTACAATAGTTCTTGGTAGCAGCTAATTATATATCGAGATTGAGTGTATTTTGTTGCTAGACTGATGGGTCCAATGAAATCTATGCCCCACTTCTCAAATGGTTGCAAAGATACAACTGAGTTCAGGGGGCATGTTATCCTTGAAGCAGGGAATTGCTCCAAGTTGGCACTCATCACACTGCTTGACATATTCTACTACATCCACCATTAGAGTGGGCCACCATAACCTGACTATGAAGACCTTACGCCAGCACCACAGGAAGAGTGAGCCTGTTCTAGAAGAAAAACATATTCGTCTTCACGGACACAATGTCTAAGAATCTGCCTATAGAGTTGGCCTACAATGAGTTGGTAGGGGGTTACCTGTTTAGTTAGGTGATGGGCACGATCTTTGTTGAGGAGGGGGTTACCTGTTTAGTTAGGTGACGGGCACGATCTTTGTTGAGGAGGGGGTCCACTAGTAAGCTATTGGCTAAAACGTGTGCTACCTCCTCGCCCCTTTCAGGAATCAAGCATATTTGGAATAGGGTGGCATTTGGTAAGTCATCATCTACTCCCACCGGTGGTTTGCCGTTGGGGATCCTTGACATGTGGTCTACTAGAACATGGTGAGAGCCTTTCCTTACTATAAGATAAGTGAAGTTAAACTCAAGCAATACAAGTAGCCACTTGGTGATTCTACATGTCATACAAGGCTTGTTTACCAAGTATAGAAGAGCTTGATGGTCTAGGAAGAAAACAAACTCAGTCACGGAGAAGATAATAGAGCGAAACTTCTTGATTGTGTAGACCATGGCTAATCCTTCTCTCTCAGTCATGCATAGTTCCTCTTAGCTTCATTGAGTTGGTGGCTAGCAAGGCTGATGGGGAAATCCATCTTGTGTTCTCCCAGTTGCGCCATCACACATCTACAAAAGCTGAGGCATCGATGTGGACATGGAAGATAATGTCCTAGTTGGAGACCTGAGAATTTGAGCACTAGTAGCCAAGGCCTTTTTGAGCACTAGTAACCAAGGCCTTTTTGAGCACTAGTAGCCAAGGCCTTTTTGAGCACTATGTAAGACCGTTAGCATTCCTCATTCCACTTGAAGACAATTAAGAGTCCAAAAAGAGGTCAGAGCGATATCTACATACATAAGAGAATTGGTGATAGTAGTCGACATGCCCCATGAAGCACTGGACTCCCTTGAAGTTAGTGGGTGGGGGCAGCTCAAGGATAAGCTGCACTTTTCTATCATTTGTAAAGATTCCTTGTTTGGAGACAATGTGTCCTAGGATCACTCTGTGTCTAACCCAAAATTGACATTTAAGTGGGTTCAACGATATGCAATACAGCCTGCATCTTTCTAACACTTTGCGCAAACTATTAAGGTGCGCCTTCTAGGAGGAGTTGACACAAAGGTCATCCATAAATATCTCAAGGAATTTTGGAAGATATTCCTTGTAAGCCATGTGCATGAGATGTTGGAAGGTATCGGGGGCATTGGTCAGCCCCCGAAGGGCATGACACGATATGCATATGTGCCCCATTCGGTAGCAAATGCTATTTTGTGCTGATCCTTGGGATTGATCCAACACCACTTCCAAGAGAAGTAATCCTCGAATTTTGTATGAGCAGAGCAACGAGCTTGGTCTCTTCCGCTATAGAGAGGTCTTCTCCAATATATACCGGCCTTGGGTCTTCATCTAGGACTGCCACATTTATCTCTTTGACCTTAGCTGGACCATCATAAGAGGTCCCTCGTTGTCCATTGTGAGAACTGTAGGCCAAATCATATTGGAGAAATCTGTTGGCCATCTCAAAGGTCTTGAAATGTTTAGGCACCTGTCTGGTCTCTTTGGCTTTAGAACTTTCTTCTTCTACTAGCTGTTTAGCTTCTTTTTCTGCTTGTGCTAACTTTTTGTTGTGTGCTCTGCATGTTGAGTGGCATAGCTTTTCTGGTTTTGGTTTGGAATCAATGAGTTTTGCTAGCTGTGGGATGGTTACATGGACTAGAAATGAGCTATTGGCAAATTCCTTTTGCCATATTTCATTGAAGTGATCATGTGCTTCCACAGCCCCAACATACTTCAGCTAGTGAGTGTTTGAATTGCTCTGGGAAAACATATCGTTCTAGCCCAAGCAATCCATGAGGCCTATGAGTCTTGTGGGAGCATGTGTACCTTGATGCTGTCGCTCTAATGGCATGTTCAAGTTCTTGGGATGCAACATTGGGCAGGTATACTGAGCTAATCATATATAGAGATGTAATATCCTGCTCGTCTGCCATAGCAAACCTCCTACCGTACGTCTAGGCAAAATGTCCAGGGTGGCAAGGATATGCATCCAGTTCTCAGAGTCTTCCTGCTTTGGAAGAGGTGCACACTCCTCACTATCCTTTTCATCTTCTAGTTTCTTGTTGCGCATTTGACATAGATGAATTGTAGTAGATCGGGTTGTTGTGACTGAGTCCTCTGCAAATTGTCTACCACTCATTGGGTGTACCTTCCACGTGCTAGTCTTGAATGTTTGATCCTTTCTCCAAATGAAAATGTGGTCGGTATCCCAGTCGTTGCCGTGAATCATTTTTTATTCTCTCATGAATGGTCTACCAAGGATGTAGTCGTATAAACAAACTAGCAAATGTCCAAAGTTCATCACCACAAAGGTGTGGTGGTAGACATGTATGTGAGGGGTGCATTCTTGGTAAAATGCATCAGGCATCATTTCCAAAGGATGGATCTATGAGAGCTATTAAGAAATTATTGCTTATACATAATGATGTATGTGGTCCCATGAGGACACCATCTATTCGTGGATATCTCTACTTCATCACTTTTATTGATGATTACTCCAGATATAGCTTGGTGTATCTATTAAAGTAGAAATAAGAGGTTTTTATGTGCTTTAGGCACTTTGTATCCATTGTTGCTGAAAATTCACGTGAATGTAAAGTTGGCACCCTTCGTTCAAATTGAGGGGGGGAGTATATGTCTAAGGAATTTCATGCATATATGGCTGAAAAAGGCATAAGGCATCAATGTACAGTGCCATACACACCTCAACAAAATGGTGTGGCTGAGAGAAAGAACATGTCTCTGATGAAGATGGTATGATGTATGGTGAAAACCCAAGACTTACCTCATGGTTTTTGGTCAGAGAGGCAACTATGTGCGCAAACTATGTGTTGAACAAGGCCTTATAGTCTAAAACTCCTTATGAAGATTGAAGAGAGGGAAAATATTCTAGAGAGAGATAATTCAGTTTTTAGATATCTTCGGATGGAAAAATATCCCTTCTTATTAAAATGATTTTCCCTGAAACAGAAATTCAAAAAGAACTTTCCAGTGTGCAATTGGAATAAATTGAAATTAGATAAAAAGGACCTTAGCCTGAGGGTCCAGATTTTCTTTGAATTAAGGTTCCTATGGACCAATAAGTTTAATCCAAATGTAGGGAGGAGATAAATTGAAGAATAAAAGAAAATCCCCCAAAAATGAGAATGCTCACATAAGATGAAGAGTTGACTAAGGACAAGGTTTATTAGTTAAAAAAGAAGAGATATTTAGAGGAAATGATGCATTTTTGACACCTCAGTGTGGGGAATTTCCCTCATGAAGGAGGCACCTATTTCACATGTGTGGATGAGTTTTAAACTCACAAATAATGAGATATTTTCATCTCTCCTCTCTCTTGTTTCAACTAGATCCAAAAAGTAAGCTAAAGTGACCTAAAAATGGTCAAAAAGTGACCAAACTGATCTGGAAAATTCTAGAATTAGTTTGCTTGGTTAGAGGCTCACTTTTTCCTATAAATAGAAACCTCCCTCTTTTTAAAAGGTTAACAGTGTTTATGCACTGTTACTCTACTCCTCCCCAGAGTCAAATACATTGAATTCACTTGATAATTTAATTGTTTTTGACTAAATCCTCTCCAAAAGAATTGGTGGCCACTCTTACTACAAACAAGAGTAGAACCCTTAATCCCTCAAGCCCAAAGAAAATCTTACAAACTTGATGTAAGATTAATTCTTACTTATTGTGAATTTAAAATCTATGGTTTTCTTAAATTTTATGCTTTGAAAATGTTTGAATGAAAATCTGATGCTATGCCTTGATGGAAAGGCCACCCCCTTCTCTTCTTTACAATTTAGCCCTTCTTAATCCTAGAAAGTTTATTTAAATGATTGATTAAACTCTTTTATGCTTTTATGTTTGAATTAAAATCTGATGTTATGCGTTTGATGGAAAGGCCACCCCCTTCTCTTCTTTACAATTTAGCCCTTCTTAATCCTAGAAAGTTTATTTAAATGATTGATTAAACTCTTTTCATTGTTTACTCTCTTAATTTTTAGAAAATGGAGTAGATTAGAGATATTAGAATCCAAAACCCTAAACCCATACAAAGGAGGTCATGGTAAAATTTTCTTAAATTTTGTGGAATTAAAGTTTATCATCATTAGGTTATTCTAAAAGAGTAATTCCTTCCATTTATGCATTCTAAAAGATTTATTTTTATTTCAAAAGAGTTATTCTTATTAATTTTGATTTTATGCATAGAAAGATGCATTAAAAAAAAAAATTTATTTCAAAAGAGTTATTCTCATTAATTTTGATTTTATGCATAGAAAGATGCATAAAGGAATTTATTTTTATTTCAAAAGAGTTATTCTCCTTAATTTTGATTTTATGCATAGAAAGATGCATAAAGGAATTTATTTTTATTTCAAGAATTATTCTCATTAATTTTGATTCTATGCATAGAAAGATGCATAAAGGAATTGATTTTATGCATAGAAAGATGCATAAAGGAATTGATTTTTATTTCAAAAGAGTTATTCTCATTAATTTTGATTTTATGCATAGAAAGATGCATAAAGGAATTTATTTTTATTTCAAAAGAGTTATTCTCATTAATTTAGATTTTATGCATAGAAAGATGCATAAAGGAATTTATTTTTATTTCAAAAGAGTTATTCTCATTAATTTTGATTTTATGCATAGAAAGATGCATAAAGGAATTTATTTTTATTTCAAAAGTGTTATTCTCATTAAAATCGAATTTATGCATAGAAAGAGATTTGATTTTATTTCAAAAGTGTTATTTTCCTTAAAATTGAATTATGCATAAATAGATGCATAAAGAATCTTTATATCAAAAATTAGAATCCTCTTAAATTCTATGTTCAAATTCTGTGAATAGAGGTGATGAGATGTGAGGTGAATAAATGTGATGAGATAAGATGTGAATCAGATAGATGATTGGATAGATGTGATGTGAATAGAAGTGATGAGAATGTGAGATATATAGATGTGATGAGATAAGATGCGAATCAGATAGATGATTGGATAGATGTGATGTGAATAGAAGTGATGAGAATATGAGATGAATAGATGTGATACGAATGAGATAGATGTGATGTGAATAGATGTGATGTGAATAGAAGTGATGAGAATAGAAGTGATGAGAATATGAGATGAATAGATGTGATACGAATGAGATGTAAGGTTCCTCCCTTTAAAATTGGGAGAAACACTTAAGATAGTCCGCTAAGTCTTATCTTGGGAAAAATTTCCTATTCATCGACACCTTGACCTTGTAAAGATTCAAGGATACGATTCATAGGTATGACCTAGCTCTATCTCGCAGGGGGAGCGTGATTTTCTAAACATCAAATCACCCATAGGGCAATTGATCAAAAATTGGGCAACTACTAGACTTGATTTCTAGAGACAACGCTTTTTTTCTCATCTTATGCAAGGCACAGCCGTTGGCCTAGTCTTCTAGAATAGAGTTGCCCAAGAACCTAACTATCTAACGTAGGGCTTTCACTTAATCTGTTGGAAAGCTACCCGACTAATCGGGTCCACCCATCCGTAGGATGGTGCCATCAGGGCATTCCATCCTCCCACTTTCCACCCTACTCACGCATCAATTTGATTTCTAATTAATACTACCACACTGTTTGACATAAATAAACATATTCCTTAATTAGGGCCCTTCTTCACAAGGTTCGTTAAAACAGCCTTCTTACACAATACAATCATACCAAAGACAAGATATAATTATATGAAAAGTTTATACATAATTCCATTTCCATACAAGCCAAACCGGCTCTCTTATTCTTATTCTGCCGATGATCTAGAATTCGGCCTTCCAGCCTCTACATGCTGGGCAAAACCCTACGGGACCATACACCTCATCGTCGGCCGCTGGCGAGGACTCAAGCCGGCCTGTCGCCTTCTCAGGCTCCATCGCTCGATCCTCCCGCCCCTCAAAGGGATGTCTGCACACTAGGGTGGGCTTATTTACCGCACTAGCCTGGGCCCTCAGAACTAGGCAGCCTCATAATCTCTCGCCTCAATCGGCGATCCTTATTCTCCCAAAGATATGAGGGATACCTTGGGCCATTCCCGGGCTTTGCTAACGATGCCATTCCCGGGCTTTGCTAACGACGCCGCCCGGCTACACAAGCACAGAACGGAGTTAGCGTTGAAGCCAAAAAAAAAATCTTGAATTCTAAAGATAACAACTTCAATGCAATTTACTAAATATAGCATTCACAATTCATGAAGATAACAATTTCAATGCAATTTATCGAATACAACATCACATAATTCGTAACTTCATATAATTTTTATGTCCTCATTTTAAAAGGAAAAGACACCATTCATTAATACTAATTTAAGGAAAAATCTCTTCTTTTGAAAATTAACCAAGCTAACCTGGTCACCGTTTCCTTGAGGGGCTTGAAAAGGGAGGACTGGAGCCGCATTGGTGGGCGCATCTCCTCCCATCTCGTTGTTACGTGCCCCTCTTGAGGCAATATTTTGTCGTCTCTGAGATGAGGCCATCTTAGGCGTCGCCTTGTAGAGCTCACTGCTGCGATCGAAACGCTTCAGTCGGATCTGAATTCCGAGCACCGTATGAGCAAAAGAATATGGCGCGCGAACCCTCGCTTGAGTCAAAAAACCCTTACTAAAGTCTACGCAAATGGGGGGGGGGGAGAATTGTGAGGTGTCCTTAAAGGCAAAGGCAAAAACGTGGAGAGGGCTAAGAGGGTTGGCTGGGAGGGGTGGTTGCAAGCCTCTCTGTAAGTCTATTCACACGGGGGGAGGGGGAGAAGAGTTAAGGACACTGGCTCTTAGCAAGAGGAGGATGGAGGAAAATTGGCTTATCTGAAAAGAGCCAAATGAGGGGGTGTGAGAGGGGTGGCTGCAAGGGCGGCTGTACTTGCAGCAAGTACGCTACACAGGGACGGACGGCGGTACGGACAGGGTGTACGCTACACAGAAATGCGTGCCGGCTGAGGAGCACCCCGGGGGTTTATATAGCTGAGGGTTGAGGGTACGGGCGCTGCGCAAAGCAAGGACGAAAGGACGGTGTACCTTCAAAGGCTATGGATCAGTGGCCTGCATGGGTCTAGGGGAAAGGTACGGTGTCGGTTGTCTGGGAAAGGAGTGGTACGCATGTACCTTATCTGGTATGGGTGTCCACCTAAGGGTACGCGTGGACCATACAGTGGACGGCCGTCCTTTGGTTCTTGGGCGGCCATTGTACGGGCGTCCTAGTAAGTGTGTACGGGCCAAATTTTGGGCCGGGGTACCCAAATTTGGGGCGCCCACCTCGATTTGCGTGCCGGACCGCCCTGGGGGGCGAAATTTTTTTTTGCCCGGAAGGTTCTCCTGGTCGCAGGGGTTCAGACCGTTCGTCAATCGGACGTGCGGTCGTGCATTTATTAAGGTTTAAAGGTTGCCGTTTTTTAACTAAAATGATTGAAATTAGCGTATAGGCTTGATCCGGTGTCCGTTTTGGATGCTGTAAAATTCTATATTAGGGTAAAATCGCACGCAGATTCCAAATTTGGGCTCAGAATTTGAAGATTCTAAGTAGAAATGACTCAAATAATAAAATCATTGATATTTATACCATAAAAACTCATAATTACATGGACATTTCTTTATTAGTGAAGATGGGTACGTTACATCCTTCCCCCCTTAAAGAAATCGAGATGTCCTCATCTCGTCATGAATTGGGGATAATCCTTTAAGAGTGTAGCTTCATCTTCCCAAGTTGCATCCTCTTCAGGGTAATCTTTCCACTGAACTAGATGTTCTACAAGAGTTCTATTTCGGAGTTGCCTTTCCCTAGAATCTATGATGCTACTGGGCTGTAATTCAAGGACTCCTTGAGTAGGGATTACAACTTGTTCATCATCAAGAATATGATCGAGACTGGGGACATATATATGGTTTTAACAAACTTACATGAAATACATTATGGACTTTGATATGGGCTGGGAGTTGGAGTTTATAGGCACTTTTACCTAGACACTTGATAACTGTATAAGGACCACAATACCTAGGGCTGAGCTTCTTATATTTCCCAAGTGATAGAGAACTTCGTTTGGGTCGCACTCGTAGAAGAACTATGTCTCCTTCCTTGAAGATCCTTTCAGACCTCTTGTTGTCAGCATAATGCTTTTGTCGATCTTGGGTAGCTTTAATATCCTTTTGGATAGCCTTGGTTTGTTCCTCCATTTCTTCGAGCATTTTCCTGGATGCCTCAACTCTTATGGTTGGATCAGAGAAATTTAGAGGAGACATGCATTCTTGCCCATAGAGTGCCTTGAATGGTAACATTCCTATGCTTTGATGATAAGATGTATTGTAGGCAAATTCTACCAGAGGAAGGTATTGAATCCACCTTCTGGGTTCCCGTCCACAGTATGCTCTGAGAATGTCTTCAATTACTTGATTGACTCTCTCAGTCTGGCCATCCGTCTCTGGATGATAAGCTGTGCTAAAGCAAAGTTGAGTTCCCAAAGCTTGAAATAAAGACTGCCAGAATTTTGAGGTGAAGTCAGAATCCCGATCACTTACTATCCTTTTTGGGAGACCATGAAGTTTGAGGACTTCCTTAATGAATATTCGAGCAACATCAGAAGCTTTGAAGGTCTTCTTTGCTGGTATAAGGTGAGCTACTTTGGTAAGTAAGTCCACTACTACTAGAATGGAGTCATATCCTCCTTGAACAGTGGGGAGACTTGTGACAAAATCCATACTAATGCACTCCCACTTCATTTGGGGAATATCTAATGGTTGAAGTTTTCTAGGCATCTTGACCCTTTCAGCTTTGATCCTTTGGCATGAGAGACATTGCTTCAAGTACCGAAGCACATCATTTTTCAAGCCTGCCCAATGAAAGCTCCTTCTTACAGCATTTAATGTTTTTGCATAACCTGGGTGTCCTGCACCAGGGCTATCATGAGCTTCATGGAGGATTAGTTTCTTTAAAGCAGGATCCTTGGGGATACATAGCCTGTGATTGAAGTAGAGGCTTGAACCTTCATGAGTGGAGTATCCCTTGATTAGATTCTTCTCTTTCTCTGAATGTCCCCCTTCTTCTACTAATTTTTTCATCCTCTGATAATCTGGATCATGAGATGAGACTTCTTCCACCTTGACCAGTATGGGATTATTTGGCATTGAAACTGCATTCAAGAAAGATTTGCGGCTAAGTGCATCTGCTACCACATTATCTTTCCCAGGGCAGAATTTGATGTCGAAATCATATTCTTGTAGAATTTCAATCCATCTCCTTTGCCGCATGTTGATGGGTGAAGATCCACTTTAGACTTTTGTGGTCAGTTACAAGCTGGAATTTGCCTCCCAAGAGATAATGTCTCCATAATTTGAGGCAATGAACAACTGCTAAGAGCTCCAAATCATGGGTGGCATAGTTTGCTTTATATTGCTTCAGCTTGCGGGAAGTATAAGCGACTGGTCTTCCTTCTTGGCCTAAGACACCACCAAGTGCTAGACTACTAGCATCGATAACCACTTCAAATTCCTTGGAGAAATCAGGAAGCTTTAAGACTGGGACAGAAGTAATAATGACTTTCAGCTGATCAAAGCTGTTTTGATGGATTGGCAGCCACACTATTTTGCAATCCTTCTTAAGAAGATCTGTCAAGGGTGCAGCTACCAAGACATGATCTTTGATAAAAATCCTATACCAACCCGTGATTCCCAAGAACCCACGAATTTCACGAACTGATTTAGGGGGTGGCTATTCTAGAATATCCTTGACCTTGGCAGGGTCTACTGAGATGCCATCTTTGGAGACGATGAATCCAAGATACTCAATTTGATGAGTAAAGAAGGTACATTTGCTCTTCTTGGCATAGAGTTTGTGTCTGCGCAACAATTGCAGAACTCTACGCACATGCTCCTCATGCTCTTCCATTGATTTGGAGTAGATTAAGATGTCATCAAAGAAAACAAGCACAAATTCATCCAGGTAAGGACGGAATATATCTTGCATTAGGCGGTTGAAGGTTGCAGGAGCATTGGTTAACCCGAATGACATTACAGTAAACTCATAGTGGCCATAACGGGTATTGAAGGCTGTTTTGGGTATATCTGCTTCCTTGACTTTGATTTGATAGTAACCAGACCTCAAATCTATTTTTGAGAAGACTTTGGCCCCATGAAGCCTGTCAAGAAGTTCATTGATGCGAGGGATAGGATACTTATTCTTGACAGTGACTTGATTGAGCCCTCGATAATCTATGCAGAGGTGGAGAGTCCCGTCCTTCTTTTTTTGGAAAAGAACAGGCGCTCCCTAAGGAGAGCTACTGGGGCGTACAAATCCTTGTTCAATGAGATGGGAAAGTTGCTCCTTAAGTTCAATGGCTTCAGGAAGGGACATTTTATAGGGAGTTTTTGAGACGGGTTGAGCTCCAGGGATCACCTCGATTTCATGGTCGACTTCTCGAGGAGGCGGTAACCCTGTAAGCTCGTCAGGGAAGATGTCAGAGAATTCTTGGAGCCAAGAGGGTTCTGTCTCCATAGTAGGTTCAATGACTTTGTTGAGTTTGACTAAGAAAACTTGCTGACCCTTACGTGTTCCCTTGAGAAGATGTTTTGCCTTGACTACCCTAGACTTAGGTTTTCCTGTGATCCCTTGAACAGATATTACTTGGCCATGCTCATTTTCAAAAGTGATACTCCCCTGGTTATAATGAATGCTAGCTCTGTTTGCAATTAACCAATTCATCCCAAGGATTCCATCATAAATTCCTAATGGCAAGACTCTAAAGTGGCCATGAGTTTGCTCATTACCCAGCTCAAAATCAAGGTTTCCTATAGAGTGGCGAGATACTACTTCTTTCCCACCGGCTAACTCTACAATCATTTTTCTAGCTATTTTTTGACTCAAGTTTAATTTTTGCAAGCACCTAGGAGAAAGGAATGAATGGGTACTGCCACAATCAATCAAAAGTTGAAATGGCTTACCGTGATGAGTGGCGGGAGTTTGGATTACACCAAATTGTTTATTCGGACCTTGGTGTTCTACTGCCGCATGGACGGTGGCGCGCTCTTCTTCAGCCGTTTCCAAGGTCAGTTCTTCACTTATAACACAGGGAGTTCTAGCAACTACCCCCACGGCCACTGCCTCTTGCACCTTGGTGGGTAGGGGTTCCACGGCCTTGATTTCCTCTGTTACCTTGGGGAAATTATGTTGCCATCTTGGGACAGTTGGCTCTAAAGTGTCCCGGCTCATTGCACTCAAAACACAGAGGGCCTTCTCTGGAAGAAGCAGCATACGAGCGGGGGGCAAAAGAGTTGCCTTGCCGCCCTCTGTTGTAGTAGGGAAAATTCTGTTGAGGTTTCTTGTAGGGTTGATCTCTAAGGTTTGCCTCAGGGTAAGATCTCTTTTGATTCTTCGGTTTGTCAGCCTTCATTTCTTTCACAAGGGGCTTTGCTCGTATGAGAGCATCCTGTTATGTGCTTGGCCTCATTGCTTCAAGGCGGGAATCTAGGGGTTCATTTAGCCCTTGGGAGAAACGAGCCACTTGCTGGGAAGTAGTCATAGCTGGGGCATACTTCCGAAGGGTAATAAATTTGGAATAGTAATCCTCAAGAGTTAAGCTGCACTGTCTAAGACTAAAAAACTCATTCGTCTTTATGGATTCATGGGATGGAGGAAGATATCTTTCCTTCACTGACTGCTTGATGTCTTCCCACGTTTGAGAATGCTCGGTGACTTCCTTGTCACGGCACCACTGTTTCCACCAGAGTTTAGCATCTCCAATGAGGCGAAACCGTACGAGCATAGACTGATTTGCTACTCCAGTACCGGCGCAGCAGCAGAGAAATAATCGTCCATTGCCTCAATCCATACTTCAGCATCCTTCTCAACCTTTGAACCTTCTCCTTTAAAGGAGGGAGGTTGCATTTGCTTGAGAAGGAGCTTCTTCTCTTGGGTATCGGTGTAGAGCGCATTGGGAAGTGGAGGGTGGTCGTCCTGGCCACCATTGTAAAAACAATTTTAAGATTATAAGATTCATATTTGCACAACGCTTAATTTTTGGAAAGTAAAACATTGAAATTATTTTATTTCCAAATATTTACAAGGACAAGTTTTATTACAAAGATCTGAGACTAATATAATTAGTCTTATTTGACATCAAGGGGAATTCCTAGGCTTGATTATGACATAAGGGTAGAGCGGTCCACATAGGTGAAATATGGGGATTCCGCTGTAGTTTCTAAGACTCTAAAAACTGATGGTAAGGGTGGTAAACTCTGCATTAGGGTAGATCCTAACACCGCTACTCTATCAGCAGGTAAGACCTGCATTACTTTGTCATACACCCAACGATCTTGAGGTTTGCGAACCCCATCTATAGTCACCGAGGTGTCGGCCCTAGGGGTACCGACGAACCAAAATAAGCGGATCATCTTCAGCTTCTCAATCCAATGAATCCGCTTAAGGTCGGTGGTGAGGTTCCCAGTCTGATCTGCTCGGATGAAGAAGTATCTCGGCCCACGACTCCAGAAATCTCTACCCCATCCTCTCTGAATACGAGAGAAATGAGGGAGGGATATCTTCTCTAATATCTGCACCATGGTGTCGCGGAACTCGAAATTCTAGCAGTCTCGAAGATGCATTGGAAAACTAGAAATTTCGAGTAGGCATCTTTCTCTTCCTACAATCATTCAAACATCAATTTAACTTATTTGTTTTAGTGGGATGTCTTTACTAATTAGCATTACGTTAGGTAAAACATTTATTACAAAACAGTCCTTAAACTGCAATTCCTAGGAGCCAAACTTGCTCTGATACCAATTGTAAGGTTCCTCCCTTTAAAATTGGGAGAAACACTTAAGATAGTCTTATCTTGGGAAAAATTTCCTATTCAGTGACCCTGTAGAGATTCAAGGATACGATTCATAGGTATGACCTAGCTCTATCTCGCAGGGGGAGCGTGATTTTCTAAACATCAAATCACCCATAGGGCAATTGATCAAAAATTGGGCAACTACTAGACTTGATTTCTAGAGACAACGCTTTTTTCCTCATCTTATGTAAGGCACAGCCGCTCTGCTGGCCTAGTCTTCTAGAATAGAGTTGCCCAAGAACCTAACTATCTAACGTAGGGCTTTCACTTAATCTGTTGGAAAGCTACCCGACTAATCGGGTCCACCCGTCCGTAGGATGGTGCCATCAGGGCATTCCATCCTCCCACTTTCCACCCTACTCACGCATCAATTTGTTTTCTAATTAATACTACCACACTGTTTGACATAAATAAACATATTCCTTAATTAGGGCCCTTCTTCACAAGGTTCGTTAAAACAGCCTTCTTACATAATACAATCATACCAAAGACAAGATATAATTATATGAAAAGTTTATACATAATTCTATTTCCATACAAGCCAAACCGGCTCTCTTATTCTTATTCTGCCGATGATCTAGAATTTGGCCTTCCAGCCTCTACATGCTGGCAAACCCTACGGGACCATACACCTCATCGTCGGCTGCTGGCGAGGACTCAAGCCGGCCTGTCGCCCTCTCAGGCTCCATCGCTCGATCCTCCCGCCCCTCAGAGGGATGTCTGCACACTAGGGTGGGCTTATTTACCGCACTAGCCTGGGCCCTCAGAACTAGGCAGCCTCATAATCTCTCGTCTCAATCGGCGATCCTTATTCTCCCGAAAGTATGAGGGATACCTTGGGCCATTCCCGGGCTTTGCTAACGACGTCGCTCGGCTACACAAGCACGGAACGGAGTTAGCGTTGAAGCCAAAAAAAAAATCTTGAATTCTAAAGATAACAACTTCAATGCAATTTACTAAATATAGCATTCACAATTCATGAAGATAACAATTTCAATGCAATTTATCGAATACAACATCACATAATTCGTAACTTCATATAATTTTTATGTCCTCGTTTTAAAAGGAAAAGACACCATTCATTAATACTAATTTAAGGAAAAATCTCTTCTTTTGAAAATTAACCAAGCTAACCTGGCCACTGTTTCCTTGAGGGGCTTGAAAAGGGAGGACTGGAGCCGCATTGGGCGCATCTCATGGGCTCATCTCATCCCATCTCGTTGTTACGTGCCCCTCTTGAGGCAATATTTTGTCGTCTCCGATATGAGGCCATCTTAGACGTCGTCTTGTAGAGCTCGCTGCTGCGATCGAAACGCTTCAGTCGGATCTGAATTCCGAGCTCGTTTGCTCACCGTATGAGCAAAAGAATTTGGCGCGCGAACCCTCGCTTGAGTCAAAAAACCCTTACTAAAGTCTACGCAAATGGGGGGGGGGAGGGAGAAGAGTTAAGGACACTGGCTCTTAGCAAGAGGAGGATGGAGGAAAATTGGCTTATCTGAAAAGAGCCAAATGAGGGGGTGTGAGAGGGGTGGCTGCAAGGGCGGCTGTACTTGCAGCAAGTACGCTACACAAGGACGGACGGCGGTACGGACAGGATGTACGCTACACAGAAATGCGTGCCGGCTGAGGAGCACCCCGGGGGTTTATATAGCTGAGGAGTGAGGGTATGGGCGCTGCGCAAAGCAAGGACGAAAGGACGGTGTACCTTTAAAGGCTATGGATCAGTGGCCTGCATGGGTCTAGGGGAAAGGTACGGTGTCGGTTGTCTGGGAAAGGAGTGGTACGCATGTACCTTATCTGGTCTGGGTGTCCACCTAAGGGTACGCGTGGACCATACAGTGGGCGGCCATTGTACGGGCGTCCTAGTAAGTGTGTACGGACCAAATTTTGGGGCGTCCGCCTCGATTTGCGTACCGGACCGCCCGGGGGGCGAAATTTTTTTTTTGCCCGGGAGGTTCTCCTGGTTACAGGGGTTCAGACCGTTCGTCAATCGGACGTGCGGTCGTGCATTTATTAAGGTTTAAAGGTCGCCGTTTTTTAACTAAAATGATTGAAATTAGCGTATAGGCTTGATCCGGTGTCCGTTTTGGATGCTGTAAAATCCTATATTAGGGTAAAATCGCGCGCAGATTCCAAATTTGGGCTCAAAATTTGAAGATTCTAAGTATAAATGACTCAAATAATAAAATCATTGATATTTATACCATAAAAACTCATAATTACATGGACATTTCTTTATTAGTGAAGATGGTGGGTACGTTACATGAGATAAATGTGAATGATATGGGATGTGAATGGATGTGATGTCATGTGAATCAGGATGTGAATGAATGATATGGGATGAGAATGGATGTGATGTCATGTGAATCGGGATGTGAATAAATGATATGGGATGTGAATAAATGATATGGGATGTGAATGGATGTGATGTCATGTGAATCCAGTGTGAATGAATGATATGGGATGAGAATGGATGTGATGTCATGTGAATCGAGATGTGAATGAATGATATGATATGTGAATGGATGTGATGTCATGTGAATCGAGATGTGAATGAATGATATGGGATGTGAATGGATGTGATGTCATGTGAATGATATGGGATGTGAATGGATGTGATGTCATGTGAATCAAGATGTGAATGAATGATATGGGATGTGAATGGGTGTGGTGTCATGTGAATCGGGATGTGAATGAATGATATGGGATGTGAATGGATGTGATGTCATGTGAATCGAGATGTGAATGAATGATATGGGATGAGAATGGATGTGATGTCATGTGAATCAGGATGTGAATGAATGTGATGTGATGTGATGCGAATCGGGTAAATATGAATGGATGAGATGTGAATGAATGTGATGTGATGAGATGTGGATATGGGTAAATGCGAGTGGATGAGATCTGATGAGGATATTTGAGGAAAGAAGTGATGAGATGGAAAATGATGTGATTGAAGGAGAATGGGAATTTATATGAAATGAATAAGGATTAAGTAATGTTGATTAATGTGGAAAGACAAGAGTTTGTTATAGGATGATGTGAATGAATGTGATGTGATGTGGATATGGGTAAATGCGAGTGGATGAGATCTGATGAGGATATGGGTAAATGCGAGTGGATGAGATGAGGATATGGGTAAATGCGAGTGGATGAGATCTGATGAGGATATGGGTAAATGCGAGTGGATGAGATGAGGATATGGGTAAATATGAGATGAGGATATGGGTAAATGCGAGTGGATGAGATGAGGATATGGGTAAATGCGAGTGGATGAGATCTGATGAGGATATGGGTAAATGCGAGTGGATGAGATCTGATGAGGATATTTGAGGAAAGATATGGGTAAATGCGAGTGGATGAGATCTGATGAGGATATGGGTAAATGTGAGTGGATGAGATTTGATGAGAATATGGGTAAATGTGAGTGGATGAGATCTGATGAGGATATTTGAGGAAAGAAGTGATGAGATGGAAAATGATGTGATTGAAGGAGACTGGGAATTGGAATGTTTTTTTGAGTCTGAATAGACGTCTTGAACGCCTTGTATTGTGGCCCAAGACCACGTAGACAGACTTCCACCTTGTCATCGTCATCTACTGACACACCAATAGATGCAAGGGATTCCACAATACTCTTTATCTTCAGCGTCATTCATAGACATGCTCTTTGTCTCCAGAGTATAAAGTTCATTCTTCAATTGCATCTTACGTGCCTTGGTATTTGTTTCATAGAGCTTTACCAAGGTGTCCCATGTCTCCTTGGGGGACTTGGCATCCTGAATGTGCCCAATCATGGTGTCCTGTATACTAATGGAGAGCCAATACATAACTTTCCTGGCTCCCTGGTTCCAATCTTTAAACTCTTTCACATCTGCAGCAGTCGGTATCTCCGCTGCCTCTTCATGCTCACCTTCTATGTAGTCCCAATAGCCCTTTCCCATCAGGAAATTCGTCAACCTGAACCTCCAAGCATGGAAGTTATTCTTATCAAGCTTCTCAGCCACAATCTGAGTTATCCCATCATTTGACATCTTGGTAAACACACAATTTTACCAGAAACAGCACTCTGGTTTGTCCTGCACAAACTACTGTATTTTCTGTAGCGGTGCTGTATAACTCTCAAATGTCACAACCAGTGACTTCAATGTGCATACATACACCCAATGGCAACTGTTGACCTCTTTGCAGCACTCACAGTGTCTGCACAGTCAATCTGTCTTCCTGCAGTTCTTAAAACAGAGTTCTGCAGAGAATCAATGACTTACCCGCAGTGCTCGAAATCATCTGCTTTCTGAAAAACGGAGGTCCAGACGTGCCCGAAACGCGTTTTCGGCCCAAAAAACTCTTACCCTCGTACTACTTCCTGTGGTTCTCTTGATTGCAGCTCAGCTCTTAGCACGAACCAGGCTCTGATACCATGAAAAGATGTAAGGGGGAAGAGAGCTTGAGCTCTTGCAAGCACACACACACACTCACAAAACCCTAATAGAGAACACACAAGGTGAGAGGCTGAAAGTCTTCTTCTACTTCACTCAACACTCAACACACCATATACAAAGATAAGAGTACACATAATATGAAAGGTACTCAACCAATACATACACAGGTTCTCTATAGTGTGAACCCAACTAAATGAGCTGGCGCTATAACTATGCCAGTCTCTAGAATGGCCGTCACATAGCCTGTCATCCTACTGGCCGCATATCACCCAAGATCTCACCAACCATGCGAGTGGTGTAAGTGTGGGGCCTATCCCCCAGTCAGTGTCCACTGCCTCACTGGATGAGCTTGATATCTCAACAATCCCCCTACTGTGGCGACTTCGTACATGAGCTGCGAGGATGGCCACCAAAAAGAAAACGAAGGTCTCTTGTGCGCTTGGCGAAGCTGCCGTCAGAGTAGTGGGCGGCTAGGACCTGGAAGTCAACTTTTGTTGGCCACGTTAGTGTCTCTAAAGGCCTGGAGGATGGCCACGTTAGTGTCTCGAGACTGGTGGCCTTCATGCTCACGTCCACGATGCCAGGAGGGCCCCTCTGCGATCCCTCATGCTTCACTAGTATGTGCGGTGCCAACACCTTTCCAAAGTGAATGCAAGAGCTGCCACAGGTCCTTGATCAGCTATATCATAATTTACCAAATATGGCCACTACCCATACACTGCCAACCTCAAAGACCTTCCGCAAGCCTTCCACACATTGGAGACCAACCTTCCTCAAGGCCATACGCACAGCTACAATGAGAAAAACTTCAACCCTCAAACACCTGTTCCCATAAAAAAACCATGCATGTACTAGCCTATTGCAAAACCATCCACTCTGTACACCTGCCAGGGCATTCAAGGCAAGGCTTTTCACATGCCATGCATCCCATCTGTACACAAGCCCAAAACACCTTTACAAAATTTTGCCTAACATACTTTGCCCAACACCCAGCTTGCTAGAGCATTTATGCTCAGTAGAAAAAAGCATCTTAAGACCCAAGTCCATGTCCAAAGACTGCCCTTCGATGGAAATCATATCCTCTAACACTGCATCCTGTACAATCACCATCAAACGTGCATAATACTTCTTCAACCTATATCCATTTACCTTGGAAACATGTAAAGTTCCATCTAAATCTGCCAATTGATAAGTACCATTCGCAAATCCTTGCAGGTCCTTCTCACTTAACTTGAAACTTCTTATGAAATGAATTGTCCAATCTGTTATTATAACGTAATACTAAGTCATCCTTCACAATTCCTTTGCTTTTAATTTTCTTGTTGGCCTTCTCTAACACCCTTGTCTGCATATCTTCATAGTGCTTCAAAGCATTATCCGTGTTCAGCTGTGCTTCTTGCAAATATACCAATCACTCTTTAAGGGCATCTTTAGGCTCTCCCAAGAACTTTTCCAACATTTTAACAGCCGGTATCTCCACCTCAATAGGCAATAAAGCTTCTTTCCCATAAACAAGATGAAACGGAGTGAAACCAATACTAGTTTTAATCGCTGTCCTGTATGCCCACAAGGCAGCACAGCAGGCAACTCAAGATCCCAATTCTTGCCTTGTCGCTCCGTCACCTTAGATAAAATCTTAATCAATTCACCATTGAAACACTCATTCAAGCCATTACACTGCAGATAGTAAGGTGTGGTAAAACTATCGCGAGACTGATCTTCATCTTTGTACACAAATAGTCCATAAGCTCAGCCCTGACACCTGGACCCTGATCAGAAAGTAATTCCAATGGCACACCAAACTTACAACAAATATCCTGATATACAAACTTTGCCACTTCCTTAGCAGTAATTTGTTTCACTGCCTTTGCTTCCGCCCATCTAGATAATCAACCGCAGTCAAGATATAGCACTTCCCTCGGCTGGTAATAGGCAATGGTCCCACAGCATCAATACCCCATTTTTCAAAAACATCATAAGCAAGAATTGTCTTCCTTATTTAAGGCCTTAATATCTTCCTACCATGAGCTTGGCATTGTTTGCATGACCTGCACCAATGATTAACATCCTTATATACACTTGGCCATACATAACCTTCCTGCAATACTTTATGCAAAGTAATCTTCAAGGCAAAATGTCCACCGCATGCTCCTTCATGGTTTTCCTTAAGAATTTTGTAGATTTCTTCCTTCCAAGGTACCCGTCACATTATCAAGTCAACTCCCTTCATATACAAAGCATCACCAACCATCACATACCTTGCAGCTTTCTTGATGAAACCATATTTCTTTGAATTTTTCAATACTACTAGGTATCATCCCTGTTAACAAAAACTCCTCAACATTCTGTAAACTTTCTGTGCCACAATAAAATGGTGCATGAGCTTTAAGAACAAAAACTTCACCAATCATTCCCTGAGCCGCTTCATGAGCCTCCTCATTATGGCCTCGATCCACATGCTTAAGACTCCAAGCTTCAAATTCCTTCAACAAACCTTTAATCTTGAAACACATCTCTTTGAGTGAAACATTCTTTGACTTCCAAACTCCCAACACCTGTTTTACAACAAGCAATGCATCTCCTCGACGAATGCGAATCCTGCGTACACCATGCTTCAAACATACTTGCAATCCAACTTCCAAAGTCAAATTCTCCGCTTCATTGTTGCTATGTGCATCCACCTGAACACCCTTCTTAAAAACGAGGCAACCTTGTGGATCATAAAGCACCAAACCTCCAGAAGCTGCATCATGGCTTTTCCTGTAGGAACCATCAAAATATAATAAGTGTGCATTCACCAACTCAACCACATCCTCAACTGGCTTCTTGATGGTCTCCTCCTTTATAAGAAGAGGACTCTCTTTATATGTCAATAAATCCGCTAAGGTAGCTTTGGTACTCTCTTCCACCAAGAATGAGAAAGTAAACTCCTGCAACTCAATCACCCACTTCATCATAGCCTTAGATAAATTTGTGCCATTTATCAACTGAGGAAAAAAAGTGTAACTCCTCAAAAACACAAAGGGGCGAGGCAATAAGTAGTGGCAGAACCGCCTACATGCATACAACACACTAGCCACCATAACAAGCTCCACTTCTGATAACAACCTTTCTTTAGCAAGTTTTACCCTGCTAGCACAATAGACTGGCTACATATAATATAATGTGATTCTTTCCCCTTCTGTAACAACATAGCTCCAATTGCATCTTCGCCTACTGAAGGGTGGACATAAAATACCTATTCCCAGTTAGGTGCCTGCATCGTAGGAATAGCACCCAACACCTCTTTCACATTTTGAAAAACTACCTCACACTCCTCCGACCAATGTAAAGGATCATGCTTTGTTGCCTGCTGCAAAGGATATAACAACTTTGAAGGCAGAGAGATAAATCGAGCCATATACTTCACCTTTTGCACAAAAGTAGTCAATTGCTTTGTATTCTTTGGTGTAGGAAGAAGAAGAAGAGACTTGACTTTATCAGGATCTGGATCAATACCATTCTCTGCTTGTGTTACCGAGGATAGCTACCTGGTTGATCCTGCCAGTAGTCATATGCTTGTCTCAAAGATTAAGCCATGCATGTGTAAGTACTGTGAAACTGCGAATGGCTCATTAAATCAGTTATAGTTTCTTTGATGGTACCTTGCTACTCGGATAACCGTAGTAATTCTAGAGCTAATACGTGCACCAACTCCCGACTTCTGGAAGGGACGCATTTATTAGATAAAAGGCCGATGCGGGCTTGCCCGGTAATGCGGTGAATCATGATAACTTCCCGAATCACACGGCCTCGGCGCCGGCGATGCTTCATTCAAATTTCTGCCCTATCAACTTTCGATGGTAGGATAGAGGCCTACCATGGTGGTGACGGGTGACGGAGAATTAGGGTTCGATTCCGGAGAGGGAGCCTGAGAAACGGCTACCACATCCAAGGAAGGCAGCAGGCGCGCACTTGACAGAACACACCACTAAACTCAGTTACACTAGTAGGATCAGTTAATCGATCTTCAATCTTCATTGGTGGGGAGAAGGTGACTTTACAAGTCAGTGCTGTAATTATACATACAAGACCCATCATTTTTTATTCTAAATTCAATAAAAATGAGATTCAATATCACTCAAAGGTGAGGATAGAACATATTAACTATATCAAGATAAAACTTACAATGCACGAAATCGACTGGTTCCTCCACACTGCCTAAGTGAGATGAGCTCATTCCTGCAAGGTGTGCTCTAACTGTAGGGCTTTCTCCGATGCCCGTCCACTTAACCTCCACACTAGACATTGCGACTATCCCAAGTATGCATCCTGGATCTCATCCTCTTTGGGTTCTACCATAAGGCTCGTAAAAGGTTTGAACCTCGTTCACTGTTCGGTGAGTAAACATTAACAGTTGGCCCAAATCTTGAATAGCTCTCTGAGAGAAATCTCTCACTCTCTTTCTCTTCCTACACAAAATCAAATGAAGGCTCTGAAAAGATAGCCCAAAAACACCTTATGAAAAATAGTTAGATCACCATGCACGAAAAAGATGAATAAAGCAATCTTTTCTAAAAATATGCAGTCACTCATGCACGGGTTACCTGGGCCATGCCTTTTAAAATTTGATTTTAATAACATGCTACCAATTCAAGCGTACATGCATAAAAACACATTCTTTAACCAAATTAGAGATGACACATTTCACAAATATCAGCCAACAAACTGTGAGGAATGTCCAAATAAGATCAAAAACTGGACACTACAACGTGCTAAAAATAGCATATGAATCTACGCTCGGGAACGATACTAGAGGGACGTAACACTAGTGCACCATCTAGGGTAACCACTCAAGGGAGCGGCACTCAATTGGGTGGTTGTTGTTGGCAACTTGGAGAGCATTCTCGAGACATCTTCGAAGTCTCAAAAAAGAGAGCCTCTCAAGAACCGAGAGTGATATTTCAATGGACATAAATGAGTCATTTGGCATGAATAGACCATCCACACCCATTGGTATGGTAGATTCTGCTAATCCATTTGAAATCCAGATGGGGAGTTGATTGACAACATGAGACTCCATTTCTTGTATACAAACGTGCATGGCGATGAAATCTACAAAGATCCAATGAGCCGGTTTGTTGTTAAAATTGCAGACATTCATTCTGCATTTGAACCAACACCATGGGTAAACTACCAAGATGATATGTACATGGGTAGAAATGGAGTACGCTACGAGGTCACCAAAAATCCTGAACAAGTGGATGCTTTGGGTGTACTTCAACCTAGCGCACAAGTAAAGCAGAAAAAAGAGCTTCCATCGGACCCAAATGTGCCAGGAACATCGCGTAGACCTGGTACGTCCATTTCTCTACTTGAAGAATTGTTTTCTGACAGGAATTGGGAGGATAGAGAAAGAACGAGAAAAGAAAAAGAGACCAAGAAAAACCCATGGGACATAGTAAAAGAAATTCCAGTAGTTAAAATCTATCAAGACGACCCAATTAAAGAGGTGTATAGGGATGTGGTAGAAACCTACTATGCAACCACTAAGCACCCGAGCTTAGAGCTTCCAGTCACGTATACAATAACTGTAGAGCATCTAGAAGGTTTCACTAAGCGTGTTCATGATAGATGGGGGAATGACTTTAGAAACCTTGAATGGCCAGAGGTTAGGGCAATGACATGGAAAGGAAGACCCCTTTTCATTGAGGTGTCTACCTTAGACATGGCACGTCCAGATGAATCTGCCTTTTGAGGAGAAACACTAGCACCACCATGGGCTAGAACCCCAAGTGTGGCTCGACCAGCACCTTCCATACGAACAAGGACCAGTCTTTCCAACAATTGATCCTACGAGGAGACCCGGGGCTATTAGAGAATCTAGGGGAGAAGAAAGACCACGAGCAAGTGGATATGTACCTCCAAGAGAACCCCATAGACCAAGTGAACTGACTTTTGAAGAGCCTAGAGTTAGAGGCCGAGACTCATATACGAGACATGACGATGAATATTCTAGAAAAGTGAGACCATCTACACTACAAAAGCTTGTCAAGAAGTATGATGGATCCGGTGACCCATATGACCATATAGCAGCTTTTAAGCAAGCTATACATGCGGAGCAAGTCACAAATATGCATACGCAAATCGAAGGATTTGGCTTGATGCTAGAGAGTAAGTCTTTATCATGGTTTCAAACTTTAGAGCCTGAGGCAAAGCGATCTTTCGATAGGATGGAAAAGAGCTTGATAGCTGCGTTTTCAAAAATGGGAATCAAGCACAATGCGGTAGCTCAAATTTACGCTTTTAAGCAAAAAGATCAAGAATCTATGTGAGATTGTGTAAATAGGCTAAAGCAATACATCAATCGATGCCCTGACAATGAGAAGCCAAGCCAAGGAAGCTTAATTTCTATCTTCCTAGAAGGCTTACGAAACAAGACGCTTCACGCTCACTTGTACGCAAAGAAGAATGTCATCTTCAATGAGTGTTGCATGGATGCCATGGATTACGATGACAACTTTGACATGATTGGCATGGGAAACCAAGATATTCATCTGGATGAGGGAAAGGCTCTGACTCTAGTGTGCCATTAGTTAATCCAGATCAGATTGCCGAGATAGTATTGAAAAAGATGGGGCAATACTACAGACCTTCCTACCGACCCCAACCATCATACATGCATAATGTACCTACAGGCCCTTACGTCTGTGGAGAATGTGGAGGTAGCCATAAAACCGAGCAGTGCCCAACCTTCTCACCATTGGTTGGCAATCAACCAACAAAGAAGTGGTGCCAGATTTGTAAATGGAACTACACACATGTGACTTCGGACTGCAATCACATTGCAAGGATACAAAGGGAACAAGCATCCAACTCTGCACCTAGACAGCAAGTTGTGAACCATGAGAGAACCTTAGTTGCTCAAGAGCAAGCACGGCCGGTGCTAGGAGCTCAACCCTCTCCACCTGGCACAGCTCTCTCAACCATGCTACATCGAAGTGGAGCATCCTCTTGTCTAACCCTACTTTGAGAACCCAACCGGGCCAAGCCTAGTTCATGACTTTAATGGAGACCCAAGCTCTTTGATGCTTATAGCATCTCAGCCAACCAAGACTCAAGGTTATCCAGGACCATATCCTACAAAGAGACTATACCCCACACAACAAACAGGACCATGCTACGAATGTGGTAGACCACATTGGGGGGGTGAGAGAATGTCCAAACAAGAAACGACCCCTCTTAGCTAACATAGGCACAACATCTACGTTTCCACCTATAGAGAGGTTTTGCCAAGGGTGTAGCATTGACCAAAGGATTGCTTGTTGAAGCCTGCAGATCCGGCAGCACAAAAAGCTAAAGCGCCCCTCAACTATGTTGAAGTGATTCCATCACCCACGACATCTTAAGGAGGAGAACGAGCTAGTGTCGCTAAGAGTAGTGACTAGAGTCCAAGTGCAAAAGAATGTCAAAGAGGTTGTTGAGAAACCCTCTAAGATTAAGGTTCTATCCAAAGATGGAAAAGAGAGAAAGAAATCAACTCGACGTAAACCACACAGCAAGGGGAGTAAGAAGTCGAAGGAGCAGAAGAGCTCTGATGGAGGAAATTCTATCCCAAAAGAGCTAGAAGGAATGTTGAAAACAAAACAAATAGGAGAGAAAACTCAAAATGAGCAAAAGGAAAAAGCATCCGAGTAGTCTGAGGAAAGCTCAGGAGGATCAGTCCTTGTGGACAAGGTGTACGAGCCTTTAGATGCAGCGCTTCAAGCGTATAATAGTAGGATCACAGCTCTGACTGTGTAAGATTCCTCCCCCAACCCCTTTTTGATGTCTAGCATATTCCCCTGTAATCAATTCCTTTTCTGAAATATAGAGATCTTGTTTGTGGCTGTTTTAACCTAGAGAGAGAAAATATTCTAGAGAGAGAATATTTAGATTTTGAATATTTTTGGATAGAAAAATATCTCACCTTATTAAAATGAATCCCCCTGAAACAGAAATTCAGAAAGAATTTTCCAATGTGCAATTGGAATTAATTGGAAATAGGTATAAAGAACCTTAGTCTAAGGGTCTAGATTTTCAGAAATTTTTGGATTATGGTCCAATTAAGGTTCCTATGGGCCAATAGCATCAATCCATGTGTAGGGAGGAGATAAATCCAATTTGTAAAAGAAGATACCCAAAAATGAGTAAATGCTCACATAAGATGAAGAGTTGAAAATGTACAAGGTTTATTAGTAAAAAAACTATGAGCAATAAAATTTTGACACATATGTAAGGAAGGGGAGTTCTTTAAAGAAGGTGCATATTTCACATAAGATGAAGAGTTGAAAATGTACAAGGTTTATTAGTAAAAAACTATGAGCAATATAATTTTGACACATATGTAAGGAAGGGGAGTTCTTTAAAGGAGGTACATATTTCACATGCTTAAATGAGTTTTAAACTCAAAAATAATGTGATATTTTTATCTCTCGTCTCTCTTGAACCAAACCAAATCAAAATGGAACCAAATCGAATCAAAAAGTAACCAAACTAGGTCCAAATCTAGTCCAAATTCAACCAAACTGACTTGAAAAATTCTAGAATCAGTTTGTTTGGTTAGGAGCTCAATTTTTCATATAAATAGAAGCCTTCCCTTGTTGAAAAATATATAGTGTCTTATGCATTGTTACTCTACTCCACCTAAGCCAAGAACTGTGAATTCTTTAATAATTCACTAGTTTTTGATACTTCTCCCTTTCTTCAATCCCCATTGGTGGCTCCATCAACATACTAAACCAATTGATTGGTTGGGGGCCTCTACCGTGATCAAAGAATCAAGCAAATTACAAGATAAGTATAGTGAATTTTGATCTTTTCTATAATTTCTCAATGATTCTCTCTTTTCAACCCCTCTCAAGCTTGAGAAGCTTAATTGATATGGTTTTTGAAATGCTATTGAAGTTAATTAATTAATGATAGTAAAGAATTACATAAAATTCTATTTATATTTAATTCTAATGATTTTTCTCTCTCTCACTTAAGAAATGGTCATACTCATGACCCTTTTCAATCCAAATGAAGCTTTTCATAAGGCTTTTCCTTAATCCAAGATTAAGCTAGGCTTGAGGCCAAATTAATGGCTTTGTCTATGCTTTTAGTTTATGTATATCGTTGATTCAATCCATTATGGATTGATGATCCAATTAGAGACCATTCTAATTATTTCCTTAATGATAAGCCTTATCCCTTAGAAAAAATTGAGATTTATCAGTCATAGTAGCAGAGCTATGGCAAAATTTTTATAGAAATTACGCATAAAATAATTTCATTCAAAGCATAAAAAGAGGACTTCCTACCATATTCTAGGATTAATTAAAAGAATTTTATTATGCATGGAGATGTGGATGTTTGCATGTAGATGTAGATGTATGGATGTGAGTGTGAATGTGGAGGTGGATGTATGCATGGAGATGTGGATGTATGCATGTAGAAGTAGATGTATAGATGAGGATGTAAATGGAGATGTGGATGGAAGCATGTAGATGTAGATGTATAGATGTAGATGTGAATGGATATGTGGATGCATGCATGTAGATGTAGATGTATAGATGTAGATGTGGATGTGGAGGTGGATGTATGCATGTAGATGTATAGATATAGATATGGATGTGGAGGTGGATGTATGCATGTAGATGTAGATGTGGATGTGGATGTGGAGGTGGATGTATGCATGTAGATGTAGATGTATAGATGTGGATGTGAATGTGGAGGTGGATGTATGCATGTAGATGTAGATATATGGAGGTGAATGTGAATGTGGATGTGGATGTATGCATAGAGATGTGGATGTATGCTTGTAGATGTGAATGTACGCATATAGATGTGGAGGTATGGATGTGAATGTGCATGTAGATGTAGATGTATGGATGTGGATGCATGAATGTGCATGTAGATGTGGATGTGAAAATAGATGTATGGATGTAGATGTGGATGTATGGATGTGAATGTGGATGTGGATGTGGATATATGTATGGATGTGGATATATGTATGAATGTGAATGTGGATGTGAATGTGGATATGGATGTGGATGTGGATATATGTATGGATGTGGATGTGGATATGGATGTGGATGTGGATATATGTATGGATGTGAATATATGATATGTGATGTGAAGGAATCTGAAGTGATGAGATGAAAAATGATGTGATGGGATGAGTATATATATAAATGGAATATGGAATAAGTAATGTGGATTGATGAGGGATAATGTGAAAAAATGAAAGTTAAAATAGAAATTGTATTGTAAACTGTTTGTAAATGCTGTTTGTAAATGACTGTTTTATGTCAAGAATGCTGGGGGAGCATTTTGACCATCTTGTGATTAAGGTCGTGGAGACCTAACTGATAAAGTTGCAACTGCTGACGGAGAGTCAATGAAGGACGTCTCACGTAGCAAGGTCGGCCGAGGTCTTGACCAGCCTCGGTGCGATTAAAATGGTGAGCTTCCGGCACGGTGGATGAGGGGCCAAGGAAGCGGCCTATGAGTGAAGTGCTAGGTCACCTGCGAGAAGGATCCTAGAGGGTGCTGACCATACGGTGCTCGGGCTCTGGGTCGCCTAGGATACCCACGCGTGCGTCGAGGAAGATATTGGGACAAGAGTAGGAGTTGTTTTCTGAAATCGGGCATGGATCTGGTTGATTGACCTTGCTGGTCTTCAATGGATGAGTCCATGGCTCTTTATATGGATCTGTTGGTTGATCTTGCTGATCTTCAACTAGAGTCCATCTTGATAAGTGATTATATTGCCGAGTATTATGGGCTAGGAGCTAGGAAACGGCCCTGGTGAGTGGACAGGTGGTGAGCGTCCTAGTTGCCAATGATGCCATAGAACACCATATTGGGGAATATGGGAATTTCCCACAAGTTTGGGACACGTGGTCAAAAGTTTGAATTAACCATAACTTGAACACCACGAATCCAAAATGAGCGCTTTATAGCTCTTTAGATTCCATTTTTCAAGTGCTTTCCAACGATAGGTCATATGATAGGGTTTTGAGAAACTTACAAACATGTTATCCATGTCCCCCTTTTTTAAGTATTCAAAAATGGGAATTGGGAAATTCCCAAATTCACTAATATGGTGTTATAGATACTCTGATGAAGGAATGATGGAAAAATTAAGAATCAACTGGATAAATTGGAAGATGGTGATCAGTGATACTATGGTTTTATTAAAGGATTGTTTTAAACTGGTTGAATCTGTGAAAAGGCAATTTCATATTGGGTGTGTGAGTGGTGTGACTAGTTTTATTTTTGCATGAACATCCGGCTAGGGGGCCTTGGAACTCTTTCCCTTGGTACCCGAGACAAAACCTAACCAAATTCTGAAAGTTGGATCCCATCACTACAGTGGTTGGGCGGTTGGCTAACCCATGGGATCGGATGGGGTTAGGCTGGACTGATGGATCCGTAAATCGAGACTCAAACTTT